>NC_142438.1:51535000-51838030 GCF_059453495.1 Arachis ipaensis
TCCTCTATTAAGAACATAGGACAAGAAAAGAAAGCACTCAATTATAAGTGTGTGTATGTCAGCCTAAACTCTCTAATTGAGTGAACAAAATAAAACCTCACTACTTATGAAACGAGTTCCTAGCAAGTTGCATATCCAATAGTACCAGAGTTGTTGAAATAGACCTCCTAATATATACAACATAATATAGTGACTGCTTGTTCTTTCTGAAATTTTACAAGAATTTAGATCCCATTTTCATGTGCCACTTGACGATTGGATTTTCTACCGGTAAAGAATTTTATAAAAATAATCACGTTGTAAGTATAGTTTTTAAACCAACAAAGAATTCTTTCGTACAAAAGTTTTGGTTGTCACAAGTAACAAAATCCAATAAAATTTATAACCGGAGTATTTAAACCTCGGGTCGCCTTCTCAAGGAATTGCAGGGAGGTGTATTTATTATTGGTTATGGAAAAAGGTATATTTTTGGATTTTTGAATTAAAGAACAAGTAAATTAAATGACAAAAAAAATAAATTAATAATTAAGAAAACTCTTGGCAAGGTATGAGAACTTGAAATCCCATCCTAGTTATCCTTATCAGGTGTGATGAGAATTGTTTATTGCTCCCACTTAGTTAACCCTTACTAAATAAAGGAAAGTCAAGTAGACTAATCAACTTGATTCCTCAAGTCCTAGTCAACTCCTATGGAAAGACTAGCTTTAGAGGGATCCAAATCAATCAGCAATTTCCAATTTTCAATCAACTGCTGAGTTTGACAACTCAAGTGTCACCAATTTCTCAACCAAAGCCAAAAGATGAAAAATCTAAATTATTTATATCATAAATAGAAGAAAGCAATCATAAATCTGAAATACCTCAAATTGCATTAAATAGAATATTCAAATCTAACATGAAGAGTTCATAAGCCAATTTGGCTAAATAAGTAATTACCAAGAGAAATAAGCAACTAAAGTAATAGAGTAAATAAAAGTAAAAGAGAAACTAAATTAAAGGAACATTAAACCTGGAATGAAGAAATAACCATACTCTAAGAGAAATCCTAATTCTAAAACCTAAGAAAGAGGAGAGAGCCTCTCTCTCTAGAAACTACATCTAAAACCTAAAATTATCAATTATGAATGTTGTATCAATGAATGAATGCATTCTCCCACTTTATAGCCTTTAATCTGTATTTTATGGGCCGAAAACTGGGTCAAAAACAACTCAGAAATCGCTCCCAACGATTTCTGATACGTACAGGTCGTGGCACTGTCACGCGTATGGACGTACGCGTGGATTGAGTTTTCGCCAGGTGATGCGTGTGCGTGATCCACGCGTGTGCGTGATCCACGCGTGTGCGTGATCCACGCGTGAGCGTCACCTATCTTTGAGATAGCTATGGCAAATTATATATCGTTGCGAGGCTCCGGATGTTAGCTTTCCAACGCAACTAGAACCGTGTCATTTGGACCTCTATAGCTCAAGTTATGGTCAATTTATTACCAAGTGGTCAGGCTGGACAGCTTTAGCAGTTCCTTCAGTTTCTTGTATTCCTTCTACTTTTGCATGCTTCCTTTTCATTCTCTAAGCCATTTCTGCCTTATAAATCCTGAAATCACTTAACACACATATCAAGGTATCGAATGGTAATAAGAGAGGATTAAAACTAGCAATTTAAAGGCCCAGGAAACATGTTTTCAATCATAGCACAAGATTACACTACAAG
Source organism: Arachis ipaensis (assembly GCF_059453495.1). Classification (NCBI taxonomy): domain Eukaryota; kingdom Viridiplantae; phylum Streptophyta; class Magnoliopsida; order Fabales; family Fabaceae; genus Arachis; species Arachis ipaensis. The sequence goes on from NC_142438.1 coordinate 51,536,712, forward strand.
AAAAATACCTATTCAACCACACTTTTTTAAGCTACATTTGAAAAGCGTAGCCTATTCCTAGAACTGGCTACGCTTTTTTGTAGGGTGCCCTTAAGAGAGCCAGGAAGGCAACTGCTGCCTAGAATATTTCGCCCAAAGGTCCTGGGGAGGGGTCTTCCAATGTTACGCTGAGGAGGTCAACCTTAGACACTTTTGGACCGAGGAAGATCATCCCAACTCCCCAGGTTTGCTTGGCTTCTTCTGATCCTCCTCTGCCGACCTCTGGTGCTGCCTCTCCCTCTGCTACTGGTCCTCCCCCTAAGAAGCAGAAGACTATTGAACCCTATAATCTGGATGCCCCTGACTTTGATATTATGGGATTTGTTGATAACCAGATTGCCCCTTATGGCCGACTTCCTATGGATGATGTGTCCATCCTGCACCACCTGGATTTTATCACCAGAAGTAGTGTTCGGATGGCGCACATGGCTGCAGCTTTGTTTCGCTCAATCCAAGACTCTCCCGTCCATGCGACGAAGGATTTTATGCTGGAAGCCAAGTCGGAGTATGACAGGATCAAGGAGTTGAAGGATGAGCTGGACGCTAGAGTTATTAAGCTGGAGTTAGATTTAGAGAAGAAAAAGTCTCGGGCTATCAGAGCTGAGGCGGCTGCGAATTTGGCCGAGGAGATGGCCAAGAAGTCGAAGGAGAGTTATACTCGAACTTATGGCGATTTATTAGAGACCAAGGAGAGGTTTGACTCGGCCCGTGCTGATTATGCTGAGCTTCAGGGCCATCTTGTGGGTAGCGTGACAGATGCGTATGAGAACCTAAAAGCTCAGGTCCGAGTTCTTGCTCCCGAGCTCGACCTGAGTCTTTTTAGTTTGGATAATGTTCCGAGGGTTACCTGAAACTGGAGGTCGATCTCGGTTGAGATCCTATGTATGGATCGGTACCGACGTGTCCGGCTGGTAGGAGACGACCGGAGCTGTCGTGTCCGACTTGTTGGACTGGTTGTACTGCTGATCCTTCGTCACCGGAGAGTGGGGGGTACCTGCAAGAGACTCCGATGCTTAAGTTAGCATGGGTATTAAACAGGTGTTATGTAGAATCAGAGTATGAGTTATACCTGAGTGTTCCAGTGTATTTATAATGGTGAGATGTGACCTTTGGATAAGATAAGTTAGTTATCTTATCTTATCTTTATCTTTCGGGTTGAGGTCAGCGTATCTTCAACGGAACCGCCCTTCTCTCTGTAGTCCTGAACGACCTTTGGATTTGGGTTGTATTCCTGGAATTGGGTCCTTTTTGGGCTTTCCTGTCAATTTGGCCGAGTTCTTCGTAAAGAAGTCGGTCCGCTTGACCTAAAGAGGTCGGTCGCTTTATCGTCGATCACCCAAGGTCGGATATCTCGACCCAGGGTATGAACAGTGCCCCTGCTTGAGCTCGGTCTTCTTTGTTGAGGTCGAGTCCTTGACTTCGGTCCTTCTTGTAGCGAAGCCGAACTCAAGCATCTTGTCGACTCCTTTGTGTAACAGCTTTTGTATGTAGAATGTTTTCCTCTACAAGCGCGCGCTTTTGTATTAGCGCTTTTTTTTTTTGGGAATGCAAGCGGTTTTAATATCCGCATTTAATTGGCATTTAATTGCCCCGTTTCCCCTAACTTCTCTATTTTTGAATTTTGCATTCAAGAAACGGATTCTCTCCTTCGCCCTTTTCGTAACTTCTTCGCACTTATTCATTTTCTGCCTTTCACCCACATTTCAACTTTTCTTGCGACGTCGCTTGGTGATTTTTTTGAAGCTTCTGTTTTCGCCTGGAGTTTTATGGTTTCGTGTTTCTCTCTGTGATACTGCTTTTGTTCGTGCTCTTTTGCTCATGAGAGGGCAATTCCATATTTCGTCTTCCATCCTCAATTTCCCTGAAGCTTGCTACTTTTTCCAGGTTGGTATTAGCTTTCTTGCTTCTTTCATAGCTTCGTCTTCAGTTTTTTAGTGAAGCTTTGATTTTGTATGTTTGAAAGTTTGAATCTTTTTCGTGGTCTTGTATTTTCTTGTCACTGTAATATGTTTTCCCTGACTTTCTTTTACGCATTCTCTTGGCATTTCCGTAGAGGCTTTCTAGGGTTTTGTTGTTGCTTCTGGTTGTTTCCTGTCTGATATCGATAGAGAATCTGCATCTGTTCCTTGCTTTGTTTGGAGATTTCTTTTTGATTCTGACAAAGTTTGCATCTTTGATGATTTCTACTTGGCGTGTTCGATGTTAGTGCTTGCTCTTTGCTGATGATTTTTTGCTTGATTTCGAAAAAGTTTGCGCCTTTGCTGTTTTTCCGCTGATAAACTGTAGGATGGTGGACCTTTTGCATTTTTTGCTTCCTTTGTTTTCTTTCTGGATTTTATTTTGATGAGTGCCGGGATGTAGGTTGTAGAAATAACTTAAAGACCTTGCTTTGTTTACTGCCTCCAAGGGATGCCCCAAGACCTTTGTCTTGAGTCTTGGGGTTTTCCCTTTTTGTTTATCCGCCCGTCGAGATGTTTTGCCCTCTATCCGAGATGTTTTTAAGTAATCCATTTTTCTTTTCTTTTTGTAGGATTTAGTTGACCTCATGTCTTCCCGAAATAACGTTGTAGAGATGCCTTCCCAGGTTCCCACGGGTATGGCCGATTGGGTGGACTCCATGGTTCTCATGTGTGTCTCGCTGGTTGATTCTGAATTTTGTGCTCAGCTTAGGCAGTTTCATAGTGTCTGTAGTAATTCTGGTGATGAGAAGAACTATGAACTTGTCTCTCCTTTTTCTGACGAGAGAGTCTGCTTTTCAACTCGGGTTGTTGATGGTCGCCCTTTCTTTTATGCTTATGATTTTTTCTTTGGTCAGCTGGGTATCACCCTTCCTTTTACCAAATTTGAAACCGACCTGTTATGGTCTTGTAATGTTGCCCCTTCTCAACTTCACCCCAATTCCTGGGGTTTTATTAAAATTTTCCAATTGTTGTGCAATGGTTTTGGTATTCCTGCTTCCCAATCTCTCTTTTTCTATCTTTTTGTCTTGACTAAGCCCGGTGTGGTAAAAAAGAAGTCAGCTTGGGTCTCCTTTCGTTCTACCCAGGGAAAGAAGGTTTTTTCCATGTTTGATGAGTCGTTCCGTGATTTTAAAAACTACTTTTTCAAGGTCCGAGCTGTTGAAGGAGCTCGGCCCTTTTTTCTGGATGAAAATGACTAACCTGCTTTTTCCTTGGAATGGCAAAAAGACGTGAGGGTCTCCAGGTATTCGTGGGAGATGTTGGATGATACTGAGCGAGCCTTTGTGACTATCTTGGAAGAACGCTGGGGTCAACCTCCCCATCTCGACACAAAGAAATTTCTAACCAATCCTTCTCTTCTTCAAATTGAACTGGGTATCTTTGTGTTTTCTTTATTATCCGTGTATATTGCTTGTAGCTGTCTTTCCGACTTGTCTGACTTGTAACTGATTTTCTATTTTATTTGCAGAGGAAATAAAGAATAGTGAATCCATGAAAGCTTTTAAGAGGGCACAGAGGGCAACTGCTGCCAGAAATGTTGCTGCCAAGGCGGCTGGGGAGGGATCCTCCCAAGTGCGCGAGAAGCCATCAGTGCAGAGTTCTGCCGGGGTGAAGAAGGTGATCCCTACACCCCGAGTTCGTTTGGTAGATCCTCACATCACCTCTGCTGCTCCTTCTGTTGCTCCTCCCAATAAAGAACAAAAGACTGCTGAGCCCTTTGACCTCGATGCTCCTGATTTTAATGCTATTGAATTCGTGGATCAACAAATCGGTCCCTACGGCACTCTCTCCATGGACGATGTGTCCATCCTCCATCACTTGGAGTTTATGGCCCAAAATCATGTGAAGATGGCGTATATGTCGGCTGCCATATATCGAACTGCTCAGAATCTCCCTCTCCACGCTACTAAGGCGTTTATGGAGGAGGCGAAACAAGAGTTTGATCGGATGAAGGAGTTAAAGGAGGAGCTTGAGACGAAGGTAGCCAAGCTGGAGAAGGACTTGAAGAATGAGGAGGCGAGTTCTCAGTCATTGGTAGCTTCTTTGAGGTTGGCTGAGGACGCAGTCCTGATGCACAAGGAGAGTTACCTTTCATCTTATCGGGAGGTGATGCGCCTGAGGGGGGAGCTTGACAGTGTTCGGGAAGATTATGCTGAGCTCCAAAGTCATCTCGTTGGCAGCATGACTGCTGCTTATGAGAACTTGAGGGAGCAAGTTCAGGTCATTGCTCCCGAGGCCGACGTCACCCTTTTTAGCCTGGATAATATAGTCAAGGATGGCAAGATTGTCCCTGATGATGAGGGTGATGATGATGATGTTGTTGCTCCCCCTGTGTCCTCTACCAAAGTGCCGACCTCTTCGGTTCCTCCTGCTGTTCCCGACTCGGATTGCTAGATCCTGAATCGGGAGGATGGAACTGTGGATGCTGTGCCGATCCAGACTCGCCCTCCTTCTCCTTGTCCTAATGCTACCAAGAAGGCTCCTGACGCTTGCTGATCTCTTCTTGAAAATTTGTGTAGTTGGCCCGGCTTGTGGGCTCTTTTAGAACTTTTTTATTTATTTGCTGACGCTTCTTAGCAACTTTTTATGAGGAACAAAAAGTAACTTGTTATCTCTTCGTGGTAGGTTTTGGTGGCCTTCCAGGCCTTATAACTTTATAGAGTAAAAGTAGTTGTTTGACTTGACATCTTTTTTGTTTTTCTATTGATGTTCGAAATCTTGCTGCTCGACCTCCTTGGATTACTTTGCTTTATTTGCTTGTATCTTGGATCCTTTGAGGCTGTGATTGTATAGATCCAACTTGTTTCTCGGTTTTCTGTATTTGTGATCGATTCCTTTGCGTTGGTCCCCTTCTAAGTTATTTTGGTAATCCTCTTTTTTGGACCTTTGTTAGGTCTCTTTCAAGGATTACTTTGATAACTTTTTCGATAGTAGGAGTCCGACTTGGTTATATCGGTCTCCTTTAAGTTATTTTTTGTAGTCCTCTTTCTTGGATCTTTGTCAGATCTCTTTTAGGGACTACTTTGATAACTTTTCAGTAGTAGGAGTCCGACTTGGTTATATCGGTCTCCTTTAAGTTATTTTTTGTAGTCCTCTTTCTTGGATCTTTGTCAGATCTCTTTTAGGGACTACTTTGATAACTTTTCAGTAGTAGGAGTCCGACTTGGTTATATCGGTCTCCTTTAAGTTATTTTTTGTAGTCCTCTTTCTTGGATCTTTGTCAGATCTCTTTTAGGGACTACTTTGATAACTTTTCATTTTGGGCTGACTTTGTTATGTCGGGCCCTTCTAAGTTAAAGTAATCCTCTTTAATAGGGTTGGCCAGACCTCTTTCCAGGGTTTACTTATAACTTGGGTTGACTTGGTTCGACATCTTAACGTTCGACCAGTCTTTAAGTTATTATTTTAGCGATCCGTAAGACCTCGTCAGGTTCTTTTTTAGATCACTTTCGATAACTTCTTACATTATTCTGTGTTCATCTTTGCCGATTTGTAGAAAGTGGTTGTCATCTCTAGATCGTCCTTTGGGTGAATCGCGTTTTCACCTTTATCGGACGGTTTGTCTTTATCGTGATTGTGCAGTGAAATTGTTTTTCACTTTCTGCCGATCTGTTGCTTTATAATCGAACGATGAATGCTTCAGATTAATGCGTCTTGAAATCTTTGTAGAATATCTAAAATGTATTTTATTTAAAGGAAAAGTACAAATATATACATATGGGATTGTCTGAGTCTCAACTTGGTGCCTCATTAAAAAACCTTTTCAGGAAAAAGAGTGCATCCAATGATGAGATCTTTTATCTCTTCTAACTGTAGTACCTTCTTAGGTTGCAGGCGTGCCATGACCTGGGAAGCTCTCGTCCATCGAGTTCAGACAGTCTGTAGTAGCCCTTTCCAAGTACTTCTACAACTCGGTAAGGTCCTTTCCAGTTTGCTGCCAGCTTTCCTTCTCCTGGTCGAGTTGTTCCGATATCATTTCGGATTAGGATGAGATCATTCTTTGCAAAACTTCTCAGCACTACCTTTTGATTATATCTAGAAGCCATTCGGCGCTTTAGAGCTTCTTCCCTGATTCGAGCTCTTTCCTGGATTTCGGGTAACAGGTCGAGTTCTTCTCTCTGAAGTTGGGAGTTTGCTTCCTCATTGTAGTGAACTACTCTAGGCGACCCTTCCTCAATCTCTACTGGGATCATTGCCTCTATTCCGTATGCTAATCGGAAGGGAGATTCCTTCGTGGTGGAATGTGGCATTGTTCGATATGCCCATAGGACCTGTGGAAGCTCTTCTGCCCAGGCTCCTTTTGCATCTTGTAATCTCCGTTTTAATCCGGCCAGTATGACTTTGTTAGCGGCTTCGGCCTGTCCGTTGGCTTGTGGGTGTTCAACGGAGGTGTACTGGTGCTTTATATTCAAGTCGGCTACTAGTTTCCTGAAGCCTGCATCTGTGAATTGAGTGCCATTGTCTGTGGCTATTGAATATGGAGCCTCGAACCTCGTGACAATGTTTCTATATAAGAATTTCTGGCTTCTTTAAGCGGTGGCATTGGCTAGGGGCTCTACCTTGATCTACTTTGTAAAGTAATCTACCCCTACTATGAGGAATTTGACTTGTCCTGATCCCTGTGGGAAGGGGCCGAGAAGATCGAGTCCCCATTTTACAAATGGCCAAGGCAAGGTCATGCTGATGAGCTCTTCTGGCGGGGCGATGTGAAAGTTGGCATGTTTCTGACATGGTGGACATGTCTTTACAAATTCTGTGGCTTCCTTCTGTAGATTTGGCCAATAAAATCCTGCCCGGAGTACTTTTTTGGCGAGAGCTCGTGCTCTGAGATGATTGCCACAAATACCGCCGTGTATTTCTTCTAGCACTTCCTTTGTGTTGGAGGTCGGCACGCATTTTAGTAAAGGTATTGAGATTCCTCTTTTGTACAAGATGTTGTTTATGATGGTGTAGTACTGTGCCTCCCTTTTTAACCTCTTTGCCTCCTTTTCTTCTGTGGGGAGCGTTCCTGTTTTGAGGTAGTTGGTTATGGGGGTCATCCATCCTTGGTCCTGACTTGTTATAGTCATGACTTTTTCCTCTTCCGAGATTGACGGTTTCTGCAACATTTCCTGGATGAGGCTTCTATTGTTGCCCCCTGGTTTGGTGCTGGCTAGTTTTGAGAGTGCATCAGCTCGGGCATTTTGTTCGCGGGGTATGTGGCAGATCTTATACTCCCCGCTTTGTCCGAGCTGTTCCTTGGTTTTATCCAAATACTTTTTCATGGTGGGATCTTTGGCTTGGTAGCTCCCTGTTATTTGTGATGTGACCACTTGTGAATCGCTGTAAATGTTGAGTTTTTGAGCTCTGACCTCTTTAGCCAGCTTCAAACCAGCTAATAATGCTTCATATTCCGCCTGGTTGTTTGAGGTCGGGAACCCAAACTTGAGGGAGAGCTTAACTTGGGTTCCTTGATTGCTTTCTATTATCACGCCTGCGCCGCTTCCAGTTTTATTTGAAGAACCATCCACGTAAATATTCCATTTTGTGGGGGTTTCTAGGGCATCTGTGAATTCTGCGATAAAGTTAGCCAGATACTGTGATTTGATGGCCGTCCGAGCTTCATATTGGAGGTCAAACTCTAACAACTCGACTGCCCATTGTAGAATTTTGCCTGCTAGATCTGTTTTCTGCAATATTCCTTTTATGGGCTGGTTAGTTCGAACCTTAATGGTGTGAGCCTGGAAGTACGGGCGGAGTCGTCGAGATGTTAGGATGAGAGTATAGGCAAATTTTTCTATTTTCTGGTAGTTCAGCTCGGATCCCTGTAGTGCCTTGCTAATGAAGTAGACAGGTTGTTGCCCATCTTCGTCTTCTCTGACTAGTGCTGAGGCTATTGCCCGGCTCCCTACTGCGAGATATAATATGAGCGGTTCTTCTTCTCGTGGTCGAGATAGGATAGGTGGCCGTCCTAAGAACCCTTTGAAGTCTTGGAAGGCTTGCTCACATTCTGTCGTCCATCCGAACTATTTTCCCTTTCTTAAAGTAGCATAGAAGGGGAGGGATCTTATCGCAGCTCCTGCTAAGAATCGGGATAGGGCAGCCAGTTTCCCGTTGAGTTGTTGTACTTCTTTGACACAGGTTGGGCTCTTCATGTTGAGTATGGCTTGACATTTGTCTGGATTTGCTTCAATTCCCCTTTGTGTGAGCATGAAACCTAAGAATTTTCATGCTTCTACTGCGAAAGTGCATTTTGCGGGATTGAGTCGCATGTTGTGCTTCCTTATGGTGTCGAACACTTGAGCCAGGTCAGATAATAATGTATCTTCGCTTTGTGTCTTTATCAACATGTCGTCCACATAAACTTCCATGATTTTTCCGATGTGATCTAAGAAGACTTTATTCATTAGCCTTTGATAAGTAGCTCCTGCGTTCTTGAGACCGAAAGGCATCACGATGTAGCAGTAGTTTGCCTTTGGTGTTAAGAACGAGGTCTTTTCCTGATCTGGTGGATACATGGGGATTTGGTTGTATCCCGAATATGCGTCCATAAACGAGAGGTATCTATATCCGGAGGAAGCATCTACTAAAGCGTCGATGCTTGGGAGTGGGTATGGATCTTTTGGGCAGGCTTTGTTGAGATCGGTGTAATCGGTGCACATTCGCCACTTCCCATTTGATTTTTTCACCAAGACGACGTTAGCTAGCCATAGTGGGTACTTGACTTCTCTTATAAATCCTGCCTCCAGTAGTGCTTGTACTTGTTCTTCCATAGCTTTGGATCGTTCTGACCCGAGTTTCCTTCGTCTCTGCTGCACCGGCCGAGATCCTGGGTAGACCGCCAACTTGTGGCACATTAGCTTAGGGTCTATGCCTGGCATGTCTGCGACTTTCCATGCGAAGAGATCGACATTATCTCGTAAGAATTGTATCAGTAATTCCTTTGAGTCTCCTCTTAGGATCGTGCCAATATTGGTCGTTTTGTCCGAGGTGTCTCCAATTTGAATCTTCTCTATCTCGCCTTCTGGTTGCGGACGGAGTTCTTCTCGTTGCTGGACTCCACCCAGTTCAATTGTATGAAACTCTTCTCCTTTGCCTCTGAGGTTTAGGCTTTCATTATAAGAGCGACGTGCCATCTTTTGGTCAGCTTTTATCATAGCTATCCCTTTCGGAGTTGGGAATTTCATACATAGGTATGGGGTCGAGACTATTGCGCCGAGTTGGTTGAGTGTTGTCCGACCTATGAGAGCATTGTAAGATGAACTTACATCGACTACGATGTAATCTATTTTGAGGGTCCTGGATTGGTCCCCTTTTCCGAAGGTTGTATGTAGTGGTATGTATCCTAGTGGTCGAACCGGGGTATCTCCTAACCCAAACAGACTGTTTGGATATGCTTTAAGTTCTTTTGCTTCTAAGCCAAGTTTATCAAAGGCTGTTTTGAATAAGATGTCGGCAGAACTCCCTTGGTCTATTAAGGTACGGTGTAGGTTGGCGTTTGCCAATTTGATGGTGATAACCATGGGATCGTCATGTCCTGTGATGATGCCAGACGCGTCTTCCTTAGTGAATGTTATCGCTGGGATGTTGAGCGCTTCTTCCTCTCCTTCGACATGATATACTTCTTTGAGATATCTTTTGCGAGAGGATTTGGAGATCCCTCCTGCTGCGAATCCGCCATGTATCATGTGGACATGTCTTTCTGGTGTCCGAGGTGATCGTTCAGTTCGTCCGTCATCCTCGTCCCTTCGTCTTTTTCTTTGGTCATCATCTTGGGTAGCCAGAAATCAATCTAATCTTCCTTCTCTCACTAATTTTTCTATGATATTCTTTAAGTCGAAGCACTCGTTGGTGGAGTGCCCTCAAACTCGATGGTATTCACAATATTCCTTCCGGTTTCCCCCTCCCCTTTTGCCTTTGAGTGGTCGCGCTGGGGGGATATTCTCTGTATGGCAGACTTCTTTGTACACGTCGACCAGGGATGCCCTGAGAGGGGTGTAATTATGGTACTTTTTGATTTTCTCCCCCTGTCGATCTTCTTTCTTTTTGGATTTCTTGTCTTTATCCTGGTAGGGGTTCCTAGATTTTGAGGTTTCTCCCAACCGAGCATTTTCTTCCATGTTGATGTATTTTTCTGCTCGCTCCTGTACTTCGTCTAATGAGGTAGGGTACTTCTTTGATATAGATTGGCTAAATGGTCTCTCTCGTAGGCCATTGATGAGTCCCATGATGGCGGCCTCTGTTGGTAAGCTTTGTATGTCTATACATGTTTTGTTGCATCTTTCCATGTAGTTGCGGAGGCTCTCCCGATCTCCTTGCTTGATCCCTAGTAGATTGGGGGCGTGCTTGACCTTATCTTTCTAGATGGAGAATCTGGCCAGGAACTTTTTGGCCAGGTCATCGAAGTTTGAGATGGACTTTGGAGGTAAGTTGTCGAACCATCGGATTGCTGTCTTCGTGAGAGTTGTTGGGAAAGCTTTGCAGCGAACGGCGTCTGAGGCGTCGGTAAGGTACATTCTATTTCTGAAATTGCTGAGATGGTGGTTGGGGTCTGTGGTACCATCATATAAAGTCATATATGGGAGTTTGAAGTCCTTTGGGATTTTGGTTTTCATGATCTCCCTGGTGAATGGATCCTGTTCTTTGCGTGAGCTTTCCTCAGAAGTGATCCGAGGGGCCTTCGATTTGAGATCGGCTTCTAATTGCTGTAATTTTTCTTCCAATTCTCGACGTCGCCGTACCTCTCTTTGTATATCCTTTCCGATTTCTCGTTGTTGTTGGGTTTCTTCTTCAAGATGTTTCAAGCGATCTTGAAGAGCTTCTATTGCTCCCGGTTTAGATGTATTTTTGTCTCCCTTGGATTCTGGGGTGTCTTTTAGTGGGGTGTCCGCATTTTTATGCGGCGTTCTATTTTCTAGATCTGAATCGTAGTCGTTGTCACGGTTGTCCGCCATGGTGATGGGATGACTTCCAGGTTCCCCGGCAACGGCGCCAATGTTCTGAGGGTTACCTGAAACTGGAGGTCGATCTCGGTTGAGATCCTCTGTACGGATCGGTACCGACGTGTCCAGCTGGTAGGAGACGACCGGAGCTGTCGTGTCCGACTTGTTGGACTAGTTATACTGCTGATCCTTCGTCACCGGAGGGTGGGGGGTACCTGCAAGAGACTCCGATGCTTAAGTTAGCATGGGTATTAAACAGGTGTTATGTAGAATCAGAGTATGAGTTATACCTGGGTGTTCCAGTGTATTTATAATGGTGAAATGTGACCTTTGGATAAGATAAGTTAGTTATCTTATCTTATCTTTATCTTTTGGGTTGAGGTCAGCGTATCTTCAACGAAACCGCCCTTCTCTCTGTAGGCCTGAACGACCTTTGGATTTGGGTCGTATTCCTGAAATTGGGCCCTTTTTGGGCTTTCCTGTCAATTTGGCCAAGTTCTTCGTAAAGAAGTCGGTCCGCTTGACCTAAAGAGGTCAGTCACTTTATCGTCGATCACCCCAGGTCGGATATCTCGACCCAGGGTATGAACAGATAACATTGTTGAAAATGGTACGATTGATCCTGCGCCGGATGAAGATGAAGAGGAAGGTCCTCCCCCAGAGCCGCCGATCAAGGCTTCTACTGCCGCGACTTCTTCAACTGCTGCTGCTGAGGTCAGCCATTCCCAGCCTGATCCGGATTGTGAGATACTCAATCGTGAGGATGGGACTGTGGACGCTATCCCTATGAATATCATTCCTCCGCCTTCTGACGCTGCTACTGGGGAAACCTTGCACCCCTTATGAATTATGTGTTTTTATCTCCACAGCTCGACTTGTGGGCTTTTGAACTCTACTTCTTGTAATCTTGGTTTATAACTTGGTTCCTTTGACTGTTAGTTGCTTCTATGCAACTTAGTAGATAAACAAAGTTCTTTTGAACTCTTGAGGTCCTCTTCCAGGTTGCCTCCTAAGTTTCTTTAATGATTTTCGGAATAGTCTTGTTTTCTTTGACATGTTGGCTGTCTTTTTGGGGATTTCTGTAGATCCTCTGTAAGGTATCGAGATTCGGTTGTCCGACCTCTTTCTTGTCGATGTGATGACTTGTCTGATGACTTTTTTGTCAGATGACTTGTCTGATGACTTCTCATAGAACACTTTTGATAGCTTTGTTGCGAGATCGTGAGGTCGCGGCTTTTTAGGCTGAGCTGTGTCCCTTCTAGCGCATGCCTTTTGTTGGTCGACTTCTCTTGTCGATTCTTTCTCGAGTTATTTTTAGTAATCCATTTTTAATTAGGGCTGGCCAAGCCTCTTTCTATGGATTAGTTTTTATAACTCTGTCGCTTTGATTGGTCTGGTCCAACTTCTTCTTGGTCGGTCCTTTCTAAGTTATTTCTAGTAATCCATTTTTACTCAGACCTCGTCAGGCATCTTTCTATGGATTACTTTTTATAACTTTTGTAGCTTTCATGTCGATTGGTCCGACTTCTTCATGTCGGTCCATTCTAAGTTATTTTTAGAAATCTATTTTTACTCAGACCTCGTCAGGCATCTTTCTATGGATTACTTTTTATAACTTTTGTAGTTTTCATGTCAATTGGTCCAACTTCTTCATGTCGGTCCATCCTAAGTTATTTTTAGCAATCCATTTTTACTTAGACCTCGTCAGGCCTCTTTCTATGGATTACTTTTTATAACTTTTGTAGCTTTCATGTCGATTGGTCCGACTTCTTCATGTCAGTCCATCCTAAGTTATTTTTAGCAATCTATTTTTTCTCAGACCTCGTCAGGCCTCTTTCTATGGATTACTTTTTATAACTTTTGTAGCTTTTATGTCGATTGGTCCGACTTCTTCATGTCGGTCAATCCTAAGTTATTTTTAGCAATCTATTTTTTCTCAGACCTCGTCAGGCCTCTTTCTATGGATTACTTTTTATAACTTCTTGCATTAACCTATTTTTATCGCTTTTTTATCTTGCCGATTTTGTAGAAATCTGGCGGTGAGTTTGGTTCTCACTTGGTCGACCTTGTCAAAGTCGGGCGGTGAATTTGGTTTTCACCTTGCCGACCTTTGTAGACATTCGGACGATGAATTCAATTTTTATCGTAGTCGGGCGGTGAGTTTGGTTTTCACCTTGCCGACCTGTAGCTTTATAATCGGGCGATGAATTTTAGCATTCAGATTAATGCGTCTTGGTAGAGAAACTTCGTAGAAAATCTAAAAAGTTTTATTCCAATAGAAAGTAGACATATAGGCAAATAAAATATATACATGTGGGTGTTTACCCCTCTAAGTCAGGCAATTTTACAGATCTTGGCTTGGTGCCTCGTTAAAAAACCTTTTTAGGAAAAAGAGTGCACCTTGACCTAAGATCTTTATTACCTCCTAACTGTAATACCTTCTTAGATTGCAGGCGTGCCATGACCTTGGTAGCTCTCGCCCCTCGAGTTCAGACACCCTGTAGTAGCCTTTTTCTAGTACCTCTGTGACTTGGTAGGGTCCTTTCCAGTTAGCTGCTAGCTTCTCCTCTTCCGGTCGACTTGTTTTGATATCATTTCGGATTAGGATGAGGTCGTTGTTGGCAAAGCTTCGCTGTACTGCCTTCTGATTGTATTTTGAGGCCATTCGACGTTTTAACGCCTCCTCCCTGATCCGAGCTCTTTCTCGAATTTCTGGAAGTAGGTTGAGCTCTTCCCTTTGGAGTTGGGAGTTGGCTTCTTCATTGTAGTAGATCATTCTGGGGGATCCTTCTTCGATTTCTACCGGGATGATTGCCTCCATTTCGTAAGCCAATCAGAAAGGTGATTCCTTTATGGTGGAGTCTGGAGTTTTCCGATATGCCCATAGGACTTGTGGGAGCTCTTCAGCTAAGGCTCCCTTTGCGTCCTATAATCTCCGTTTTAACCCGGCTAGTATGACTTTGTTGGCAGCTTCTGCTTGTCCATTAGCCTGGGGGTGTTCTACGGATATGAATTGGTGCTTTATTTTTAAGTCAGCTACCAACTTCCTGTAACCTGCGTCTGTGAATTGAGTACCATATTTTCTGTGGTGATGGAGTGAGGAACCCCAAACCTTGTGACAATATTTCTATATAAGAATTTCTGACTTCTTTGAGCAGTGGCGTTAGCTAGGGGCTCTGCCTCAATCCATTTTGTGAAACAATCGACCCCTACAATGAGGAACTTGACTTGTCCTGATCCTTGGGGAAAGGATCCCAGGAGGTCGAGTCCCCATTTTGCGAACGGCCAAGGTGATGTTATGCTAATGAGCTCCTCAGGTGGGGTGATGTGGAAGTTAGCATGTTTCTGACATGGTGGACATGTCTTTACGAACTCTGTTGCTTCCTTTTGCAAAGTCGGCCAAAAGAATCCGGCTCGGAGTACTTTTTTGGAGAGAGCTTGTGCTCTAAGATGTTTGCCACATATGCCACTATGTATTTCTTCCAAGACCTTCTTTGTGTTGGAGGTCGGCACACATTTTAATAGGGGTGTCGAGATCCCTCTATTGTATAAGATGTTGTTTATAATGGTATAGTACTATGCTTCTCGTCTCAGCCTCTTCGCCTCCTTCTTATCTGTAGGGAGTGTCTCTGATTTGAGGTAATTGATTATGGGGGTCATCTATCCTTGGTCTTGGCCTGATATGGCTAGGACCTTTTCTTCCTCCGACATTGATGGGTTTTGCAGTATTTCCTGGATGAGGCTTCTATTGTTGCCCCCTGGTTTGGTGCTGGCTAATTTTGAGAGTGCATCAGCTCAAGCATTTTGTTCCCGAGGTATATGGCGGACCTCATATTCCCCGAGTTGTTCGAGCTGTTCCTAGTTTTGTCTAGGTACTTTTTTATGGTAGGGTTCTTAGCTTGGTAACTCCCTGCTATTTGCGAGGTGACTACTTGCGAATCGCTGAAGATGATAAGCTTTTGAACTCCAACTTCCTTAGCCAGCCTTAAACCAGCTAGTAATGCCTCGTATTCGGCCTAGTTATTTGAAGCAGGAAACTCGAATTTTAGGGAGAGTTCGATTTGGGTTCCCTGGTCGCTTTCTATTATCACACTTGCACTACTCTCGATTTTGTTTGAAGAGCCGTCTACATAGAGATTCCATTTTGTAGGAGTTCCCGGAGTGTCAATGTACTCAGCAATGAAATCAGCTAAATACTGAGACTTGATAGCCGTCCGAGCTTTATATTGAAGATCGAACTCAGATAGCTCGACTACCCATTGTAGAATTCTTCCAGCTAAGTCTGTCTTCTGTAGAATACCTTTCATAGGTTGGTTAGTCCGAACCTTGATGGTATGAGCTTGAAAATATGGGCGTAGTCATCGAGAAGTTAGTATGAGAGCGTAGGCGAACTTTTCTATCTTTTGATAGTTTAGTTCAGCCCTTTGCAGGGCTTTGCTGATGAAGTAGATGGGTTGTTGCCCACTTTCGTCTTCTCTAACTAGTGCTGAGGCTATTACCCGACTTCCCACTGCGAGGTATAATATGAGTGCTTCTTCTTCCTGTGGTCAAGTAAGAATGGGTGGTTGTCCCAGAAAATTTTTGAAATCTTGGAAAACTTGCTCGCATTCTGTGGTCCATTCAAACCTCTTTCCCTTCCTTAGTGTGGCGTAAAAGGGAAGAGGTCTTATGGCCGATCTGGCTAGAAATCTAGACAAGGTTGCCAGTCTTCCGTTGAGTTGTTGCACTTCTTTGACATAGGTCAGACTTTTCATGTTGAGTATAGCTCAGCATTTATCTGGGTTCGCCTCGATTCCTCGTTGTGTTAGCATGAAACCCAGGAATTTGCCAGCTTCTACTGCAAATGTACACTTTGCGGGATTAAGTCGCATGCCATGCTTTCTGATGGTGTCGAACACTTTGGCGAGGTCGGACAGTAATGATTCTTCACTTTGTGTTTTTATCAATATGTCATCTACATATACCTCCATGAGTTTCCCGATATGGTCTGCGAAGACCTTATTCATTAATCTTTGGTAGGTAGCTCCTACGTTTTTGAGTCCGAATGGCATGACGACATAACAGTAATTTACTTTTGGGGTTAGGAATGAGGTCTTTTCTTGATCAGGTAGGTACATCGGGATTTGATTATATCCTGAATAAGCATCCATGAAGGTAAGGTACTTGTATCCGGAGGAGGCATCCACTAGAGTGTGTATGCTTGGGAGTGGATAAGGATCTTTTAGACAAACTTTATTGAGGTCGGTGTAATCAGTACACATTCACCATTTCCCATTTGACTTTTCCACCAATACAACGTTGGCCAGCCATAGTGGGTACTTGACTTCTCTTATGAATCCTGCCTCCAGTAGAGCTTGTACCTGTTCTTCCATAGCTTGGGATATTTCTGGTCTGAGCTTCCGACGCTTCTGTTGTACTGGCCGAGATCCTGGGTATACTGCCAGTTTGTGGCACATTAGTTTGGGATCTATGCCCGGCATGTCTGCAGCCTTCCATGCAAAGAGGCCGACATTATCTCTTAGGAACTGTATCAGAGACTCCTTTATGTCTCCTTTCAAAGTCGCCCTAATACTTGTTGTCTTATCTGGGACATTCCTGATCTGGACTTCCTCGATCTCGCCCTCCGGTTGTGGACGAAGTTCTTCCCGACCTCGAACTTTTCCGAGCTCGATAGTGTTGATTTCTCCTCCTTTGCCTCTAAGGTTCAGACTTTCGTTGTAACATCTTCGCGCGGTTTTCTGGTCTCCTTTTACCGTGGCGATCCCTTCTGAAGTTAGGAATTTCATGCATAGATGCGGAGTCAAAACTACCGCGGCGAGCTGATTCAGTGTTGTCCGACCTATCAAGGCGTTGTAGGCTGAGCCCACGTCGACTATGATATAGTCTATGTTGAGTGTCCTTGATCGAGTTCCCTTGCCAAAGGTTGTGCGTAGTGAGATGTATCCAAGTGGTTGGATTGGAGTATCTCCTAGTCCAAATAAGTTGTTCGGATATGCTCTGAGCTCTTTTTCCTGTAGGCCGAGTTTGTCGAAGGCGGATTTAAACAAGATATCCGCCGAGCTCCCATGGTCCACCAGTGTGCGGTGGAGGTTTGTATTGGCCAATATGATAGTAATGAACATAGGATCATCATATCCCGGGATGACGTCTGCCGCGTCTTCTTGGGTAAAAGTAATAATAGGGAGGTCGGGTGATCCTTCCTCTCCTCCAACATGATATACTTCTTTAAGGTGCCTTTTGCGAGACGATTTGGAGATTCTTCCTCCTGCGAATCCTCCACTTATCATGTGAACGTGCCTCTCCGGGATGTGGGGTGGTCGTTCAGCTCAACCAACCTCTTCGTCCCTTCTTTTTTTTTTGGGTTCGTCTGTTTTGTTGGCTAAGTACCAATCTAGTCGCCCCTCTTTATGACATTTTTCAACTCGAAGCACTCGTTTGTAGGATGTCCATAGATTCGGTGGTACTCACAGTATTTTGTTTGATTTTCCCTCCTTTCTTGGTTTTGATTGGACGAGGTGGTGGAATCTTCTCAGTGTGGCATATTTCTCGGAAAACATCCACAAGAGACACCCGAAGAGGGGGTGTAATTGTGGTATTTTTAGGCTTCTCTCCATGTTGATCTTCCTTTTTCTTGGACTCTTTATCCTTATCCCGAGATGAGTAGGGGAATCCGGATTTCGAGGTCTCTCCTAATCGAGAATTTTCTTCTATGTTGATATATTTCTCTACCCGTTCTTGCAATTCATTTAAAGATGTTGGATGTTTCTTTGATATAGAGTGACTAAAGGGTCCTTCTCGCAGGCCATTGATGAGACCCATGATGGCTGCTTCTGTTGGTAGGCTTTCTATGTCTAGGCACGCTTTGTTAAATCTTTCCATGTAAGATCGAAGACTCTCCTGATCTCCTTGAATGATTCCTAATAGGCTTGGAGCGTGTTTGGCTTTGTCCTTCTGAATGGAAAATCTAGCAAGAAACTTCTTGGCTAAATCATCAAAACTTGTGATGGATCTGGGAGGCAAGTTGTCGAACCACTTAATTGCCGTCTTTGTTAGAGTAGTCAGGAAGGCTTTGCATCGAATAGCGTCTGAGGCATCGGTGAGATACATTCTGCTTCTGAAGTTGCTGAGATGATGGCTTGGATCAGAGGTACCGCCGTATGGGGTCATGTCGGGAGCTTTAAAATCCTTTGGAACCTTAGCTTTCATGACTTCTTTGGTGAAGGGATCTTGATCCTTGTGGGGGCTGTCGCCGTGACCGGTTTAAGCTGTTTTATCTTTGAGATCAACTTCAAGCTTTAGGAGCTTATCTTCTAGCTCTCGACGTCATCTAGTTTCTCTTCTGGAGGTCCCTCTCGGCTTCACGTTGGTGTTCTGCCTCCTGTTCGAGCTGCTTAAGCCGATCTTGTTGTTCTCGGAGGGCTTCTAAAATTTCTGAGTTTGGAGACTGCTTCTCTTTGTTTTGTTGAGGTATATCTTTGGGTGTGGTGTCCGCGTTCTTGTGCGGCGTTCTGTTTTCTAAATCAAAGTTGTGATCGTTGTCCATGTTGTCCGCCCTGGTGATGGGATGACTTCCAGGTCCCCGGCAACAGCACCAATGTTCCGGGGATTACCTGAAACTGTAGGTCGATTTCGGTCGAGATGTGCGGCGGTGGCCGGAGCTGACGT
Organism: Arachis ipaensis; assembly: GCF_059453495.1. NCBI lineage: Eukaryota > Viridiplantae > Streptophyta > Magnoliopsida > Fabales > Fabaceae > Arachis > Arachis ipaensis. The sequence continues at coordinate 51,555,298 of NC_142438.1, forward strand.
GTCCGACTTGTTGGACTTGGTGGTGCTGCTGATCCTTCGTCATCGGAGGGTGGTGGTACCTGCAAGAGACTCCGATGCTTAAGTTAGCATGGGCTTTAAGCAGGTTTTTTAGTATAATCAAAGTATGAATTATACCAGGGTGCTCCAGTGTATTTATAGTAGTGTAGGCTGACCTTTCCGGATAAGATAAGTTAGTTATCTTATCTTATCTTCTGAGTGAAGTCATCTTATCTTTAAGGGGAACCGCCCTTATCTTTCTAGGCTTTAGTTGCCTTTAGATTGGGCTATGTTCCATTATTTGGGCCTACTTTGGGCTCCTTGTAGCGTTTTGGCCGAGCTCTTTGAGAAGAGCTCGGGTAATCCTGGCCTGAAGAAGTCGGTCGACTTGTCTTCAATCAACCCGGGTCATACAGCTCGACCCAGGGCATGAACATTAATTTTACTAAGTTTGTTGCAATTTACTCATTTGAATATATGAACTTTGATTTATTTGTTTAATTATAATTTATGTGTTAATTATGTTTATGGTTTGTTTGTGTTGATTATATTTATAGTTTACAATTGAAGGTGTACAACTTGCTATTCTAGAAAATACTCCTGTAGACAGTAAGTTTGTAAGTTATCAAAATTGTATAAGTTTAAATAGATATACCATTTAAGAGTCATACATATGCAAGTTAGTGGATTACTTAGCATCTTAAATAGATATACCATTTCTATAATTAATTTTTCTTTTCAATATTTTACTGTTTATAGAGTTTTAACTATGTAATTTACTTAGCCACCATGAGGTATTTTATTTTTCATATCGAACCTTATGTAAGTTCATCTTTTCTAGATTTAGACTATATATTTATAGTGCTATTTTTATCCATACACGGGTAATTATTATTTTTCTTCTTTATTCTTAAACTTTGATGTGCGAACTTATTTGTAAATTTCTAACAAAAAATTATAGACAAATTATTATAAAAAATTATAAAATTTTGAATTTTGTTAGTTTAAAATTTGTTGAATTTAAACATTTAAAATTATATATTGAATTTTTAAACAAATTAAAAAAATTAAGATTACCATCGGATTTACTGGGAGATAAATTTGATAGTAACAAGCTTTAGAATTTCACTAATTAAAGTTAATATCCGCCACCAAATCTGCTGGTAAACAATTACTGGCGAGGTTTATATCGTCAGATTTATTCCAACGGTAAATATATTACCGACAGATTTTTTTGGTAAATCTAACAGTATCAGACAAATTTCTTGTAGTGTAGAGTTGTCTCCCACCTTTTTAAACCATGTATAAATTTCACCTTCTTCCTTCTTGCAATGTGCATGGCCGAGTATGCTAAAGTGTGAGCGGTGAGGTTTGTGGCTGAATTTTTTTAATATTGTAGAAAAATGTGTGATATGCTTCATTATTTTCATGTGTATGAGTTTTATACTGCTATGAAAAATTTTTACTTTTCAGAAGATAGAAAACATTATCACCGTTCTCTGTGTAGCTAATATTTTTTATTTGTTAAATGTATAAAACTACGCTAACTTTTTGTTAAAAAATTTAAATCCCAACACGACAATGCCAATCTGCATTTGATTTTTTTTTTAAATTATAATAATTGAAAACGTTATTGATGTTTTGTTTATTTAGCGAATTTTAAAATACAATCTGTCAAAACATCACCTATGTATTGCAACAAAAGTGAAAAACGTCAACAACGTTTTCTACTGGGACAAATAAAAATATAAAATTAACCATAAAAGGAGTGATAATATTGTGCTGAGAAAACATATTGAAGAGGAATTGAAGTAGAATGTTCCTCATGTTGAGATAGGTTTGCTTTAAATATCGAGAGAGTAAAGAATATTGTGAGTAAATGTGATGAGTGTATAAGATGGAGAGTGTTAGTTTAAAAATATACTACAATGGTCAGATTTTGCCTCATACACATGAGGGTGTTAGATTCTTATGTGAGAATCCATGTGTTATTATTGTTCCTCTTTCAATAACATATGCAGGACTTAATAGTGTACTTTCTCAAAGTATAAATCATCAAGTGTTGAAGAGAGTGACAAATATTTTGTATAGGCAGCCTGTGCTAGTATTTGGTGGTTTCATTCAATTTCAAATATTGCATGTGGCTGATGAAGGTAATATGCAAGTAATATTTTTGACCTACTATCAAATCAGCCCACAAGTCTCACTTATTAAGTTGTATGTTGAGTTCAAGAAAATCAATAATGTTGATTTTTCAAAACTCAATATAGATAGGATGGGTTATAATACCGAAGCGATAAAAAATTTGAAAGTAATTATGAAATTGTTGGTCTAGCTAAAGATGTAGAGGAATATGATATAATAATTAACGGAGATGTGACAGATGTTACAAATGCACTAGAGGGTCAGCATCCATTTGAAAAGCCATCTTTTATGCATACTTTGAACATTGATGTCATGCATGCACCGAAATTTTCTGAATACGTCAATATAGGTAATTTTGTTATTATTATTATTATTATTATTATTATTATTATTATTATTATTATTATTATTATTATTATTATTATTAGTAGTAGTAGTAGTAGTAGTAGTAGTAGTAGTAGTAGTAGTATTTGATTATTGAGTTGCTCCCTATAGTTTTACCAAATTTTCGATTAGGTCCTTATACTATTTTTCTTTTCAATTGAATCCTTACACTGCTTTTAGTTTTGTAATTAGGTCTTTTTCATATTAGAAAAAGTTAAAATTAACAAAATATTTATTCTAAAATACATGCAGTCAAAGATCTAGTTAGGTTTTTAATTATGAATACCTTCAATTTGCGAAAAAATATTCAGTTAACTCTAATATTTTTTACACTAGGAAGGACCTAATCATAAAATTAAAAGCAACCCAATTGGAAAAAAAAAGTATAGGGACTTAATTGAAAATTTGCTAAAACTATAGGGACCAACAGAGTAATTAAACCTTAATAGTATAATTACTAGTATTATTATTTATATTGTTATTAGTATTGTTACCACTACGGTAACGATAATGATTATTATTATTATTGTTGTTGTTGTTGTTGTTGCTGCTGTTATTATAATTATAATTATTATTATTATAATTCTTATAATTAGTATTTAGATTTATTTTGTTTTATTATTGGTGCAGTCTCCACTACTGTTGTAAACGGTGAATTCATTGTCAGAATGGAGTTTAAATCTAGAGAGGCTATTATTACGGCAGTTAAAGAGTATAACATCCGGAGAGGCATTGATTATAGGGTGTATGAATTAGAACCGACGCCATTCTATGCTAAATGCGTACCATATGAAACAAGCTGTGATTGTCTTATCAGAGTTAGTCTTATAAAAAGATAATACTATTGTGTGATAAGGAGGTACAACAGCAGTCACACGTGCACCAGAAGTACCATCTCTCAAGATCATGCTAAACTAGACTTTGATACAATTGCAGAAGCTGACCCATCCATAAAGGTAAAATCTGTCATTGTTGAAGTGTGGTCAAAATTCAACTACACGATAAGTTATCGCAAAGCATGGTTGGCCAAGGAAAATGTTCGGTGGGTGGGAATCTTTCTATGAAGCTTTGTTCACATGATCAACAGTTGCAAAAGAACCATCAGCAACTATTGAGTACGAAACTACATATAGCTACCGAGGGGATGAGGTGGTTAAGGATCTCCAGATTCTAACGCAAGTCTTCGTGCTTTCTACCCTTGTATTAAAGCATTTAGAAGTTGCAAGCCACTGGCCTAAATTGACGGCACACTTGTATGGATAGTAAAGGGGCTCTTTCAGTTGCAATATCACAAGATAGCAATGGGAATATCGTGCATCTTACATTTGCCCTAGCCGACGGTGAGATTGCCGATGCCTGACACTTTTTTCTTAGCCATCTGCGATCACATGTGGTTAATCGAGATGGTGTTGCCCTTATCTCTGATTGACACAAGTCAATTATCTCAGCTGTAGGTCGTAGTAATTGAGCGTGGCAATATTCAAGAACTATTTACATGTTTTTCATAAGACACATAGCATCCAACTTCTTGAGGAGGTTCAAGCCACCACATATGCAGAAGATTATTGTCAACATAGGCTATTCTAGAACAATGCGTGAATTCAATATGGGTTATCAAAGATTATGTGAGCGGGGCATAGCTTACAAGCAGTAGCAGGACAATATCCCTCGATTGCAGTATGCCTTGGTATATGATGGTGGACATTGTTGGAGCCATATGACCACCAACCTAGTGGAGGCATTAACAGAGTATTGAAAGGGGTACGCGGTCGTTCCATCGCAGCCCTTGTTAAGGTAACATTTTATAGGCAAAATACATTGTTCACAAGGAAGAAGGCTGAGGCTAAGGCTCATATAAGTGCAGGTCAAATATTCTTTGAATATGCAACCAAGAAAATTCAGTCAAATCAGCGTGCAGCAGAAAACATCCAAGTTAACTTATTTGATAGGTAGAACGAGGTCTTTGAAGTGTGCGAGATGCCAAGTGATTTGTTTATAGTAAATTTGCGTCTTCGACATTGTGATTGTAGTGAGTTTCAGGTGGATTGAATTCTTTATCGCGATCTCTTTGCCAGTTGACCAAACCAGTGCCTGGATTGGAAACCGTTTGTGCATGAGGTATATATGATGGGAGAGATCCAAAAGGTGTACAGAACCCGATTTAGACCACTAGAAAACCTAACAATATGGCCTGTGCATCAAGGACCAAGACTAGTACCCAATCTCCACCTCAAGTGAGTAACCAAAGATCGTCCTAAGAAAACTCGTTCCTTAAATGAGATGGATATGTGTGATCTACGTGGTCTTAGGCATTGTAAGCTTTGTGGAGATGAGGGTCATATCCAAAGTAGATGCTTGAACCGTGGTGGAGCTAGTGCTAGTGGCTTGACTCTAAATTCGTAGCTTTCATATTAGGGAGTTTGTGATTTCAGGTGTATCCAACACTTTATTTTGTCTTATATTCAGTTGTAATTTATCTATTTTGGATGTATTGAGTCATGTTATGGTTACTTTGCTAAATTTTTTAAAGCAACACAATGCATAAAAAATTAATTAAAATAACACAATGCATAAAAAATTACATTGCATATTTCGACGGACTAAACTTTATGATAATTCATTTAAAGATACTTTTCTTCATGGTTTGCGCCACTTTAGAACATTCTTTTTTTATCCTCTTCTTGATCAATGACGGGCTCCATCTAGATTGACTCTTATGGGCCAGGTCAACCCTAAGATCAATTCACATCAATATAAATACCAATCCTAATCAAACTTAAATACAATCCTAGTCAACAGACAACAATAACAATCAAATGATCTAAACTAGGCTCATCAACCATATCATCATTAGAACTAGACTCATCAACCATATCATCACCTCTAAGTATCGTGGATGTGAATATTGTGGTGGGTATGAATATAGCGGTGGGTATGGTTGTCGATATTATGATATGTATGTGTATGGTGGATATGCATATGACAGTTGATTGGTAGTTGTTGTTACTGTGGTTGTTGTTGTTGCTGAGGTGGTTATTATTGCTGTGGTGGTTGCTCTTGCTTGCTCAGCATGCTCAGAGCGCTGTAGGTGATCACCAAATTTACCAATGTACTAGTCCATGTATTTGTCGGATGGTTGATAGTTGTCAACATGTTGACCTGTCAAGACACACGCAGAACTATTATTCCATTGCGAGATCCATTTTCCATGTTCTGGTCCCCAATTCTTGTTTTTCGGACCATTAACACTATGTTATGGGACGCTTTAAGTTGTGTAGCTTCTCCTGGGAGGTCTTGATAAAATCCAAATTGTCCTCTAACCCTATTAGTCGGATGTAACTCCACAGCCTCAAAGCATATTAGAGGCACAATTGCACTCCAAAGGTTTACAACGTCATTGATCTCAAGTGGAATTACATGAGGCGTAATCCAGTTGGAACTGTAAAAACACAAACTGTAAAAACACATCAAAGCTCAAATGTATAAATACGCAATCATCAACTTAATTCAAATAAGTAAAAGTAAAAACAACAAAACACGTACCCCGTCTAGAGAAAGATCATCCAACCTTCTCCTGACGTCAGAGGTTGTCCAATTTTTATATCGATTGATAGTGGGTTGATAATCATTCCACTTGACATGTCATGTTCATATTAGAAAGTACTTACTACAGCAAAAATAATTAAAACTACATCTTATTTTAATTTTACCTATGAGCAAGTGGAAAGCTGGTATCCACCGGCAGAGGCCCTATTGATGGCATCCATATCCAAGCCCACACAAGGAGCAATGTCAAGAAACCATCCATGTCCTTACAATCATACCTTGATGCCCGACATAATGATCGATACATTTGATTAAACTTATTAATATGAGAAAACTCACGAAATAATGGTAAATGCTTCCAGCGCACAGTAATTTCAGACTTGTCACTGAATAATGTTGTACTAAATAGAAACATTATTTGACATTTCACATAAGTTTTCTTATTCTATTGGTCAATCAAATATTGGCGCTACATTAGGGTGAGAAACCATGCCAGCTTGATTCCGCTTCCTGGTTATTCATCCCAGAACACTACCGAATTGGTTCTTGCACTCGTTCTCTAACCCACTTGTGATGTGATCAGTTGATCCAGTTATTGGAAAACTGTGAGTTCAGAATCCGAAAATTATGGCGACGTCCTCCAAAGTAATCGTGCACTCGCCATGTGAAAGATGAAACATGTATGTCTCAAGATGCCACCTTTCAATTAGTGCATCTATAGTCGAATTGTGAGACATGATCCTCCTAATCTGAGATATATGATAAAATTTGGTCTCTCTCAGTTGTTCCTTGGTGCGCAGAAATTGTGATTACACTTTAATTATGTAAAATTCATCGCTCTTTCTTTCCCTGGTAATGGCGCCAAAAAATATGATGCCAATACCATGGTTCACAACTTCGCACAACTAACCAGCAAGTGCACTGGGTCGTCCAAGTAATACCTTACGTGAGTAAGGATCGAATCCCACGGAGATTGTTGGTATGAAGCAAGCTATGGTCACCTTGTAAATCTCAGTCAGGCGGATATAAAATAGTAATGGGGTTTTCGAAAATAATTAATAAAATAGGGATAGAAATACTTATGTAAATCATTGGTGAGAATTTCAGATAAGCGAATAGAGATGCTTTCGTTCCTCTGAACCTTTGCTTTCCTGCTGTCTTCATCCAATCAGTCTTACTCCTTTCCATGGCTGGCTTTATGTGATACATCACCACTGTCAATGGCTACTTTCGGTCTTCTCTCGGGAAAATGATCCAAATGCCCTGTCACGGTACGGCTAATCGTCTGGAGGCATCACCCTTGTCAATGGTTTCATCCTACCCTCTCAGCGAAAATGGTCAACGCACCCTGTCACGGCACGGCTATTCATCTGTCGGTTCTCAATCATGCTGGAATAGGATTTACTATCCTTTTGCGTCTGTCACTATGCCCGACAATCGCGAGTTTGAAGCTCGTCACAGTCATTCAATCATTGAATCCTACTCGGAATACCACAGACAAGGTTTAGACCTTCCGGATTCTCTTGAATGCCGCCATCATTCTAGCTTACACCACGAAGATTCTGATTAAGAGATCTAAGAGATACTCATTCAATCTAATGTAGAACGGAAGTGGTTGTCAGGCACGCGTTCATAGGGAATGATGATGATTGTCACGTTCATCACATTCAGGTTGAAGTGCGAATGAATATCTTAGAAGCGAAATAAGATGAGTTGAATAGAAAACAGTAGTACTTTGCATTAATCTTTGAGGAACAGCAGAGTTCCACACCTTAATCTATGGAGTGTAGAAACTCTACCGTTAAAAATACATAAGTGAAAGGTCCAGGCATGGCTGAGATGGCCAGCCCCCAAAACGTGATCACAGGATCAAAATACGATCCAGGATGTCTAATACAATAGTAAAAGGTCCTATTTATAATAAACTAGCTACTAGGGTTTACAGAAGTAAGTAATTGATGCATAAATCCACTTTCGGGGCCCACTTGGTGTGTGCTTGGGCTGAGCTTTGAGTGTTGCATGTGTAGAGGTCCTTCTTGGAGTTGAACGCCAGCTTTTGTGCCAGTTTGGGCGTTCAACTCTAGTTTTGGATCCTTTTCTGGCGCTGGACGCCAGATTTGGGCAGAAAGCTGGTGTTGAACGCCAGTTTGCGTCATCTAAACTTGGGCAAAGTATGGACTATTATACATTGCTGGAAAGCCCTGGATGTCTACTTTCCAACGCAATTGGAAGCGCACCATTTCAAGTTTTGTAGCTCCAGAAAATCCACTTTGAGTGCAGGGAGGTCAGAATCCAACAGCATCAGCAATGTGAATTTAACATAAAAACTAATGAAAACATCCCTAAAAGTAACTAGATCCTACTAAAAACATACTAAAAACAATGTCAAAAAGCGTATAAATTATCCGCTTATCACAACACCAAATTTAAATTGTTGCTTGTCCCCAAGCAACTGAAAATCAAATAGGATAAAAAGAAGAGAATATACTATAAATTCCAAACTAGCAGTGAAACAGAGCTTCAATCATATGAGCGGGACTTATAGCTTTTTGCCTCTTGAATAGTTTTGGCATCTCACTTTATCCATTGAAGTTCAGAATGATTGGCATCTATAGGAACTCAGAGTTCAGATAGTGTTATTGATTCTCCTAGTTCAGTATGATGATTCTTGAACACAGCTATTTTATGAGTCTTGGTCGTGGCCCTAAGCACTTTGTTTTCCAGTATTACCACCGGATACATAAATGTCACAGACACATAATTGGGTGAACCTTTTCAGATTGTGACTCAGCTTTGCTAAAGTCCCCAATTAGAGGTGTCCAAGGTTCTTAAGCACACTCTTTTTTTTTGCTTTGGACCTTGACTTTAACCGCTCAGTCTCAAGTTTTCACTTGACACCTACACGCTACAAGCACATGGTTAGGGATAGCTTGGTTTAGCCGCTTAGACCAGGATTTTATTCCTTTAGACCCTCCTATCCACTGATGCTCAAAGCCTTGGGATCCTTTTTATTTACCCTTGCCTTTTGGTTTTAAGGGTTATTGGCTTTTTGCTCTTGCCTCTTGGTTTTAAGAGCTTTTGGCTTTTTCTGCTTGCTTTTTCTTTTTCTTTCTATTTTTTTTTACCTATTTTTTTTCTGCAAGCTTTGTTCTTTGTTGCTTTTTCTTGCTTCAAGAATCATTTTTATGATTTTTCAGATTATCAAATAACATGTCTCCTTGTCATCATTCTTTCAAGAGCCAACATATTTAACATTCTTAAACAACAACTTCAAAAGACATATGCACTGTTCAAGCATACATTCAGAAAACAAGAAGCATTGTCACCACATCAATATAATTAAACTAAGTTCAAGGATAAATTCAAAACTCATGTACTTCTTGTTCTTTTGAATTAAAACATTTTTCATTTAAGAGAGGTGATGGATTCATAGGACATTCATAACTTTAAGACATAGTTACTAACTACTAATGATCATGTAATGAAGACACAAACATAGATAAGCACATAACATAGAAAATGAAAAACAGAAGAAATAAGAACAAGGAATGAATCCAACTTAGTGATGGTGGTGTTTCCTTCTTGAGGAACCAATGATGTCCTTGAGCTCTTCTATGTCTCTTCCTTGTCTTTGTTGCTCCTCCCTCATTGCTTTTTGATCTTCTCTTATTTCATGGAGCATGATGGAGTGCTCTTGATGTTCCACCCTTAATTGTCCCATGTTAGCACTTAATTCTCCTAGGGAGGTGTTGATTTGCTCCCAATAGTTTTGTGGAGGAAAATGCATTTAAGGCATCTCCGGGATCTCATGGTGATGAGCTTCCTGCGCCTCTTGAGCTCCATGAATGGGCTCTCTTGCTTGCTCCATCTTTTTCTTAGTAATGGGATTCTCTTCCTTAATAGGAATGTCTCCTTCTATGAAAGCTCCTGCTGAGTAACATAGATGGCAGATAAGATGAGGAAAAGCTAGCCTTGCCATGGGGGATGACTTTTCGGCTATTTTGTAGAGTTCATTAGAGATGACTTCATGAACTTCTATTTCCTCTCCAATCATAATGCTATGAATCATGATGGCCCGATCCACAGTAACTTCAGATCGGTTGCTAGTGGAAATGATTGAGCATTGAATGAACTCCAACCATCCTCTAGCCACAGGCTTGAGGTCCAATCTTCTTAGTTGAACCGGCTTGCCTTTGGAGTCAATCTTCCATTGAGCTCCTTCCACACATATGTCCATAAGGACTTGGTCCAACCTTTGATTAAAGTTGACCCTTCTAGTGTAGGGGCGTTCATCTCCTTGCATCATGGGCAAGTTGAACGCCAACCTCACATTCTCCGGACTAAAATCTAAGTATTTCCCCCGAACCATTGTAACGTAGTTCTTTGGATCCGGGTTCTTACTTTGATCATGGTTCTTGGTGATCCATGCATTGGCATAGAACTCTTGAACCATTAGGATGCCGACTTGTTAGATGGGATTTGTTAGAACTTCCCAACCTCTTTTTTGAATTTCATGTCGGATCTCCGGATACTCATTTCTTTTGAGTTTGAAAGGGACCTCGGGGATCACCTTCTTCTTGGCCACAACATCATAGAAGTGGTCTTGATGGGCTTTGGAGATGAACCTTTCCATCTCCCATGACTCGGAGGTGGAAGCTTTTGTCTTCCCTTTCCCCTTTCTAGAGGATTCTTCGGTCTTAGGTGCCATCAATGGTAATGGAAAAACAAAAAGCTTATGCTTTTACCACACCAAACTTAGAATATTGCTCGCCCTCGAGCAATAAAAGAAAGAATAGAGGAAGAAGAAAAAGAAAATATGGAGAAGAGGGGTGAAGTGTGTTTCGGCCAAGTAGAGAGGAGAGGGTTGTGTTTTGTGAAAATGAGGAAGAATGGAGGGCTATATATAGGGGAGGGAGGGGAGTTAAGGTTCGGCCATTTAGGGTGGGTTTGGGTGGGAAATTGGTTTTGAATTTTGAAGGTAGGTGGAGTTTATGAGGTAGGTTTATGGGGAAGAGTGGATGGATGTAAGTGGTGAAGAGGTGATGGGGAAGAGAGATTGAGGTGATTGGTGAAGGGTTTTTGGGGAAGGGTGTTTATGGGATTGTGTGAAAGAGAGGTGAGAAGAAGTGAGTGGAGGTAGGTGGGGATCCTGTGGGGTCCACAGATCCTGAGATGTTCAAGGATTTACACCCTTGCACCAAATTAGGCATGCAAAATGCCCTTGCACGCAACTCTGGGCGTTCAGCGCCAGGTTGGTGCCCATTTTGGGCATTCAACGCCCATTTGTTGGCCTTTTCTGGCGTTGAACGCCAGAACCATGCCTGTTCTGAGTGTTCAGCGCCCAGACACTGCCCATTTTGGGCGTTCAGCGCCAGAACCATGCTCTGTTCTGGCATTGAACGCCAGGCAGGTGCTTCCTCCAATGTGTGATTTTTCTTCTGCTGTTTTTGATTCCGTTTTCAATTTTTATTTTTATTTTGTGACTCCACATGATCATGAACCTATAAAGACATATAACTAAGAAAAATATAGTTAGATAAATAAAAATTGGGTTGCCTCCCAACAAGCGCTTCTTTAATGTCAATAGCTTGACAGTGGGCTCTCATGGAGCCTCACAGATGTTCAGAGCATTGTTGAGACCCTCCAACACCAAACTTAGAGTTTGGATATGGGAGTTCAACACCAAACTTAGAGTTTGACTGTGGGGGCTTTGTTTGACTCTGCTTTGAGAGAAGCTTTTTATGCTTCCTCTCCATGGATGCAGAGAGAGATCCTTGAGTTGTAAACACAAGGTTGTCCTCATTCAATTGAAGGATTAATTCTCCTCTGTCCATATCAATCACAGCTCTTGTTGTGGCTAGGAAAGGTCTTCCTAGGATGATGGATTCATCCTCTTCCTTTCCAGTATCCAGGACTATGAAATCAGCAGGGATGTAAAGGCCTTCAACCTTTACTAACACGTCCTCTACTTGTCCATAAGCCTGTTTTCTTGAATTGTCTGCCATCTCTAATGAGATTTTAGCAGCTTGCACCCCATAGATTCCCAGTTTCTCTATTACAGAGAGGGGCATGAGGTTTATTCCTGAACCAAGGTCACACAGAGCCTTAAAGATCATGGTGCCTATGGTACAAGGTATTATGAACTTTCCAGGATCCTATCTCTTCTGAGGCAATGTCAGTTGATCCAGATCACTTAGTTCATTGATGAACAAGGGAGGTTCATCTTCCCAAGTTTCAATACCAAATAATTTGGCATTCAGCTTCATGATTGCACCAAGAAACTTGGCAGTTTGCTCTTCAGTAACATCCTCATTCTCTTCAGAAGAGGAATACTCATCAGAGCTCATGAATGGCATAAGGAGGTTCAATGGAATCTCTATGGTCTCTAGATGAGCCTTAGAGTCCTTTGGTTCCTCAGAGGAAAGCTCCTTATTGATCACTGGATGTCCCAGGAGGTCTTCCTCCTTGGGATTCACGTCCTCTCCTTCCCTTACAGGTTTGGCCATGGTGCTTATGTCAATGGCCTTGCACTCTCCTTTTGGATTCTCTTCTGTATTGCTTGGGAGAGTACTAGGAGGGATTTCAGTGATCCTTTTACTCAGCTGGCCCACTTGTGCTTCCAAATTTCTAATGGAAGATCTTGTTTCATTCATGAAACTTACAGTGGCCTTAGATAGATCAGAGACTAAATTTGCTAAGCTAGATGGATTCTGCTCAGAATTCTCTGTCTGTTGCTGAGTGGATGATGGAAAAGGCTTGCTATTGCTAAACCTGTTTCTTCCACCATTATTAAAGCCTTGTTGAGGCCTTTGATCCTTCCATGAGAGATTTGGATGATTTCTCCATGATGGGTTATAGGTGTTTCTATAAGGTTCACCCATGTAATTTACCTCTGCTATTGCAGGGTTTTCAGGATCATAAGCTTCTTCTTCAGAAGATGCCTCTTGAGTACTGTTGGATGCAGCTTGCATTTCATTCAGACTCTGAGCAATCATATTGACTTGCTGAGTCAATATTTTGTTCTGAGCCAATATGGCATTCAGAGTATCAATTTCAAGAACTCCCTTCTTCATAGGTGTCCCATTACTCACAGGATTCCTCTCAGAAGTGTACATGAACTGGTTATTGGCAACCATGTCAATGAGTTCTTGAGCTTCTGCAGGTGTTTTCTTTAGGTGAATGGATCCACCTGCAGAAGTATCCAATGACATCTTTGATAACTCAGATAAACCATCATAGAATATATCCAGGATGGTCCATTCTGAAAGCATGTCAGAAGGACACTTTTTGGTCAACTGTTTGTATCTTTTCCAAGCTTCATAGAAGGATTCACCATCTTTTTGTTTGAAGGTTTGGACATCCACTCTAAGCTTGCTCAGCTTTTGAGGAGGAAAGAACTTGGCTAAAAAAGCCGTGACCAGCTTATCCCAAGAGTTCAGGCTGTCTTTGGGTTGAGAGTCCAACCACACTCTAGCTCTGTCTCTTACAGCAAAAGGGAAAAGCATGAGCCTGTAGACTTCAGGATCTACTCCATTAGTCTTAACAGTATCACAGATCTGCAAGAATTCAGTTAAGAACTGAAAAGGATCTTCAGATGGAAGTCCATGAAACTTGCAGTTCTGCTGCATTAGAGAAACTAATTGAGGTTTCAGCTCAAAGTTGTTTGCTCCAATGGCAGGAATGGAGATGCTTCTTCCATGTAAATTGGAATTAGGTGCAGTAAAGTCACCAAGCATCCTCCTTGCATTATTATTATTTTCGGCTGCCATCTCCTCTTCCTGTTCGAAAATTTCTGAAAGGTTATCTCTGGATTTAGCTTCTCTTAATTTTCTCTTCAGAGTCCTTTCAGGTTCTGGATCTGCTTCAACAAGAATGTTCTTGTCCTTGCTCCTGCAGAAGAGGGCACAGAGAAAATAATAATAATAATATGGATCCTTTATATCACAGTATAGAGGTCCTTGTGTTAGTAGAAGAAAAGAAGAAGAAAATCTAAACTCAGAGAGAGGGTTCAGATTTTTGGTGATGTGAGGAAGAGATGTTAGTATATGAATAAATAAATAGAAGGAGATGAGGGAGAAGGATTTTCGAAAATTCAAATAAAAAAATAATTAGTTAATTAAAAAGAAATTTTTGAAAAAGAGGAAAGATATTTTCGAAAATTAGAGAGAGAGAGTTAGTTAGGTAGTTTTGAAAAAGATAAGAAACAAACAAAAAGTTAGTTAGTTAGTTGAAACAAATTTGAAAATCAATTTTGAAAAGATAAGAAGTTAGGAAGTTAGAGAAGATATTTTGAAATCAAATTTTTTTTGAAAAAGGTAAGACAAGAAGACATTTTTGAAAAGATATGATTGAAATTAGTTTTTGAAAAAGATTTGAATTTTTAAAATCACAATTAATGACTTGATTCACAAGAAATCACAAGATATGCTTCTAGAACTTAAAGTTTGAATCTTTCTTAACAAGTAAGTAACAAACTTGAAATTTTTGAATCAAAACATTAATTGATTATGTTATTTTCGAAAATTTGATATAAAAAATAAGAAAAAGATTTTTGAAAAATATTTTTGGAATTTTCGAAAATAACTAAGAAATTTGAAAAAGATTTGATTTTTGAAAAAGATTTTGAAAAAGATGAGATGAGATTTTTAAATTGAAAATTTGATTTGACTCATAAAAACAACTAGATTTTAAAAATTTTTGAAAAAGTCAAATCTTATTTTCGAAATTTTAAGAGAAAAAAAAAAGGAAAGATATTTTTTTGATTTTTGAATTTTTATGATGAGAGAGAAAAACAAGAAAAATGATGCAATGCATGAAAGTTATGGATCAAAACATGTGATGCATGCAAGGATGCTATGAATGTCAAGATGAACACCAAGAACACTTTGAATGTCATGATGAACATCAAGAACACATTTTTGAAAAATTTTTATATGCAAAGAAAACATGTAAGACACCAAACTTAGAAATTTTTCATGTGTAGACTCTAACAAACGAAAAATGCATATGAAAAACACCATACAACACAAAACAAGAAAACATCAAGATCAAACAAGAAGACTTACCAAGAACAACTTGAAGATCATGAAGAACACTATGAATGCATGAATTTTCGAAAAAATGCAAGATGCATATGCAGTTGACACCAAACTTATAACATGACACATGACTCAAACAAGAAACAGAAAAATAATTTTGATTTTTATGATTTTCTAAATTTTTTGGATTTTTTTTTCGAAAATTATTTGAAAAACAAAAATAAGGATTTCAAAATTTTTTTATATGAATTCCAGGAATCTTGCCATGTTAGTCTAAAGCTTCAGTCCAGGAATTAGACATGGCTCACTAGCCAGCCAAGCTTTCAATGAAAGCTCCGGTCCAAAACACTAGACATAGCCAATGGCCAGCCAAGCTTCAGCAAGATATCAGAATATACTGCTCATTACTTATCAAATATGTAACTTGCCTCTATGCTGATGGTTTGGAAGCCTCAGTCCAAAAGAATTTAGACATGGCTTTGCAGCCAGCCAGGCTTCACATGCTTCATGAAACACTAGAATTCATTCTTTAAAAATTTTGAATAACAAATATATTTATATTTTTTTTAAAAAAAAAACATTTTTATTTTTTCGAAAACAAAAGAAAAATTTTTAAAGATTTTTTTTGAAAACTTTTTGAAAACAAAACAAAAAGAAAATTACCTAATCTGAGCAACAGGATGAACCGTCAGTTGTCCAAACTCGAACAATCCCCGGCAACGGCGCCAAAAACTTGGTGCGCAGAAATTGTGATTACACTTTAATTATGTAAAATTCATCGCTCTTTCTTTCCCCGGCAACGGCGCCAAAAACTTGGTGCGCAGAAATTGTGATTACACTTTAATTATGTAAAATTCATCGCTCTTTCTTTCCCTGGTAATGGCGCCAAAAAATATGATGCCAATACCATGGTTCACAACTTCGCACAACTAACCAGCAAGTGCACTGGGTCGTCCAAGTAATACCTTACGTGAGTAAGGGTTGAATCCCACGGAGATTGTTGGTATGAAGCAAGCTATGGTCACCTTGTAAATCTCAGTCAGGCGGATATAAAATAGTAATGGAGTTTTCGAAAATAATTAATAAAATAGGGATAGAAATACTTATGTAAATCATTGGTGAGAATTTCAGATAAGCGAATAGAGATGCTTTCGTTCCTCTGAACCTTTGCTTTCCTGCTGTCTTCATCCAATCAGTCTTACTCATTTCCATGGCTGGCTTTATGTGATACATCACCACTGTCAATGGCTACTTTCAGTCTTCTCTCGGGAAAATGATCCAAATGCCCTGTCACGGCACGACTAATCGTCTGAAGGCATCACCCTTGTCAATGGTTTCATCCTATCCTCTCAGTGAAAATGGTCAACGCACCCTGTCACGGCACGGCTATTCATCTGTCGGTTCTGGATCATGCTGGAATAGGATTTACTATCCTTTTGCGTCTGTCACTACGCCCGGCAATCGCGAGTTTGAAGCTCGTCACAGTCATTCAATCATTGAATCCTACTCAGAATACCACAGACAAGGTTTAGACCTTCCGGATTCTCTGGAATGCCGCCATCATTCTAGCTTACACCACGAAGATTTTGATTAAGAGATCTAAGAGATACTCATTCAATCTAATGTAGAACGGAAGTGGTTGTCAGGCACGCGTTCATAGGGAATGATGATGATTGTCACGTTCATCACATTCAGGTTGAAGTGCGAATGAATATCTTAGAAGCGAAATAAGATGAGTTGAATAGAAAACAGTAGTACTTTGCATTAATCTTTGAGGAACAGCAGAGCTCCACACCTTAATCTATGGAGTGTAGAAACTCTACCGTTAAAAATACATAAGTGAAAGATCCAGGCATGGCCGAGATGGCCAGCCCCCAAAACGTGATCACAGGATCAAAATACGATCCAGGATGTCTAATACAATAGTAAAAGGTCCTATTTATAATAAACTAGCTACTAGGGTTTACAGAAGTAAGTAATTGATGCATAAATCCACTTTCGGGGCCCACTTGGTGTGTGCTTGGGCTGAGCTTTGAGTGTTGCACGTGTAGAGGTCCTTCTTGGAGTTGAACGCCAGCTTTTGTGCCAGTTTGGGCGTTCATCTCTGGTTTTGGATCCTTTTCTGGCGCTGGACGCCAGATTTGGGCAGAAAGCTGGCGTTGAACGCCAGTTTGCGTCATCTAAACTTGGGCAAAGTATGGACTATTATACATTTCTGGAAAGCCCTGGATGTCTACTTTCCAACGCAATTAGAAGCGCGCCATTTCGAGTTCTGTAGCTCCAGAAAATTCACTTTGATTGCAGGGATGTCAGAATCCAACAGCATCAGCAGTCCTTCTTCAACCTCTGAATCTGATTTTTGCTCAAGTCCCTCAATTTCAGCCAGAAAATACCTGAAATCATAGAAAAATACACAAACTCATAGTAAAGTCCAGAAATGTGAATTTAACATAAAAACTAATGAAAACATCCCTAAAAGTAACTAGATCCTACTAAAAATATACTAAAAACAATGTCAAAAAGCGTATAAATTATCCGCTCATCATTCCTCCACCCTGACATGATATGAGTCTATTTTGAGTAAGTGTCTGTTGTGCAAGTTTCTTAAACCCTGAAAACAAAAATAATAATTAACAGTTAATAACTATAACCAGCCAATAAATACTATTACTAATAAAATAAATTAATATTCAGTTTAGTAACAATTATAATTAATAATTACTAAATTACTACAAATTGTAATAATTGATAATTACTAAATTATTTATTAATTACTAACCACTATTGTAAACACAAAAATTACTTACATATATAAAATGTCAAATATATTCTATAATATGATTCTTAGTACGTTTGATATCATGTTTTTCCATCTTCGTTTCTATTAAACTCTATAATAAAAAATGAAAAAAAATGACATGTATAAAATAATTGGATGAGAAATTTATGTAAATACAACATTCGAAAACACATTACATTTAGTCTTTACTCTATTCTATATAACCCGCTATATCCTACCATGTAAGAACCGGAAAAATTAATTAACTATTTAATTAAAATAGAATAAATGTAATTAAATTCTTCCTTGGACCATATCTCCCTCTCCGGAGCTCTGATTGGCGTGCCGTGATAAACCACTATTTCATGGTTTATCTTGTACTCAATTGAGTAGTTTTTATCAACTTTTTACCCACTTATTCATACTATTTACATGGTTTTACATTTGCCTTCCTAAATTATGTGCTTTGATTAAAAACATGCTTCTTTGGCCTTAAGTTCCCTATGTTTAAATCCTTTCTTATTACCATTAGATGCCTTGATATGTGTGTTAAGTGATTTCAGAGATTACAGGGCAAAAATGGCTCAGAGGATGGAAATGAAGCATGCAAAAGTGGAAAGAATACAAAAAGTTGGAGAAATTGCTAAGTTGTCCAGCCTGACCTCTTCGCACTCAAACTGCTATAACTTTAGCTACAGAGGTACAAACGATGCGGTTCTAGTTACGTTGGAAAGCTAACATCCAGGGCTTCGAGAATATGCCATAGTTTCCCTGAAGCTAGGCGACGCGAACGCGTGCTCCACACAGACGCGTCGCAGTGGCAAAAATCAGCGTGGCAGATTTCTTCTCCAGCGATTTCTAGGCTGTTTTCGACCCAGTTTTTGGTCTAGAAAACACAGATTAGAGGCTATAAAGTGGGAGAATCTAGTCATTCATAAGAATGAGCTCATAATTCATAATTTTAGTTTTAGATGTAGTTTTTAGAGAGAGAGGTTCTCTCCTCTCTCTTAGGATTTAGGATTTAGATTTTTAGAATTAGGATTCCTCTCAGTTTATGGTTATTTCTCAATTTCAGGTTCAATGTTCTTCAATTTATATTTCTCTTCTACTTTTAGATACTCTAATACTTTTATCTGTTAATTACTTATGTTGTCCATTTGATTTATAAATCTTTCCATGTTAGGACTTAAATTTATGTTTAAATACAATTTGAGGTATTTCAGATTTATGATTGTTTTATTCTATTTAAGATTGCTTTTAATTTAATTTAGATAATTTCTTTCTTTTGGCTCTGGTTTAAGTAATTGGTAACGCTTGAGCTATCAAATAAAGCAGTGGTTGAAATTGGGAGTTGCTCCAATAACTCTAGTCTTTCCATAGGAATTGACTAGGACCTGAGGATTAAGCTAATTAATCCACTTGATTTACCTTCATAGTTAGAGGTTAACAAAGTGGGATTAAAATCCAATTCTCATCACAATTGATAAGGATAGGACTTCCAATTCTAATACCTTGCCAAGAGTTTATTTTATTATTACTATTTTATTTTTCTTATCATTTAACATACTGGTTCCTTACTTTCAAAACCCCCAATTTACAAGACTCCTAACCAATGATAAGAAAACCTCCCTGCAATTCTTTGAGAAGACGACCCGAGGTTCGAATACTTCGGTTATCAATTTTATCAGGGGTTTGTTACTTGTGACAACCAAAACTTTTGTAATAAAGGTTGATTGCTTGGTTTAGTAACTATACTTGTAACGAGAGTTTACTATAACTTCTAAACCATCAATCTTTAGTTCTTCAAAATGGCGCCGTTACCGGAGAATTGCGAACGTGTGCCTTATTATTTGTTATTGTAAATATTTGCTTTTTGCTTGTTTATTTGTTTTTATTTTTGTTTTTATTTTTTTTTTTGTAAATTAAGAGGTTATTGGTTTTTATTTAGTTATTAAAAATTTTTCAAAAAAAATTTTTTTTTTCTTGGTGTCCATCTTGATCTTCAAGTTGTTCTTCGTGTTCATCTTGACCTTCAAATTGTTTTTAGTTGTTTTCTTCGTTTTGATCTAAAAATTTTAAGTTTGGTATCATTTTATTATTTTTCTCTTTCCTCATTTAATTCAAAAATATATTTTCTCTTTATTTTAGTTGAATTTTCGAAATTATCAAAAAAAAAAATAAAAAAAAATTCAGATTTTGATTTTAAAATTTTTATCTTATCTTATCTTAGTTTTAAATTTCAAAATTCAAATCTTTTTCAAAAATCATATCTTTTTCAAAATCTTATCTTATCTTATTTCAAAATCAAATTTCAAATTTCAATATTTAAATTCTAAAATTCAAAAATCAAAATTTAAAATTTTAAAATTCAAATTTCAAATTTCAAATTTCAAAATTCAAATTTCAAAATTTAAATTTCAAATTTCAAATTTTAATTTTCAAATTCAAAATTTAAATTTCAATAACCTTTTAATTTAAATTTGTTTTTATTTTTGTTTTTAATTTTTATTTATTACTATGAACTCTCACCCCTTTGGCTATGAGTCTGGTTACAATTATGTTGCAGGAAGAAGAAATTACAATGAGAATAGGCATCAAGGTTGGAACAATCAAAGATGGGAGGAGCCATAAGGATTTGATCAACCCTCATGGCAACAACCACCCCCAATGGACTATCAACAACCACCACCATATGCCTATAAACCCTCTCCTCAACATGACTTTGGACCACCAAACTCACAAGCCCCTTTACACCATTTACCTCCATATGACCCTAACCCACATCCACCATTCCAACCATCCTATGAACCAAATGAACCGTACATAGATCCACCCCAACCTCCATTAGATAACAATACACTCATCTATAACATCATTGGTCTCACCTCTACACTCTAAAATCTTATATCCCGCATGAACCAACCCTCTACCTCCAATATTCAATCCTCAAGCTCTAGTGCACTTCCTTTTCAACCACGTAATGATCTTTTTATCCCATCACCACCCTCCATGGGAGAGCACCGACATCCATCAATCCAAGAGCAAGATGATCCCAATTATGCTATTGATATGGAACAGGAAAGAAGGAATCATCTTCGTGAATCCATACTTCATAAGGAGCTAGAGGAGGCCCTACGGGTAAAGGTAGGAGAGACCCTTGAAGATGAAAGAGTAGTTGAAAGAAGTTGTCATGGAAAGAAAATCATCGAGGATGAGTACGATTTTATACTTAAACAACTGGACAAAGCAGCAATTATTAAAAAGGAAGAAGTGGTTGCAGACTTAAGAGATGCTGTACCTTCATTGGAAAGTCTAGTCATAGAGCCTCCTTCCAAGACGTTTGCATTTAATGTTGAGGAGGGTGTACAACCTCCAAGGCATGTCATGGTTAAGGAATTGGAAGAGGTCGATCAAGAGATGGAGATTCAAAAAGAAGAAGCACAACCTCCCATGCCCTTGGTGAGCAATGAAGAAGAGATTGAATTGGAAGAAAGTTACCAAGAGGAAAAGGTTGATATTGAAGAAACTTGCAAAGAGGTGGAAGTTGTCAGAGAAGAGCACAAGGGAGTGGAGCTTGCAAATTCATTAGAAATACCTCCCCCTAAGTTACCATCATCCTTCACAACATTCAAGTGGGTAAAATTCATATCCCTTAGCTTTCTAATTCCACTTGAATATGGGCTACTGGAGACAGATAGTCAGCTTAGAGCTCTTTGTGGCATAAAGAGTAAGAGGAAGATGGTCAGTGGTAAGAATTGTCCTGCAAGGTTCATCATGGTTGGAAGCTTTAAGTTTAAACGCAAAGGTTGGTGTAGAGCTCAACTGAATGGGTCTAGGAAGTTGTTTGGCCGCTTTAGTGAGAATTCAGATTGCTTGCTACCCGGATGGAATCATGATGATCAACAAGAAGATGGGTGCAAAAGCAAGATTTGGGACCCCGGAATTCAGTCTAGAAATCAACACTCTTGGGGCCTTGTCACTTGCTTTACCTTGCTTGAAGGCTTTCTGCGCCTAGTTTGGGATCCCGGAGGCCATTGGAAGTATAAACATTGGTGGAGATTTCTGGATGAGTTCAAGCACAAGCCACCATAACAAAGGACTCCCCAAATGTCCAACTTAAGGACTTTAACTAAAAGTGCTAGGTGGGAGACAACCCACCATGGTATGATCGTTTCTTTTTCAATTTTATTTTGTGTTATTTATTTTATTTTTATTTTATTTTCATTGAACCTGAAAGTATTCATAGCATCTACATTAGCACTGCATATTGTATGCTACATAATTGCATATAAAAAAAAGGAAAGCACGTACGCGACGCGGCAGCGTCGCTGACGCGTCCGCGTCACAAGTGCATTAGGGAGAAAAGAAAAGTGAACAGAGAGTCATGCGAAAGCGTGGCTGGAGGCGTGCCTTTGGCACAAATCATCCCACGCGACCGCGTCGCTGACGCGTCCGCGTCACATGGGAAACATGCCTCTCACACGTCCGCATCACCCACGCGGACGCATGACCTGGAAATCGACGTAAGGAATGGTGCACGACCGAAAGTTGTGCTAGAGTGGTGCTGGACTGGTGCTGAACGCACAAGCCTTACCACGAGGACGCATGGCTCACGCGTCCGCATCATATCCCTATAATGACCACTCACGCAATCGCGTCGACCACGCGACCGCGTCACCCTGGAATTTGGCATTAATGAATTTTGAACAGAGAGTTGTGCGAGCGCGAGGCTACCCTCGCGCCAGTAGCACAAAACGCATCACGCGTCCGCGTGACCGACGCGACCGCGTCGATTAATTTAAGCGCAAGTCGCGCGAACGCGTCCCCCACGCGTCCGCGTCGCTTGCACCGCACAGCTTATCCTAATTTGCTAAATATCTTATCTTTCTCTTCCCCAAATTCTACTTTTTCTTTTCCCTTCTTCTTTCTTTCTTCCCCTTTCTTCCTTCTTCCCTCCTTCTCACTTTCTACTTTCTCTCTCTCTCTCCACCATTATCAAGGTTTTTCTTTTCTTCTTTCCTCCTTACTATTCTATTCTTCTTCTTTATTTTATGTTTTCTTCTTCCTTTCTCTTTCTTTTTACTTTCATTGTACATGTTTTCTTTTTCTTTCTTTTTCTTTTAATTGGTGTTGGAAATTTATTTGGGTCATTGTGGATTGTTGCAAAATTGTTTGGCTATTATATATTAATTTTTAAAGGGTTGCTTGCATGTTCAATTTATTATTTTCATTAGATTATTTACCATGCATGCTATGTGTTTGTGAAAACGCCCGTATGGCATTGTGCACTGTTTTTCAGTATCTTTTATCCTACTACTCTGAATGCTTACTTTTCACAAAACCCTTTTTCATATCATATTCATTCAATATAATTGTCATTACAAACATATTGCTAGTTTGAAAGACTTGGTAATCTAACTTGGACATTGAATGCTTGATCTATGCTACTCATGCCTTTGCCAGCATGCCAATAAACATCTTGCATTTAATTGTTATTACATGCACTTGCTATATTTCCATTGATGAACTTTTCACATGTAGTCATGACCATGTGTTAACGTCATTCTTCTTTATTGTGCATTGATTACCACCTTTCCCGCTCTCTTCCTTGCTCTAACCCTTAGCTTTAAAAGTTACTTTCTTTTTTCCTTTTCAAGATGGCCACCAAGAAGGGTAAAGAGAAAGCTACTCCCAAACTACCGGCAAGGAAAGGAACAAAAAGAGCCCCAGCTGAGAAACCACAATCCCCATCCACTTGCACATCTTAGCATGCACCGAGGACGGTGCAATCTTTAAGTGTGGGGAGGTCGATATCGATCTCCATGGGTTAGTACTTTCTTGTCTCAACACCAATGTTTAAATTTTCTTTGTATTTAGTTGTTGCATTTGCATATTTGATTGCATGATTATTTGATTTTGTGCATATTTTACCACTTGGTTGAAGTAATATTTTCTTTTTCAAGAAACCTTTTAGAGCATTTCACTAATTTGAATAAAATTTAATGTTAAACTTGTTTGAAGAAATATTATACTGGAACATGGTTTAGAGCTTGAACATACAAAACCTGTAAGATTTTGAGCCTACTTGATTGGTTGCATTTTACCAACCAATATTTTATTTTTTGGTGTGTGTTATTCTCTCTAAAATTGTGATCTTTGTCTTGCTTAATTCTGTATTTCCATTATTTGATGTATGCATACACTTACATGATTGAGGCCTTTGTTTCACTAAGCTTACATACACATATGGCCTTAACCTTTCATTATCCTTTGCAAACCAATGTTGAGCCTATTATACCCCTTTGTTCTTTACTTTAGCACATCATTAACTCTAAGCGGAAAACAATAATGTCCTTAATTTGAATCCTTGGTTAGCTTAGACTAATGAGAGTGTTCATGAATTAAGTGTGGAGAAGTTGAATTTGGAAACATTTGGTTTGAGAATTGAGTATGTTAGAATTTTCTGAAAATATAAAAGAAATGTTTAGGACATGATTCATGCATCCAATAATTTAATCATATGCATTGAGAAAAATAAAAGAAAAGAAAAAAATAAATAAATAAATAAATAAATATATAAAGGAAGTGAGAAAAAGAAAAGAAAAAAAGAGCAATTAAGCAAAAATGGGACAAAATGTCCCAAAGTAAGTAGTGAAAGCAATGCATATGTACTGTACTTGAAATTAGAATGCATGAATATGTGGAAAACATGATTAATGGATAGTTAGATGTTGTATTATAATTACATGGATTGTCTAAGTTAGGTGGAATGTTTAAGTTAATTAAGGATTCAGATTTTAGTCCACTTGGCCAAATACAATCCTACCTTGACCCTAACCCCATTACAACCCTTAAAAGACCTCTTGATATGTGTATCTGTGCATTAAATTTATGTTGATTGTTAGATGAAGAGCAAGCCTTAGAAAGCAACGTTAGTAGAGAATTGAGAGAATCGAACGTTAAACACTTGAGCGATTAGAGTGCATACACTTCCAGTGAGGGTTCGATGCTCGATTCTTTGTTCCCGGTTTTCATGAGCTATTTTCTTCTGTAAGTTTATTTGTACTTTATTTTATGATTTGAATTAGTGAAATCCAGTTCATATTTCTTCTTGAAGGATTTGTTTACTTTTAATTAAGTAGGTAGAAACATTTTGCATGTAGTTGCATTTATATAGATAGGTTGCATTTCATACATTCTACCATTCCTCTTCAACCCTTTATAGCTTCTCTTGAGCTTAGCATGAGGACATGCTAATGTTTAAGTGTGGGGAGGTTGATAAACCACTAGTTCATGGTTTATCTTGTGCTCAATTGAGTGGTTTTTATCAACTCTTTACCCACTTATTCATACTATTTACATGGTTTTACATTTGCCTTCCTAAATTATGTGCTTTGATTGAAAACATGCTTCTTTGGCCTTAAGTTCCCTATGTTTAAATCCTCTATTATTACCATTAGATACCTTGATATGTGTGTTAAGTGATTTCAGAGATTACAGGGTAGGAATGGCTCAGAGGATGGAAAGGAAGCATGCAAAAGTGGAAGGAATACAAGAAGTTGGAGAAATTGCTAAGCTGTCCAGCCTGACCTTTATGCACTCAAATGGCTATAACTTTAGCTACAACCAAACAACGCAGTTTCAGTTGTGTTAGAAAGCTAACATCTGGGGCTTCGATTTGATATATAATATGCCATAGTTTCTCTAACGCTAGGTGACGCGAACATGTGCTCCACGCGGACGCGTCGCAGTGGCAAAAATCAGCGTGGCAGATTTCTTCTCCAGCGATTTCTGGGCTGTTTTCGACCCAGTTTTTGGCCCAGAAAATACAGATTAGAGGCTATAAAGTGGGGAAATCCAGTCATTCATAAGAATGAGCTCATAATTCATAATTTTAGTTTTAGATGTAGATTTTAGACCTCTCTCTTAGGATTTAGGATTTAGATTTTTAGAATTAGGATTCCTCTCAGTTTATGGTTATTTCTCAATTTCAGGTTCAATGTTCTTCAATTTATATTTCTCTTCTACTTTTAGATACTCTAATACTTTTATCTGTTAATTACTTATGCTGCCCATTTGATTTATAAATCTTTCCATGTTAGGACTTAAATTTATGTTTAAATGCAATTTGAGGTATTTCAGATTTATGATTGTTTTATTCTATTTAAGATTGCTTTTAATTTAATTTAGATAATTTCTTCCTTTTGGCTCTGGTTAAGTAATTGGTAACGCTTGAGCTATCAAATAAAGCAGTGGTTGAAATTGGGAGTTGCTCCAATAATTCTAGTCTTTCCATAGGAATTGACTAGGACCTGAGGATTAAGCTAAATAATCCACTTGATTTACGTTCATAGTTAGAGGTTAACAAAGTGGGATTAAAATCCAATTCTCATCACAATTGATAAGGATAGGACTTCCAATTCTAATACCTTGCCAAGAGTTTATTTTATTATTACTATTTTATTTTTCTTATCATTTAACATACTGGTTCCTTACTTTCAAAACCCCCAATTTACAAGACTCCTAACCAATAATAAGAACACCTCCCTACAATTCCTTGAGAAGACGACCCGAGGTTCGAATACTTCGGTTATCAATTTTATCAGGGGTTTGTTACTTGTGACAACCAAAACTTTTGTAAGAAAGGTTGATTGCTTGGTTTAGTAACTATACTTGCAACGAGAGTTTACTATAACTTCTAAACCATCAATCTTTAGTTCTTCATGCCGTTTGCGGCCACTCGATCCTCTCGTTGAGCATTTCAATTCTATTCGAACAAAGTGGTAAGAAACTTAAATTCATTGCTCTAATTTTCTACCATATGTCAAATTCAAAATTTGGCTTTAAGAAATTGAGATTTTCAAAGTTTTGGTTGTTTAGGTGTAATCTAGCTTGGGTGATTAGTGGGTTTCACCCCAAATTATAGTGGACAAGGTATGAAATCACTAAACCCTTGTGGTTTGTCTAATTCTATGAACCCTAGTGTTGATTTTGGGTAATTGTGTGAATCTAGCTTAAAATTCATGTTGATTGGAGTTGGTTTGGCTAATCGGATTTCTTGGACATGAGCTTTGGAGGTGGAAATTGCTGAATTAGTTTGGTGGCCTAATTGGAAGCTTGGAGAAAATTGGCTAAGATATAGTTTTGGTTTCTTTTAGGTAATATGTAATGTTGTGTGAAAATTAGGCTAGTTGTCTTAAGATAAGATTGAATAATTATGTGATTAATTGTATGAGAATGTGGTATTGATGACATGTCATCATGTCATGTTTTTCTACGCTTTTTCATACAAGAAATTGATAATTAGTGCTTAAATATTGAATGCTTTTGTGCTTAAATGGTATAGTTTTTTTTATCTTTTGATTTTATAAATTTTGTAGGAAATAATAGAAAAAGAAGCAATAAAAGTACTAAAAGAAGAATCACACTCTCAAGGTGGCAAAAGAGTTGGAAACAAACTCAAAGAGGCTTCTAAGTTAAGCAAAGAGGATTTGCAACCCTGACCTCTTTACACTCTAATGAGAATAACTCGAGCTACAAAACTCCAAATGAGGTGATTCAAGTGGCATTAGAAAGTAGTAAGCTAGAGCTTTCCAAGCATATATGGCACAACATGGTGGACACTAAATCTGAGGGAAAAAACTTACTCCGAAAGTGCAAAGATGAACATAGTATCAACCTACAGTAAGGCCAGCTGACCTCTTCACCTTCCAAGGAAAATAAATTGAGTTGTAAAGCTTTAAATGATGTGCTCTTAAATGCATTGGAAAGTAAACATCCAGAGCTTTCCAATGATATATAATAGTATGGGGTGAACATTAATTTTGGGCTTCAGAAGCTGGTGCTAACTTTGGCCTCCAAAGCAGCACTCACTAAGTGTTCCGAGGGTTACCTGAAACTAGAGGTCGATCTCGGACGAGATCTTCTGTACTGGTCGGAGATGATGTGTCCGGCTGGGTGGTGGCGACCGGAGTTGTTGTGTCCGACTTGTTGGACTGGCTGCACTTCTGATCCTTAGTCACCGGAGGGTGGGGGGTACCTGCAAGAGACTCCGATGCTTAAGTTAGCACGGGTATTAAGCAGGTTTATAGTAGAATCAGAGTATGAGTTATACCTAGGTGCTCTAGTGTATTTATAGTAGTGTGGGCTGACCTTTCTGATAAGATAAGTTAGTTATCTTATCTTATCTTATCTTATTTCGAGTGAAGTCAGCTTATCTTCAAGGGAACCGCCTTTATCTCTATAGGCTTGGATTGCCTTTGGATTTGGGTCGTGTTCCTCTATTTGGGCCCTTTATTGGGTTTTCCTATCGATTTGGCCGACCTCTTTGAGAAGAGGTCGGGTAGCCTGACCTGAAGACGTCGGTCGCTTTGTCACCAATCCTCTCAGGTCGGATAACTCGACCCAGGATATTAACAGTGCCCCTGCTTGAGCTCGGCCTTCTTTTTTGAGGTCGAGTCCTTCACTTCGGTCCTTCTCTAGTGAAGCCGAACTCAAGCATTTTGTCGATTCCTTTGTAGCAGCTTTTGAATGTAGAACGTTTTCCTCTAAAAGCGCGCGCTTTTATATCAGCGCTTTGGGAACGTGCGAGGGTTTAATACCTTCATTAATTGGTATTAATTGCCCCGTTTTTCCTTGTGGCCTTTTATTTTGAATTTGCGATCAGAAAACAGTTTCCCTTCTTCGCTCCTCTTCGTAACTTCTTTTGCTCTCTCGCTCTCTGTCCTTTGCCTACATTTTGCTTTTCTTGCGTTGCAGCGTCGTTCGGCGATTTTCTGGGCAGTTTCCATTTTTACGTCTTCATTCTCCCTCGAAGCTTCTTTCTTCTCCAGGTTAGTTCCATTCGCATTTTCTTTTTCTTTCGTTGCTTTGGCTTTGTGATGAAGTTTTGATTTTGCTTTAGAGAAAGTTTGGATCTTTCTGTTTTTGTCGCGCTTAATTGTTGTTGAAATGTGTATTCTGGGAGTTTTTTATCTTCTGTATGACCTTTTTTGCCTTTCCTGTTGCTTGATATTTTTAGGGCTTTGCATGTTCTGTTGTTTCTGTCTGATACCGATACCCAGAAAATCTGCATCTTTCCTTGCTTTATTTAAAGATTGCTTTTTGTCTGATTCTGAAAAAAGGTTGCGCCTTTGATGGTTTCTACTTAGGGTGCTTGATGTTTGGGGATGCTTTTTGCTGGTAGACTGTAAGGCCGTGATTTTGATGACTTTTTGTGTTTTGTTTTACTTTGATGAAAAAATGCTTGCTATTTGAAGTCTTCTTTTCTTGTTTGAGAGATGCTGGGGTGCGAGTTGTAGATTTTTCCTGAAAACCCTGCTTTGTTACTGCCTCCAAAGGATGCCCCAGGACTTTGGTTTGAGTCTTGGGGTTTTCCTTTTCTGTTTATTCGCCTGTATCGTATTGATCGAGTTGTTTTATCCCTTGTCCGAGATGTTTTGAGTAATCCCCTCTTCTTTTCTTATTGTAGGATTAGTTGGCCTCATGTCTTCTCGCCATAACATTGTAGAGATGTCTTCCAGAGTTCCCGAGGGGATGTCCGATTGGCTGGACTCCCTTGTTTTAATGTGTGTTTCTGTTGTGGATGCTGAATTTTGCATAGAGCTGAGGAAGCGTCATAGGATTTGTGGTAATAGTGCCTGGGAGAGGGATTATGAGCTTGTTGCTCCTGATTCTGATGAGGGGGTTTGTTTTCCGACCTCCATCGAAGGGGAGCGTCCCTTTTTCTATGCCTATGAATATTTCTTCAGTCAACTGGATGTTACTTTTCCTTTTACTGCTTTTGAGACCGACCTGTTGTGGTCGTGCAATATTGCCCCATCCCAGCTTCACCCGAATTTCTGGGGTTTTATCAAAATTTTTCAGCTACTTTGCCAAGAGTTAGGTGTAACACCTTCTCAGGCTCTCTTCCTTTATCTGTTTGTTTTCGCCAAGCCTAGTGGTTCTTTGAAAAAAAAAGCTTCCTGGGTTTCGTTCAGGTCTGCCCAGGGCCATAAAGTGTTTGCTATGTATGATGAGTCCTTTAAGGATTTCAATAATTACTTCTTTAAAGTTCGTGCTGTCGAGGGGGGCCGCCCCTTTTTTCTTGATGAAAATGATGAGCCCTCTTTCCCTCTAGAGTGGCAGAAGGATGTGAGAGTGTCTCGCTATTCCTGGGATATGCTTGACGATGTTGAGCGTGCTTTTGTTGTTGTTCTTGAGGATTTATGGGGAGCACCACCCCATCTTGATACAAAAAGGTTTTTGAATGGCCCATCCCTGGTCCGGGCTGTTTTGGGTATTTGCCTGACTTGTTTCTATACTTGTTTCTTAGTTTTGGCTTCCTCATCTTGTGATTGTAACCCTTTACTGTGGCTGATTTTGTGTTTGGAGAGATGTCAAAAAACAATGAATCCATGAAGGCCTTCAAAAGGGCAAAGAAGGCGACTGCTACTCAGAACATCTCAGCCAAGGTGACCGGGGAGGGATCTTCCCAAGTGCAAGTGAAGCCACCTGTGCCGAGTTCTCCTGGACCGAGGAAGGTGATCCCTACTCCTCGGGTTCGTCTGGCTGACCCTCCACCAACTTCTACCTCTAGTTCTGGTGCTCCTCCCAGCAAGAAACAAAAAACAGCTGAGCCTTTCAACCTTGATGCTCCTGACTTTAATACAATTGAATTTGTGGATCAACAAATCGGTCCCTACGGTGCCCTTCCTATGGACGATGTGTCGCTCCTGCGCCATCTGGACTTCATAACTCGAAGTAGTGATAGAATGGCGTATATGGGGGCTGCTCTATACCGGACTGCTCAAAATCTTCCTCTCCACGCCACCAAAGCCTTTATGGAGGAGGCTAAACAGGAGTTTGATCGGATGAAGGGCCTGAAGGAGGAGCTTAAAGTAAAGGTAGCCAAGTTGGAGAAGGATCTGGAGAACGAGAAGGCGAGTTCACTTTCTCTGGCAGCTTCTGTAAGGCTGGTCGTGGACACTGCACTGAGGCATAAAGACAGCTATGTTACATCCTATCGGGAGGGAATGCGTCTGAAGGCGGAGTTGGAGAACGCCCGGGCTGATTACTCCGAGCTCCAGGGTCATCTTGTTGGCAGCGTAACTGCTGCCTATGAGAACCTGAAAGAGCAAGTTCGGATTATTGCTCCCGAGGCCGACCTTACTCTCTTCAGCATGGATAATGTTGTTAAGGATGGTAAGATTGTCCCTGATGACGAGGATGATGATGATGTCGATCCCCTCCCTGTGTCTTCTACCAAGGTGTCTGCTCCTGCTGTTCCTCCTGCCGAGGTCGGCCCTCCCGCTTCTGATCCTGACTGCCAGATCTTAAACCGGGACGATGGTACTGTGGATGCTGTGCCTATTCAGACTCGCCCTCCTTCACCCCGTACTAATGCTACTGAGAAGGCTTCTGATGTTTAACTGAACTTTTTATCTTGATTGTGTAGATAGCCCGGCTTGTGAGCTTTTAAACTCTTTATTTTGTAAATTTCCTTTTGCTAACTGTTGACACTTGTTTAGTTGCTTATTTAGCAACTCTAGGCTAAAAAACAAAAAATAGCTTTCAAGTTCTTGGGGCTGATTTGGGTAGCCCTTTTGAATTTGTTTTCATCACAACTTCGCGCCTTTAGTATCATGTCGATCTTTATCTCGTCTAGGCACTTTTTCTAGGCTTTTGGTAGTCTTGTGGCTTTGATTCCTTTGAGACAACAAACAAAAATCCTATTTTGTTTGGACCTTTTGTGAGGTCTTGGCTAAGTATTACTTTTTGTAGCCTTTCGCACTTTACGTGGGTCGACTTCATCATGTCGGGCCCTTCAAAGTTACTTTTGTAATCCTCTTTTTTGGACCTTGTTCAGGTCTCTTTCAGAGATTACGTTTATAACTTTTATGTTTTGGGCCGACTTCGTCATGTCGGATCAAGTTATTTTGTAATCCTCTTTCTTGGACTTTGTTCAAATCTCTTTCAGGGATTACTTCTATAACTTTATGTTTTGGGCCGACTTCGTCATGTCGGGCCCTTCTAAGTTACTTTTGTAATCCTCTTTCTTGGACCTTGTTCAGGTCTCTTTCAGGGACTACTTCTATAACTTTATGTTTTGGGAGACCAACTTCGCTATGTCAATCTCTTCGAAGTTATTTTTGTAGTCCTCTTTCTTGGATCTTTGTCAGATCTCTTTCAGGGACTACGTTTATAACTTGTTTGTAGGAGGTCGACTTCTTTGCGTCGTCCTCTTTCTAAGTTATTTTTGTAGTCCTCTTTTTTGGACCTTTGTCAGGTCTCTTTCAGGGACTACTTTTTATAAATTTTCATTTTGAGCTGACTTGTCATGTCGGGCCCTTCTAAGTGAAAGTAATCCTCTTTAATAGGGTTGGCCAGACCTCTTTCCAGGGTTTACTTATAACTTGGGTTGACTTGGTCCGACTTCTTAACGTCGGCCAGTCTTTAAGTTATTATTTAGCAATCCATAAGACCTCGTCAGGTTCTTTTTCCGGATCACTTTTGATAACTTCTTACATTATTCTGTGTTCATCTTTGCCAATTTTTAGAAGGTGGTTGCTATCTTTAGATCGTCTTTTAGGTGAATCGCGTTTTCACCTTTATCGGATGATTGTCTTTATCGTGATCGTACAGTGAAATTATTTTTCACTTTATGCCGATCTGTTGCTTTATAATCGGACGATGAATGCTTCAGATTAATGCGTCTTGAAGACTTGTAGAATATCTAAAATATATTTTATTCAAAGGAAAGTGCAAATATATACATGTGGGAATTCATCCCTTTAAGTCAGATAGTGTCTGAGTCTCAACTTGGTGCCTCATTAAAAAACCTTTTCAGGAAAAAGAGTGCATCCAGTAGTGAGATCTTTACTTTTTCTAGCTGTAGTACCTTCTTAGGTTGTAGGCGTGCCATGATCTGGGAAGCTCTCATCCATCGAGTTCGGACAGTCTGTAGTAGCCCTTCCCAAGTACTTCTACAACTCGGTAAGGTCCTTTCCAGTTTGCTGCCAACTTTCCTTCTCCTGGTCGAGTTGTTCCAATATCGTTTCGGATTAGGATGAGATCATTCTCCGCGAAACTTCTCGGCACTACCCTTTGATTATATCTGGAAGCCATTCAACATTTTAGTGCTTCTTCCCTGATCCGAGCTCTTTCTTGGATTTCAGGTAGTAGGTCAAGCTCTTCCCTTTGAAGTTGGAAGTTTGCTCCCTCATTGTAATGAACCACTCTAGGCGATCCTTCCTCAATCTCTACTGGAATCATTGCTTCTATTCCGTATGCTAACCGGAAGGGGGATTCCTTTGTGGTGGAATGTGGCGTCGTCCGATACGCCCGTAGAACTTGTGGAAGCTCTTCTGCCCAAGCTCCCTTTGCGTTTTGTAATCTCCGTTTTAACCCGGCCAATATGACTTTATTGGCAGCTTCGGCCTGTCCATTGGCTTGCGGATGTTCAACGGAGGTGTACTGGTGCTTTATGTTCAAGTTGGCTATTAATTTTCTGAAGCCTGCATCTGTGAATTGAGTGCCATTGACTATGGTGATGGAGTGTGGAACCCCGAATCTTGTGACAATGTTTCTATATAGAAATTTCCGGCTTCTTTGAGCAGTGGCGTTGGCTAGGGGCTCTGCCTCGATCCACTTTGTGAAATAGTCTACCCCTACTATGAGGAATTTAACTTGTCCTGATCCCTGGGGGAAGGGTCCAAGAAGATCAAGTCCCCATTTTGCAAACGGCCAAGGCGAAGTTACATTGATGAGCTCTTCTAGCGGGGCAACGTGAAAGTTGGCATGTTTCTGACATGGTGGACATGTCTTTACAAATTCTGTAGCTTCTTTCTGTAGAGTTGGCCAATAAAATTCCGTCCGGAGTACTTTTTTGGCGAGAGCTCGTGCTCCGAGATGATTGCCGCAAATGCCGCCGTGTACTTCTTCTAGCACTTCCCTTGTGTTGGAGGTCGGCACGTATTTTAGTAATGGTATTGAGATCCCTCTTTTGTACAGGATGTTGTTTATGATAGTGTAGTATTGTGCCTCCCTTTTTAATCTCTTTGCCTCTTTTTCTTCTGTGGGGAGTGTTTCTGCTTTGAGGTAGTTAATTATGGGGGTCATCTATCCTTAGTCCTAACTTGTTACGGCTAGGACTTTTTCCTCTTCCAAGATTGATGGGTTCTGTAGCATTTCCTGGATGAGGCTTCTATTGTTGCCCCCTGGTTTGGTGTTGGCTAGTTTCGAGAGTGCGTCAGCTCGGGCATTTTGTTCGTGGGGTATGTGGCAGATCTTGTATTCCCCGAGTTGTCCGAGCTGTTCCTTGGTTTTATCCAAATACTTTTTCATGGTGGGATCTTTGGCTTGGTAGCTCCCTGTTATCTGTGAGGTGACTACTTGTGAATCGCTATAAATGTTGAGTTTTTGAGCTCCAACCTCTTTAGCCAGCTTCAAACCAGCTAATAACACTTCATATTCTGCCTGATTGTTTGAGGTCAGGAACCCGAATTTAAGGGAGAGCTCAACTTGGGTTCCTTGGTTGCTTTCTATTATCACACCTGCGCCGCTTCCAGTCTTATTTGAAGAACTGTCCACATAGAGATTCCATTCTGTGGGGATTTCCGGGACATCTGTAAATTCTGCGATGAAGTCGGCCAGATACTGTGATTTGATGGCCGTCCGAGCTTCATATTGGGGGTCGAACTCGGATAACTCGACTGCCCATTGTAAAATTCTACCTGCTAAATCTGTTTTCTGCAATATTCCTTTTATGAGCTGCTTAGTTCGAACCTTAATGGTGTGAGCCTGGAAGTATGGGCGAAGTCGTCGAGATGTTAGAACGAGAGTATAGGCAAACTTTTCTATTTTCTGGTAGTTCAACTCGGATCCCTGTAGCGCTTTACTAATGAAGTAGACGGGTTGTTGCCCACTTTCGTCTTCTCTGACTAGTGCTGAGGCTATTGTCCGGCTTTCTACTGCGAGATATAATATGAGCGGTTCTCCTTTTCGTAGCCGAGATAGGATAGGTGGCCGTCCCAAGAAATCCTTGAAGTCTTGGAAGGCTTGTTCACATTCTGTTGTCCATTCGAACTACTTTCCCTTCCTTAAAGTAGCATAGAAGGGGAGAGATCTTATCGCTGATCCTGCTAAGAACCTGGATAGGGTGGCCAATCTCCTGTTGAGTTGCTGTACTTCTTTGACACAGGTTGGGCTTTTCATGTTGAGTATGGCTTGACATTTATCCGGATTTGCTTCAATTCCTCTTTGTGTGAGCATGAAACCTAAAAATTTGCCCGCTTCTACTGCAAAGGTGCATTTGCGGGATTGAGTCGCATGTCATGCTTCCTTATAGTGTCAAACACTTGAGCCAGGTCGGATAATAATGTCTCTTCACTTTGTGTCTTTATCAACATGTCGTCCACATAGACTTCCATGATTTTCCCGATGTGATCTGAGAAGACTTTATTCATTAGCCTTTGATAAGTAGTTTCTGCATTCTTGAGACCGAAAGACATCACAATGTAGCAATAGTTCGCTTTTGGCGTTAAAAACAAGGTCTTTTCTTGATCTGGTGGATACATGGGGATTTGGTTGTATCCCGAGTATGCACCCATAAACGAGAGGTATCCATATCCGGAGGAAGCATCGACCAGAGCGTCGATACTTGGGAGTGGGTAAGGATCTTTTGGGCAGGCTTCGTTGAGATCGGTATAATTGGTGCACATTCGCCACTTCCCATTTGATTTTCTCACCAAGACGACGCTGGCTAGCCATAGTGGGTACTTGACCTCTCTTATGAGTCCTGCCTCCAGTAATGCTTGTACCTGTTCTTCCACAGCTTGGGATCGCTCTGGCCCAAGTTTTCTTCGTCTTTGCTGTACCGGCCGAGATCCTGGATAGACCGCCAACTTGTGGCACATTAGCTTAGGGTCTATGCCTGGCATGTATGCGGCTTTTCATGCGAAGAGATCGACATTATCTCGTAAGAATTGTACCAGTAATTCTTTTGAGTCTCCTCTCAGGATCGTGCCGATATTAGTCGTTTTGTCCGAGGTGGATCTGATATGAACCTTCTCTATCTCACCTTCTGGCTGCGGACGGAGTTCTTCTCGTCTCTGAACTCCGCCAAGCTCAATTGTGTGAAACTCTTCTCCTCTGCCTCTGAGATTTAGACTTTTGTTATAACAGTGGCGTGCCATCTTTTGATCTGCTTTTATTGTGGCTATCCCCTCTGTAGTTGGGAATTTCATGCATAGATGTGGCGTCGAGACTATTGCACCGAGTTGATTTAGTGTTGTCCGACCTATTAGAGCATTGTAGGCTGAACTCACGTCGACCACAATGTAGCCTATTTTGAGCGTCCTAGATTGGTTCCCTTTTCCGAAGGTTGTATGTAGTGATACATATCCTAGCGGTTGTACCAGAGTATCTCCCAGTCCGAACAGACTATTCGGGTATGCCTTAAGCTCCTTGTTTTCTAGGCCGAGCTTGTCGAAGGCAATTTTGAATAGGATGTCAGCAGAGCTCCCTTGGTCTACTAATGTGCAGTGCAGATTGGCATTTGCCAGTATGATGGTGATGACCATGGGGTCGTCGTGTCCCAAGATGATATCGGATGTGTCCTCTTTAATGAATGTGATTGCAGGGATATCGGGTGCTTCTTCCTTTCCCTCGACATGATATACTTCTTTGAGATATCTTTTGCGGGATGATTTGGAGATTCCTCCCCCTGTGAATCCGCCGTGTATCATATGGATGTGTCTTTCCGGTGTACGAAGTGATTGCGCGGTTCGTCCGATATCTTCGTCCCTTCGTCTCTTTCTTTGGTCGTCATCTCGGGTGGCTAGAAACCGATCTAGTTTTCCTTCCCTCACCAATTTTTCTATGATGTTCTTTAGATCGAAGCACTCGTTGGTGGAGTGCCCTCGCACTCGATGATATTCGCAATATTAATTCTGGTTTCCTCCTCCTCTTTTGCCTTTGAGTGGCCGTGCTGGGGGGTATTTTCTTCATATGGCAGACTTCTTTGTATACGTCGACTAGGGATGCCCTAAGAGGAGTGTAATTGTGATTTTTTTTATTTTCTCTCCTTGTCGGTCTTCTTTCCTTTTGGATTCCTTGTCTTTATCTCGGTAGGGGACCCCAGATTTTGAGGTTTCTCCTAACCGAGCGTTTTCTTCCATGTTGATGTATTTTTCAGCTCGCTTCTGCACTTCGTCTAAGGAGGTAGGGTACTTCTTTGATATGGACTGGCTAAAAGGTCCTTCTCGTAGGCCATTGATGAGTCCCATGATGGCGGCCTCTGTTGGCAAGCTTTGTATGTCCATGCATGTTTTGTTGAATCATTCCATGTAGTTGCGGAAGCTCTCCCGATCTCCTTGCTTGATCCCTAGTAAACTGGGGCTTGGTCTTATCTTTCTGGATGGAGAATCTGGCTAGGAATTTTTTGGCCAGGTCGTCAAAGTTTGAGATGGACTTTGGAGGTAGGTTGTCGAACCATATGATTGCTGTTTTTGTGAGAGTTGTTGGAAAAGCTTTGCAACGAACGGCGTCCGAGGCGTCAGTGAGGTACA
This sequence comes from Arachis ipaensis, assembly GCF_059453495.1. Classification (NCBI taxonomy): domain Eukaryota; kingdom Viridiplantae; phylum Streptophyta; class Magnoliopsida; order Fabales; family Fabaceae; genus Arachis; species Arachis ipaensis. Next base: position 51,592,734 of record NC_142438.1, read on the forward strand.
TTCTACTTCTGAAATTGCTGAGATGATGGTTGGGATCTATGGTGCCATCATACAAAATCATATCCGGGAGTTTGAAGTCTTTTGGAATTTTAGTTTTCATGATTTCCTTGGTGAATGGATCTTGTTCTTTGCGTGAATTTTCCTCAGGAGTAGTCCGAGGAGCTTTGGATTTGAGATCGGCTTCTAATTGCATTAGTTTATCTTCCAATTCTCGACACTGCCGTACCTCTCTTTGTAGATCCTTCCCGACCTCTCGTTGTTGTTGGGTTTCTTTTTCAAGTTTCTTTAAGCGGTCTTGAAGTGCTGCTATTACCTCCGGATTTGATGAGTTTTTGTCCCCGTTGGATTCTGGAGTATCCTTTAGCATAGCGTCCGCATTCTTGTGCGGTGTTCTATTTTTCAGATCTGAATCGTGGTCGTTGTCATGGCCGTCCGCCATGGTGTTGGGATGACTTCCAGGTCCCCAGCAACGACGCCAATGTTCCGAGGGTTACCTGAAACTAGAGGTCGATCTCGGACGAGATCTTCTGTACTGGTCGGAGATGATATGTCTGACTGGCTGGTGGCGGCCAGAGTTGTTGTGTCCGACTTGTTGGACTGGCTGCACTTCTAATCCTTGGTCACCGGAGGGTGGGGGGTACCTGCAAGAGACTCCGGTGCTTAAGTTAGCACGGGTATTAAGCAGGTTTATAGTAGAATCAGAGTATGAGTTATACCTGGGTGCTCCAGTGTATTTATAGTAGTGTGGGCTGACCTTTCTGATAAGATAAGTTAGTTATCTTATCTTATCTTATCTTATTTCGAGTGAAGTCAGCTTATCTTCAAGGGAACCGCCTTTATCTCTATAGGCTTGAATTGCCTTTGGATTTGGGTCGTGTTCCTCTATTTGGGCCCTTTATTGCCTTTATCGGGTAGCCTGACCTGAAGAGGTTGGTCGCTTTGTCACCAATCATCCCAGGTCGGATAACTCGACCCAGGGTATGAACACTAAGTGAACGTGGCGTTCACTAATTGAGCATTTTCGGCCTCCAAAACAGCATGACCATACATTCTTCAAAAGACCATAACTTGAGCTACAGATGTCCAAATGATGAGCTTCCAGTTGGGTTAGAAATCTGACATTCAGAGCTTTCTAACGATATATAGCAATCTATATTTGGCATGAAATTAAAGTACAAGTGATAGACATTTTTAAGGCCCCAAAAACACATTTTGGCTAGCGTTCACTTTGGAAGTGAACGCCACGTTCACTTTCTTACCTTTTGCGTGAATTTCAAGTTAGGGGAGGAAGCTCATGCTGGCCATACACACTAGGAGCGCTCAAATACTCAACGTAACGCTCACTAAGTGAACGTTGGGCAAAGAAACAAGTGCACCAAGGAAGCACACAAGGAGAAGCGTTTGAAAAGTGAACGTAGCGTTCACTAGGGCAACGCTAGTAAGGAGACTTGCGCACGAGGAAGCACACATGACAAGTGAATGTAGCGCTCATTTAGCCAACGGAGCACTCCACTGGAGGGAACAAGTGCCCCTGACCCAAGCTTCACCCAACACCCCCGACCCACTCTCATTCAAATCCAAAGCAAGCAAAGCCCATTAACATGACTCAAAGGCACAAAGAGAAGCTAGATTAGGAATTTTATTTGTAATTTGTTTTCAATTTCAATTTCATTTTTATTTTGTAAAGCCTATATAAAGGCATCAATTTCATTTCATTATTGAAGCTCGGTTAAGCTCTAATAGAGAGCAGTAGGAGTAGGAGTAGAATAGAGAGCTCTCTTTTAAATTTTCCTTTTTGAATTTGAGAATTAGAAATCAGATCTGGGTTTTCTTTCTTTTCTGTTTCATCTTCTTTCCTCTGCAATTTCTTTTCTGTTTTGATCGAGAGAGCAATTGAGCTCTTGGATTTCTTTCTGTTTTTGCTATTTCATTGAAATTGTTAATTTCTCTTTAGGATTTGAAAATTGATCTAAGTCTTCTTGCTGTTTTGATTCTTCTGCACTTTTACATTTTTGTTTTGGTACTGAATTGATCTGTTTCTGAATTTCCTCATTTGAGAGCTCTTTAATTTACTGCACTTCACATTTTTTAGTTCTGTTTTAATTCCCAACACCCAAATCCTTTTATTCTTCATGCAATTTAAGTTCCCTTGCAATTTATATTCAGCAATTTAAATTCTTTGCACTTTAAGCTTCAGTCATTTACCTTTCTTGTAATTTAAGTTTCAGCTCTTTTACTTTCTTGCACTTTAAGATTCAGCCAATTTACTTCTTCTGCACTTTTAATTCACTGCAATTTATCTTCTGCTAGTTCCATTTCATTCAATTCAACACTGTTAGCTTGACTAGACTAATCACCTCACTAAAGTTGCTTGATCCATCAATCCCTGTGTGATTGACCTCACTCTTGTGAGTTATTACTACTTGATGCGACCCGGTACACTTGTCGGTGAGTTTGTGTGGAAATCTAATTTTCCCTCATCAAGTTTTTGGCGCCGTTGCCAGGGATTGATATAGATCGACAATGATTAAGTGGGTGAGAAGTCTAGATTAAGCATTTTCTTTGTTTTTGTTCTTTTTAATTTTCTGTTTTAAGTGACATTAAGGTGTTTGAGTTATTGCCTCACTAAGAAATTCTTCTCTGATACATGAATTTCAATTTTCATTGGTGATGTGTTTTACAAAATTCAAATGGAGTTCAACTCATCTTGTGATCAAACAAATTATATGGGATATTTCCCACCACCACAAAATGATTCAAGTCATTATTCTAATGGTGGCTAGAATTATCACCAAGAAATGATAGATGATAAAGCAATTTACATGAGATATCATCCAGAACCACAAGATGAATTATGTCATTACCCTTATGGTGTCTGGACATGTCAACAAGAGTGTAAACAATCAGTTGAAATTGGACACTTCCTAGCAACACAATATGATCTAGATTTTGATGAGTCTAACAACTACTCATATTATGGCTGGGAAAGTCAAAATCAAAGGAATCTTGATGATCCATACTTTGTTCATCAAGAGACATCATCACTAGAGTATGCTTTCAACAAATTCATGCAAAATTGTCCCCTAATGCCACAAGATGATCCATACTGTGATGAATTCAACAATTCTTCAAGTTGTGCTTAGAAAGACCAAAATCAGAGAGCATTTGACAATTCATACTCCACATATCAAGAGACATCATCACTTGAGCATACCTTCAATTCATTTATGCAAAATTGTCCAACCTCACCTCCCATTTCTTCACTTGAAAATTCTTCATCACTTGATTTTGCCTCAACACAAAATTTTCTCCAAGATCCATACGACTCATTTCACCAACCACAAAATTCATTCCATAATTCACAAAATTCATTTCATACCACTCAAAACAACCTCACCACAATACATCCATATCCGCAAAATTTCTCTCAACCTTCATCTTTTGAGCTAGTATGTGAGGATCCCCTTCAAAAGTCCAGGGAATTGTTGGAAAGGCAAGAACAATTCTGGAGAGAACAAGAAATCCTCCTCCAAAGGATGGATGAGCACTTGGAGAAAATAAGGAAACACTCAGAACTACTAAGCAAGGAAGATGAAGACCAATTGCTGGATGTGAAGGAGGAAATGGAAGAACAAGAAGAAGAGGTCTCTGTGTCAAGTGAATTTTCAATAAAGAAGGAAGAGGTAGTGGAGGTAATTGAACCTGAGGTTGCATATCTACAAAAGCCACTTGAGATGACAAGGGAACATGAAAACTCACAATCCTCACAAACTTCCCTGAACCAAAGATGCTCAACACTTGAATCTGTGATTGAAAGATATGAAGAGGAGATGAAGAAATTTTGGGAAGAACAACAAACCTCCTCCATGGAAGTACTATTAAATCAAGTGTTGAGTGCAAAAGAGGAAGTGGAAGAACAAGAAAGTGAGGAAGACAATCAAAGAAGCCCAAACTCAAGTGAAGCAGAGGATTACATTGATGAAGGGCTCATTGAGCCAGCAATTCAAAAGGCTCTGGATGAAGATAAAACTCCAATAATCATACAGCAACCATGTCTTGGAATCAAAGAAGTGAAGGCAACTAACAATAGCACCGAGAAGAGGATTGTGACCAAGATACCAAGGACAACATTCAAGAAAAGGTCAACTACAAACAATCCTACCCCTGATCTAGCAAGCAAGCTCAATCAAGCCATTTACAAAAGGAAGCTTGCTGAGAAGAGACCAAGAAAGGGGACACTAGCTGGTTCATCTCTCCCCTTGAGGTCATTCCTCTTAACAAACTGGAAGAAGAGGACGAAAGTGAAGAACAACATGTCAAGCTAATGACACTAAAAGAGCGCTTGTTGGGAGGCAACCCAACCATAGGTAACATTTCATTCCTTTACTTTGTTTATTTTCTTTGTCTGCTTTGTTTAAATTTCAATAAATTGGCATATGATTACATTCTAAGTTTGGTGTTGCCCTGCAACAATTTGTTTTCAATCCTTCTAGATGATTGCATCAAATCAAAAATGAAAGTGTCACACTAAGATTCTAAGTTTGGTGTTCTACTTATTTCCTATGCAATTTATTCAGCAACACCACTTGTCTACATAATCATAATGCCTCTGCAGTTTTGTCTTTCTGTTGGTTTCATTTTTTTATTTTCCTCTTTGCTTTAATCATTTCTTTATTTTAATGCTTTCTTCTACTTTGCTCCCTAACTGTTTTTGTTAAATGCCTTACCAATAAATCCTTATTCATGACAGATTCTTCCCTTGGTAATTGTATTTAACATATAACAGTTGCCTTTGTTTTAGTTAAAATAAATTGACATATGGTTGCATTCTAAGTTTGGTGTTGTTATGCAACAAAATTTGGTACCAATCTTTACTAGATACTTGTATCAATTCCAAGTGAAAGTGTCACACTAAGTTTGGTGTGCCACTTATCTTTTATGCAACGTATCATGCATACCCCACTTGTTTTTGTAATCACAATGTCTCTGTCCTCCGTGCCTTCATTGTTATTATTCATTCTGCTTGCTTAAACACATGTACTACTAACATTTCATTGTGTAAGACAATCATGGTCCATTCTAGACCCCATCACCATTGTTCTAATTGTTGCTTGAGGATAAGCAAACACTCTAAGTTGGTATGGGAAGGGGAAGAATAGGAGGAAAAGGACAATAGCAAGGAAGATGAACTACAAGGTGGTAACGCTCCTTTCTCCTCTTACTTGCTTCCAGTACTTTAAATTGCATGATTGTCTGTATCTTCTCTGTTTACATGTGTGTATGAATAAGCATAGCCTGAATTTTGATTTGTAACATGCTGCTATGCCATTATGACTACTAACTTCAGTTTTGTAAGTTCAGAGCAGTAAAGTATCATAATCATAAACAAACAAGGAATTAAAGAAGAACTTAGCATGTGCATACAAGTATTGGAAGGCTAGAATGATTAACTATTGCTCAATTGCACTAGATTTTATTTAATTAAAGTTTTCATCTAGAACATTTTATGAAATCTTTTTGAAATCATGAAAACCTTGAAAAAGCAATTGCAAATTAAGGCAAGAAAATCAAAAGGGAAAGAATGAGAAAGCTGAAGGCTCTGAGTACCAATGACAATTCAATTGTTAAGTGCTTGTGGTGTTTATGTATCAGGAAAAAAGCTTGAAAACAAAACACTTAGAGTCAAGGCTAGGCTCAAGTGCAAAAGCACTCCCTCAAAGCTCAAGGCTCTAAGCATCAATGATTGGAGAGTCAGGAAAAGAAACAAATGAGCTTAAAGAAGTCCTCTAATTAAATGCTTGTGATGCTTATGTATCAAGTGGTAATACTTAAAAACAAAGCATTTAGAGTCGTAGCTTTTTATCAACTCATGGGACAAAGCACCCAAAAGGAGAAGCTAATAAGAGAATATAAAGCTTGTTTCAAGGAAGAATTATAAGGAAAAGATTTCATAAAATGAGCTAGAGAGAAACATCAATCATTTATATCTCTTTTGTGATTGTAGCATGCATAGAAAACTAGCCAACCATGAACATTGAGTTGCTATTCTTCTTACCTTGGATTATCAATCTCTATTGCATGATTCTTTTCTTACTTGGGGACAAGCAAGGTTTAAGTTTGGTGTTGGGATGACATGTCATCATGTCATGTTTTTCTATGCTTTTTCATACAAGAAATTGATAATTAGTGCTTAAATATTGAATACTTTTATGCTTAAATGGTATATTTCTTTGATCTTTTGATTTTATAAATTTTGTAGGAAATAATAAAAAAAAGCGATAAAATCACTAAAAGAAGAATCACACTCCCAAGGTGGCAAAAAAGTTGGAAACAAACTCAAAGAGGCTTCTGAGTTAAGCAAAGAGGATTTGCAACCCTGACCTCTTTACACTCCAACGAGAATAACTCGAGCTACAAAACTCTAAATGAGGTGATTCAGGTGGCATTGGAAAGTAGGAATCTAGAGCTTTCCAAGAATATATGGCACTGCATGGTGGACACTAAATCTAAGGGAAAAAACTTACCTCGAAAGTGCAAAGATGAACATAGTATCAACCTGCAGTAAGGCCAGCTGACCTCTTCACCTTCCAAGGAGGATACCTTGAGCTGTAGAGCTTTAAAAGATGCGCTCTCAAATGCATTGGAAAGTAACACCAGAGCTTTCCAACGATATATAATAGTATGGGGTGAACATTAAGTTTGGGCTTCAGAAGCTAGTGCTAACTTTGGCCTCCAAAGCAGCGCTCACTAAGTGAACGTGGCGTTCACTAATTGAGCATTTTCGGCCTCCAAAACAGCATGACCATACCTTCTTCAAAGGACCATAACTTGAGCTACAGATGTCCAATTGATGTTTTTCTAGTTGCGTTGGAAAGCTGACATTCAGAGCTTTCCAATGATATATAGCAATCTATATTTGGCATGAAATTGAAGCACAAGTGATAGGCATCTTTAAGGCCCCAAAAACACATTTTGGCTAGCGTTAACTTTCTTACCTTTTGCGTGAATTTTAAGTTGGAGGAGGAAGCTCGTGCTGGTAGTACACACTAGAAGTGGTCAAATACTCAACGTAGCGCTCACTAAGTGAACGTTGGGCAAGGAAACAAACGCACCAAGGAAGCACACAAGGAGAAGCATTTGAAAAGTGAACGTAGCATTCACTATGGCAACGCTAGTAAGGAGACTTGCGCGCGAGGAAGTACACATGACATGTGAACGTAGCGCTCATTTAGCCAACGGAGCGCTCCACTGGAGGGAACAAGTGCCCCTGACCCAACCTTCACCCAACACCCCCGACCCACTCTCATTCAAATCCAAAGCAAGCAAAGCCCATTAACATGACTCAAAGGCACAAAGAGAAGCTAGATTAGGAATTTTATTTGTAATTTGTTTTCAATTTCAATTTCATTTTCATTTTGTAAAGCCTATATAAAGGCATCAATTTCATTTCATTAGTGAAGCTCGGTTAAGCTCTAATAGAGAGCAATAGGAGTAGGAGTAGAATAGAGAGCTCTCTTTTAAATTTTCCTTTTTGAATTTGAGAATTAAAAATCAGATCTGGGTTTTCTTTTCTTTTCTGTTTCATCTTCTTTCCTCTGTAATTTCTTTTCTATTTTGATCGAGAGAGCAATTGAGCTCTTGGCTTTCTTTCTATTTTTGCTATTTCATTGAAATTGTTAATTTCTCTTTAGGATTTCAAAATTGATCTAAGTCTTCTTACTATTTTGATGCTTCTGCACTTTTACATTTCTATTTTGGTACTGAATTGATCTGTTTCTGAATTTCCTCATCTGAGAGCTCTTTAGTTTACTGCACTTCACATTTTTCAGTTCTGTTTTAATTTCCAGCACCCAAATCCTTTTATTCTTCATGCAATTTAAGTTCCCTTGCAATTTATATTCAGCAATTTAAATTCTTTACACTTTAAGGTTCAGTCATTTACCTTTCTTACAATTTAAGTTTCAGCTTTTTTACTTTCTTGCACTTTAAGATTCAACCAATTTACTTCTTCTGCACTTTTAATTCACTGCAATTTATCTTCTGCTAGTTCCATTTCACTCAATTCAACACTGTTAGCTTGACTAGACTAATCACCTCACTAAAGTTGCTTGATCCATCAATCCCTGTAGGATTGACCTCACTCTTGTGAGTTATTACTACTTTATGCGACCTGGTATACTTACCGGTAAGTTTGTGTGGAAATCTAATTTTTCCTCATCAAGTATGAGCATGGTGAATCAAGATTTGAGGTTGAATTGTATGAACTTGATTGTTGAGAAAAATTGGGCCAGAGACCATGACTGGGTAAGTTGATGAAATGAAATGATTGAATGTGATATGTGAGTAATTTAATAAAATTTGAATTATGTAAATTGATGATTTAAAATTATTGGAGGTTGGTGTGGAATGTGTGTGTGTTGGGTTGATAGGAGAGTGGATATGAGTTGTGATTGAGCTTTAGTATAATGCTATGAAATGATGATAATTATGGATTTTGATAATGATTGATGATATTTGTGAATATGACATTTAATATGGGAAAATGTTGTTAGAATTGGAAATTGTGGATTGAATATATTGATAGATTGATAACTTAAATTGTTAGGTGTTGGATGTGTTGGATATGTTGGGTGGTTGAAAATTGATGGATTGAGTATTTGGAACGGTATAGAATTGCTTAGGATTGATATTGGAATGTGTGGGTTTAGAAATTGAAATGAGAGTTTTGAAAATTAGAGGCTTTCGATAAATTTGATAAAAACTTATTTTTATCTAATTTTGACAGGCCATAACTTGGTTTCTGAACCCCTAAATTTTGTAAAACTTGTCTTAAATAAAAATTGGGTCCGTGTAGTTTATAACGTTCGAAAAACGGATGGAAAATAATTTTTTATGAAAAAGTTATGCGCATTTTGTAACACCCGAATTACCCTAAGCCTTACCTCTAGCCGTAAAGTGAAGGTTAATCAAGAGTTACGACAATTCTAAGGCTTATACATACTTATATATAGAAGGAAATAATATATTCTAGATGCCCGATGAAGGATTAAGCTCAAAGACAGATTTACAAAAGCGCAAAACGTTCACACGAAGCTACGCATAAGATACAAGGTATAGATGCAAAAGAATAGAACATATATAAATATAAGAATATAATAATCATATGGAACTAGCCTAAGCTTGCGGAGCTTAAGCCGACTAATTACACACGGAAAAATACAGAGTTTTGGAGTTAAAACAACTTATACAACTTATCTCTCAAGTAAGCCTCTAAGGCCATAAAGATAAATATACAAAGAGATGTGAGAGTAACTATAACAAGGTAAAATAGAAATAAACCAAAAAGGAACCATACTCCGCTCTGTCACCATATCCGCAATCTCACCGAAGTGGATGTGCAACCTGCGTCTGAAAAACAACAACATATGGTATGAGAACCAGAGGTTCTCAGTATGGTAACAGTGCCCAATATGTAAGATGTAACGCTCCGGGATGCCGAAGGCAATCCTAGAACTTCACATTGCATACGAATATTCAAGCTTAGAATAAAATAAATAAATAAAGAACTCAATCCATAAACCGGGTTATCTAAACTTAGGAGAATTCTAACTAATACTAATCATACCACTGTATCCCACAGCCGTCACCAACCTAACATCCGTGCGATCCCCGCGCCACCGCCTACCTAACCTCCTCAGCACCAGACAAACACAGATAATGCAAGCAAGTAAAACACAGGTAATATTCAAATATATAACAAGTAATTCAAGAAGCAAGTAGGTATATTATACAATTAGGCAAACTCATGTAATCAAAGCAAACAAGCACATAAGAGATGCATATTATGAATGTCTATCCTATTGGCTCGTGATATCACTTGTCAGTCCCTAAATGCCAACCCGACATATCATTTTGCATGTAGCTTTTCTGCCACGCCCACGGATATATTGCCGGACACACTCTATTCACCCACGGATATAGTGCCTGGCACACTCTTGCAGCAGAAAAGGTCATTAATCATAATTCATTCCAAGGGATATAGTGTCGTACACACTATCATGCTTAACCCAAGAATAAAGTGCCTGGAACACTTTCCACATTCAACAAGATCATCATTCCTCTTTAAGTTCGCATCGTACTTAACCCAAGGATGTAGTGCCTGGCACACTTTCAACATTCAACAAGTTCATCAACCTCACATCATCACCAGTCATCACCATTTCTCATCTCAAATCACTTTCAATTATCAATTCTCAACATTCCAAAGATATAGTGCCTGGCACACTTTCCTTCAATATCCATCAAGCTCATAATAACCATCATTAATTCTTAATTCCATTCCGAACTCATTAGTTCCTCATTACTTTCTCAATTTCACTGTCAGCAATCACCAAGTCCACTACTCTTCCTTGTCTCTCAACCAAACTCATCCTCAAAACACCAGAAACCTAAACCTCCGTTTGCTAACTTTTCAAAATAATACCAAATAAATTCTCCTAAGACCTTTCCCATATTTCAATGCCCGGAAATAAGCCCAAGAATCTCAAAATGGTGTCACAGAAGCTTACAAGCTTGTTGGGAAGGAGAAACAGTTGAAAACAAAGTTTAAGTTTGAGAAACAGGGCGGGTACATACGCACAGGGGTGTGCGTGCGCACGCCCAAGGGAGTTTTAAAATGTGTGCGTACGCACAGGTACCAAATTTTGCAATTTTGTTCGCTCACACAAGGCGTGCGAGCGCCCCCAACAGACTGACCTTCCTAACGTGTGCGTGCGCACAGGGCTGTGTGTGCACACAGGTTGTAAATTTCGCAGGGTTGTACGTGCACAAAAGGCTGTGCGTACGCACATACCAGAAATCACAAAATTCTGCAATTCTGCAGAATTTCAGATTTTGACACCAATCTTTGAATGATCGTAACTTCCTCCACGAAAGTCCAAATTTTACAAACTTTATATCAATTTGAAGCTCTCAAAGCCATCTTTAATTTAAAATAAGTTTCATGTAATTTCAAAAGCTTTGAGGCTTAAGTTATGATCCATCAAAGTTCACCAAAAATCCATTTTTACCCAAAATCTCAAAAACTCAATTTTAACCAAACCTCAATCCAATACCAATTCAATCACATTCTAACCATACCAAAACAGCCCAAAATTCATACTAAACACTACTTCAATCGTTGTCTCAATCACACAACCTTCTAAACCATTTCAACAATTCTAAATCCAACCTAATTCCCATTTTTCACTTTCCATTAACCTTATTAACATCAATATAACCACTCACCATTACCATTTCTCATCAATGTCACATATTTCTAAACTCCCATCCAATAAACACATTATCATCAATTCATCATCATCATCAATACTCAGACTCATTATTCCCAATTCTCAATAATACATTCATCTTCATCATATCATCATCAATCATCATAATTACTCAATTTCATCAACCCATCATAAACCCTCATACATTACCATTCAACAACTCAACACCCAATACAACTCCTCATCAATTTACCTCAACATTATCCATCATTACAAACATTCATATTACCACAATCAACATACACACTCATCAACATCAACCAACATCATAATATATCATTAACACCAATAACTCTCATCGACAACAATAAACCACAACACTCATCATCCTCCTCCATACAACTTATCATCAAACATCAAATTTGCATACAATTGAACATACACCCAACATTCAATCCTATCTTAGGGTCAAATAGCCTAAATTTCCAGAAATATTATATATTATATAAAGGAAACCAAAATCATATCTTGGCCGATTCCCAAACGCACCAAACACCAAAACAAAGCCACCAAGCTTGATCCAAAGCCTCAACCAACTCCAACAAACACCAAAGCTCAAACTAACAACACATATATCACCAAAATCAAAATCTAAAAACCACAACACAACTAAATACAAGGGTTTAGTGAAACATTACCTTGTCCAAAGAGGAGTAGGGCAATTTCCAATAATTACCTGCTACTAGAGATCACCTAAACAACTAAAACCACAAAACTTGCTCAAAATTCCAACCCAAAAACGTGCAGAAACTTAGGGCAGAAAACTGGGGCTTGAAATGAGAATCTTACCAGATTTCTTTAGATAGAAAGGAAGAGCTCGTCGAGAGTTTCGCGTGGCCACAAATGGCTCGTCAATCGGAGCTCCGGATTAAAAGTTATGGCTCTCGGAAGTGGAGGATGAATAGTGCCACTTCCTTCTTCCTCTCTTCTTTCATAACCAGCGCCCCTCTCTTTGTGGGTTGCTGAAAATGAGCTTAAGACTCATTAAAAGGTGCTTTTATATGTTGGGCTTGGGCCCAACTTGGGTCCGGTCAAACCACATAGCGTTTTTGGTTCATTTGGCCTACTTTGGGCCAAAACCTTTAAGATTAGTGCCCGGTTTTTAAATTCTAAATTATTTTTACCCTTTTCAATCAATTTTCCAAAATATTATTTTTCTCAAAATACAGTACCGGACAGGTTTAAACCGGTTCGACCGGTTCGGCTGTCCGTTCTCGGTCTTTCACAGAAAATATATTTTCTGACTCAAAAAAATTCACTAAAATCAATTTTCACATTTATATTTTCAAATTAAAACTTCTAAATTTTGAATCCATCTTGGGCACTTAAAATTATTATTTTATTAAAACGGTCTTTCGTGAAAAATCCCGGTTCTTACATTCTCCCCTCCTAATAAAATTTTCGCCCTCGAAAATTCGAATCACTCGATATGTCCCCATCAAAGCGTCCTACCGTACCGATGTTCCCTTTCGCCTTCCGCTGCGTCACTCTGATAATCATCATTGAAACCTTTAAAACAAATACTGATTTGTAACATCCTTCCAAAACCTTTAAAACAAGTTTATTCTAAACCAGTTCATTGTTAAAGATTTTTCTCAAGAGAGTCAAAAATCATTTCTTCGTAAGTCAAATACTTACAATCACAGTTTTCCCAAATAAAACTTTTCAATTTAAATTCCTTTCGATAAGATAATTTGGAAACCAAATTCACAAATTGATAAAATCATAGAACTCACTTTTCCTTTCAAAACATATCATTCAAACTAAGAGTTTTGACTTTCTTTCAAAACCAAATCATTTAAACCAACAGTTTCAAACCAAATTTTGAAAATCATTATAAACCTTAAAACTCTTTCAATATGGTTCAACACTATACCAGTTATAAATTGAAAATCTTAATTAAAAATCACAAAAACGTTAATCGTTACTTCCGTTGCCACAAGTGTTAAGTCGCACCCATCAGCCGATATGCCACAAACTCCATGAACAGACTTTTTCGGAACATGCTGAGCTCGTAACGCACAGGCTAGGTTAGCCATCCTCACTACCTCTCCGTTAACGTAATCGACCTCATCCGTGAGTTGCCATTCGGGTTTCCTTTCCACACCAAACAATCGATATCAAGGTGATCAGTCTCAATATCTCAGGCTGATGGGTGGAATGCAAGTCTCAGCTATCAACAACCAAAATCCACCTCAAGAGGCCTCTTATGACATAACAGGTAATTTTGTACAAAATGAGAATTATGATTATGCTAAATCTTTTTCTAAACAGGTCAATTACATGGAGAATGCTCCTAGAAATTCCAATAATGATTCCTATTCTCAGACCTACAACCAGGGATGGAGAAATCACCTAAATTTTGGGTGGAGGGACCAACCTCAGAAACCTCAGAATTTCAACAGTAATTCTCAGGGCGGCTTCCAATAGAACAATCACAACAACCGCCAATTTCAGTCTCATCAACAACAACCACCTCTGCAGGCAAATTTTAAATCCCAAGAAGATTCTAATTGGGAGATGGTGAGGAGTTTTGTGCAGGAAACCAGAGCATCAATCAAGAATTTGGAGATCCAGATGGGTCAAATAGCCACAAGAGTTAATAAAATTGATCAGAGGACCACTAATAGCCTTCCTGGTAACACAATTCCAAATCTAAAAGAGGAATGCAAGGCTATCACCTTGATAAGTGGACAAGTGGCAAGTATTAAAGCACAAGTTAATGAGGAGCCAGCTGAAAAAGAAGATTTCAAGGTTATTCAATTGAGAAGTGGTAAAGTAGCTGGCTCTGAGACCAAGGCCAATGAAGAGCTAGTTGAAAAGAAAGCTCGAGAGGAGAAGAATGAAAAAGTGGAGCATGCCCCTCCAAAGCGTGCAGACAACCCATTCCCAGACTCTCTTGACACTTATCCTACATTGCCAAAGGCTCTTGAGTACAAGCCTAAAATGCCATATCCTCGGAGACTTCAAAAGGAGACCAAGGACAAGCAGTTTTCAAAGTTCTTGGAAGTCTTCAGAAAGTTGCAAATCAATATTCATTTTGCTGATGTTTTGGAGCAAATGCCTCTCTATGTCAAGTTCATGAAGGAGTTGTTATCAAAGAAGAAGCCTTTAAAGGGAGATGAGACAGTGGTCCTGACTAAAGAATGCAGTGCCATCATTCAGAATAACTTGCCAAGGAAGATGCCGGATCTAGGGAGCTTTCAAATTCCATGCACCATTGGGAGAACAACCTTTGAGAAAGCGTTATGTGATCTGGGAGCAAGCATAAATCTAATGCCCTTATCTGTGATGAAGAAGCTGAAAATCCAAGAAGCAAAACCCACAGGGATAGCATTACAGATGACAGACAAATCTATAAAGCCTACATACGGATTAGTGGAGAATTTCTTGGTCAAAGTGGGTAAGTTCTTTCTCCCAGCAGATTTTGTGATTCTTGACACAGGGGAGGATGAGAATGCCTCTATAATCCTAGGAAGACATTTCCTAGCCACTGGGAGAGATCTAATTGATGTAGAAGTGGGTGAATTAGTGCTTAGAGTGCATAATGAGCAACTGGTCTTTCATGTCTTCAAAGATATACATTCAGCAGGTGAAGAAGAGAGGTGCATGCAGACTGAGCTTATAGATCCAAACCTTTAAGAACCCCCTAATGATGCACAGCAAAATCTGCAACTCAAACCTCCTTTAGTGACAACCAATAAAATTCCTCCTGACATCAAACCTAAGTTTGGTGTCGGGAATGCATCATCCACCAAGGAGGAGGTCCCCAAAAAGAAGAAAGCACCCAGGGGATGGAGGAACAAAAAGATCCCCACTGAAGGTTTCTCCCCAGGAATGAAGGTGGTGTTGACTAGAAATCTAATGTGGATTTATACAGTAAACAGAATCCTCTCTCTGGAGCATATTGAGCTAATTTATGGAGCCATAGGAAAGAAGTTCAAAGTAACGGGTGAAGAGCTGAGCCCCTATGATCCTCCTCCTTAGAGGAGCTTACCGTCAAGCTAGTGACGGTAAATAAGCGCTTGTCGGGAGGCAACCCGATAATTTCGTATCCTTAGTTATTTTCTTCGTAGTTGTGATTTTCTTATTTATTTGATTTTTTATTGAGTTTTTACTATTTTGTTTTTGTTTTACGTGTGTTCTGATCATGCAGCTATTTTAGAATAGGAACCGAACAAAAAAAAACGAGCACACGACGCGCAAGCATTGCTGACGCGTACGCGTCATATGTGTGTGCGTGAAAAATAAAAGTGAACAGAGAGTTGAGCAGGAGTGGCGCTGGAACTATGTTTTGCACACAAACAAGCCCACGCGTATGCGTACCTCACGCATGCACGTTGTTTGCGCTTTTAACCATCCACGCGTGCACGTCCCTGACGCGTACGCGTGACTCTGAAAATCGGCGTAAATGAGTGTATGGCCAGAGAGTTATGATTCTATGGGGCTCGAGTTGTGCTGGGCGCACAAACCCTATCATGCGTATGCGTCCCTAACGTGTGTGCCTCGTTTTCCAATCCTGGCCATCCATGCATACGCGTCCCAGACGCGTACGCGTCGCATGCGACGCCCAAATTAAACCCCTCAGCGCCTGATTTCAAATCATCCACCCCCCCAATCCTAATTCTCTCTTGTTCTTTTATCCTTTTATTCTTCTTTCATCATACTAATTTTTTTTTTTGTCTTTTTTTATGTCCCTCTCTGTTTTCAGTTCTTCTTTGCTTGAGGACAAGCAAACCTTTAAGTTTGGTGTTGTCGCTACGCTTATGGCTTTTCTGCTTACTTTAATAGCACCAAATGGAGATGAATGTTCTTCATGGAGGAATGAGATGGCCACTAGAATAACTGATGTGGTTGAGTTCCTTTCATTCTATTTCTCTTCCGTTCTTATTTTGTTATTTTTTGCTTTTTGTTGTTTCGATTGCCTGCATGGTCTTTAGTACTTTCAGTTCTTAGAATTAGTTTCATTCGGTTATTTGTCTCATGTACCGCTCACTGAACTTGAATCTAAAAAGAAAAAGAAAAAGAAGTGATATATTGCATGAGAAATTGAGTTTATATTGAAGAGTAGTCTTATTCACTTAAATGTGGTGGTATTTTTTGTAACTCTGAATGCATGACATGAACAGTGCATATTTAAATTTGAATCAAAGAATGTTGATGTACAAGGAAAAAGGATTTAGAGAATTATTATGATTTCTCTGAAATAAACAAAAATTTAATCCTTGAAGCAAAAGAAACAGCAAAAAAAGGATATAAAAGCAAGGTCCAAGGCTCTGAGCATCAATGACTAGGGAAGTTAGACATGATTAAAAGCTCAAAGAGTTGTTTCCCTAGTCATATGCTTGTGGTGTTCTTGTGTCAAGCAATCCTTGAGACAAAACATTTAGAGTCGAGATCAATTGCAATTAGCAGAGTATGCCAAAGGCTTTGAGCACCACTGTCTAGGAGTAGCTGAAAGAAAAATCAGAACTTCAAAAGAGTTCCCCAGTTAAGTACTTGTGGTGTTTCTATGTCAAGTAAAGCTTGAGACAAAACATTTAAAGTCACGGCTAGGCTCAAGGTGCAAAGCACCAAAGAAAAGAGAATCAAAGAAAAATTGTTGTGTTCAAGGGTTAAATTGAGTTACAAAAGATTAGAGAATTCATAATATTATCCGGATTCTAATTCTAAATGACATTGACATCCTTCTGATTCAAAGGAGAGTGAGATGCCAAAACTATTTAAGATTGCAGTTGTAAACCCCACTATAAGAAGGGACATGAGCTTAATCGAACTCTCATTCTCATGCAAATTCACATTCTAAGCTTATAATTAGTTTGGTTGCTTGAGGACAAGCAACAATTCAAGTTTGGTGTTGTGATGCATGAGCATCTTTCCTATCTTTTCCTAGTGAATTTGCATTCAATTTGTTGAGTTTAATCAAGAATTAATTATCTTTTAGCCACTATGGATGCTACTTTGAGTCTTGTGCAATTATGTTTATTTTAGGTAGCATTTGGTTGGATTTGATAGAGCTTCCGCAGAAAAAGAGAAGAAGGCTATATAGGGCAGAAATGCTTAGAGGATGGAGAGGAAGCTTACACAAATGGAAGGAGCACAAGAATTAAAGGAGATGACCAGCGAGGAGCGACGCATGCGCATACCTAACGCGTACGCGTGATTTGGAGCTTTCCATGGCGACGCGTGCGCGTACCTGACGCATACGCGTGACACGCGAAGAAGACCATCGACGCGTACGCGTGACTGATGCGTACGCATGACAAGCGCGAAGTGCAGAAAACGCTGATTCCTATTAATTCTGATTTAAACTTTAATTTTTATTTTAAAATAGGAAAAGATGTTATTTTAGTTTTAGAAGATAGATTTTAAATTAATTAGGATTAGATATAAAAGGGGATTGGAATTATTCCACAGGGGATCCCATTCCACTTCAGCCAAAATACATTTTATCAGAATCCTTATTTTCTCTTTGCCATGAGCAACTAAACCTCCACTGTTAAGGTTAGGAGCTCTGTCTATTGTATGGATTGATTTTATTATTTTTCTATTTTAATTCATGTACTGATTTATATTTAAGAATTGTTTTCGTTCTTTATCTTATTAATTTGGGTGGAACGGAAGTATGACCCTCTTTCTAATTGAGTTCTTATATAACTTGGAAAAGCTCTTTACTTGAACAACAGCTTGAAAACATATTCTCCTAAATTTCAAATTATCTGAATTTAACGGGATACGTGACATATAATCCTTTTATATTTGGGTAATTAGAGTTTCTGTGGCACATAAACTAGAATTGAACTTCACCCCCTAATTGGAATTAATTGACCAAGGAATTGGCGGTTGATGAATTTTAGAGGAGACTAGGAAGGTCTAAGGAATTAGGGTCTAGTTACATATAGTTTGCCATGAATTAAATCTTGCATGATTAAAATAGTTAATAAGAAAAGTCAAATCCGAAAAATAGATAACTCTGAAGCCTTAACTTTTTCTCCATATTTTATTCCCAACTTATTTATTTGCTTGTCTTCTGTTTAATGCTTTTTGATCTTTCAAACACTATTTTCTGTTTGTCTAACTAAGTAAATCAATTAACCATTATTGCTTAGTCCTTCAATCCTCGTGGGATCGACCCTCACTCACCTGAGGTATTACTTGGTACGACCCGGTGCACTTGCCGATTAGTAGTGTGGTTAGAAATTCTGCACCACATGCGTCGTCGAAATACCACGCCACACGTACGCGTGACCCACGCATACGCGTGGATGGGCATTTTTCCAAAAATTCCAGAAAGCTGCTTCAGACCTGTTCTATATACCCTGTAACACAGATTTATTTACCAAACTTTCAATGTCCATAACTTTCTCTACAAAACTCAGTTTTTCACAAAATTGATATCAATCAAAAGCTCATAAAACCATCTTTCATTTGCAACAAATTACAACTCAATCCAAAATTTGAGAAGCAAGTTATGGACTTTTCAAAATTCACCAAAAATTACTTTTTACCAAAACACTTTCAAACCTCATTTTAACCACATTCATAACTCCTTACTTATCAAACCTGCATATTGCTAACATATCCAATCCCAACTCATCAACAACCAATTCAAGCTACCTTTAACCACTCCAATAAGCCATAACCACAAATATATATATATATATATATATATATATATATATATATATATATATATATATATATATCAACTCTACTTATATTAATCCATTAACTCATATAACAACTCAACCCATCATAAATAAATCCAAGAGCACACATACCACAACATCAACAACTCAACTCATAAATTCTAATTTAAACTCAATCATATATTTATCCAACAACATCACCAACTCACCAATATTGATTTCAATAACACATTCTCATTAATTCTAACATTTTATAGCTATTAACTCCAATACAAACCCAATCATCAGTTTATCTATTAACATCACAAAGCTAACCATTTAATGCATTTAGTCATTTCAACTTATCTTATAGTGCCCTAGCCTAAGTTTTCACACAACCTTATATATTAAACACGCGAAACCTAAACCATACCTTCGCCGATCACTTTATTTAGTCCAAGGCAGCCACTCAATTCACATGCACAGCCCCTCAAGCTTGAGAACCGACCAAAATCTTAGCTCCAATCACCACCAAGCTTCCAAATGTCCACAATTCAATTTCTGATGCATATATATATATATATATATATATATATATATATATATATATATACACTTAATTCACACCTAATACACATGTGTATCTCCAATTCAGATTTCACATACTAAAATCAAAATTGGATTAAGGTTTAGGTGATCCTTACTGCATCCACATGCATAGGAACTCAAACCCAATAAGCTCCGTAAGCTAAATTGAACCTAAAACACCGAATTGGCAAAATCCACTATAAGGGTTCAATTTCACAAAGAGAAAGGGGAAAGAGAATCTGAGACAAAATTGAGGCTTACCAGTGAAATTGATCCGATAAAAATGTAGATCTTGACACGCTGGACGCGTGGCCGCGAACGGTGCGGCGATCGGAGCTCGAACAGAAAAGTTATGGTGGATCAAAGGGTTGATGAGGGTTTAGGTGAGCTCTCCCCTCTCCAATCTGTTCGTTGGTGTTGCTGCTGAATGAGGGAGAAGGAGCTTCTGCTCCTTTTAAATAATGGGTCCGGTTGGACCCACGGGCCCGGTTTGGGCCCCAGTTCAATTGGTTCAGTCCATCCGGTCCAATTTTGGGCCAAATTTTTCGAAATTAGTATCAAAATTCTCGTTTTAGGGAGCTCTATCCTATTTTGATATTAGTTTCGCATATTTAATTTTTCTAATGAAAATTCAAATGATTAACTAATTATTTATTGATTTTAGCGGGGTTTACACTTAATCCTTCATCGGGCTTCTAGAATATATTATTTCCTTCTATATATAAATATGTATAAGCCTTAGAATTTTCGTAACCTTTGATTAACCTTTGCTTTACGGCTAGAGGTAAGGCTTAGGGTAATTAGGGTGTTACACATCATATGCACTTGTATGTTTTGTTTGAGTTTGCATTTGTTTTAGCTTGCCTAACTGCCTGTCTGTAATTAGCTGCAACATATTCTATTTGTTGTATCTGTTCCATAATTGTGCTTTCCTTGTATATCTTGCTTGTGTTTGCTTTTGAGAGATCCCCCTGGCAGGTGAATGAGGCATTGATGGTTGTTCCACTTGGTGAATTTGGGGTTTGCAGAGAACGGAAAACGAAGAGTTAGGATAAAAAAAATCCTTAGATATAGTTACCTTGCTTCTGGCTTAGTGAGAACTCTAGGATTTGATTTGAACGGTTGGAATTTTAGAATGCTTTTGGCTTTTTGGGACATTATTTATCATCTATATAGGCACCTTTACCATACTGAGAACATCCGGTTCTCATTCCATACATGTTCTGTTGTTTTTCAAATGCAGGATATGAGTCACCTCACTGAGCGTGCTGGAGACTCACTTGAAGCGAAGATCTATGGATTTTGGGACTTTTATTATGTATTTAGTTTTTATATATGTATATATGTTCTCCACTTTGTATATATGTGTATCTTGTCCCTCCTAGAGGTTGACTTGGAGAAACAGGATTTATAACTTGTATTTTGGTAAACTTTTGAGTTGTGTATATGTATATATATACTCTGGTTGGCCTTTGCTTCGCAAGTCAAGTCTGGAGCTTGTTAATATGCATCCCTTTTGAAACTCTTATCTCATATGTATTGTATTTCTTCTGATTCACTAATCACGCATTTTATGGTTATGCGACTTTCGACTTCTATTTTATTCAACTTTTCTTCAAGGCTCCTAGTTAAGCTTCTTTTCTTATATATCTATATTTGTATTTTACTTTTAGAGGTCGTAATACTCCACCACTTCTGATTTACGAACTTAAGCGTAAAGCTTTGTGTGGTAGGATATTACAGCAGTGGCAGTGACGATGACGACGACAGTAACAATGATGACGATGATATTGAAGAAAGAAATGCGAAGAAGATAAAGAAGGAAGATGCAATAGTAACAATACATACGTAGGAGGAGGAAGAAGAAAAAGCAACAACACGTGATAGAATTGGTTAGAGACTTCGTTTAAAAAACGTTTGGATGTTTAATTTTATTAGATAAATAAATAAATAAATAGACAAATAATAAACACCCACAAATATATATATATATATATATATATATATATATATGAACATATAAAAGATATAAAAGAACATATTTACCTTTTTTATAATAATCTTAAAAGTATACGTTAACTAATAATAATAATAATAATAATAATAATAATAATTTTATTTTGGTTCTCAACATTTGAGCAGAATTTTAATTTGGTTGTAACATTTAAAACATTCTATTCTATTTTCAAAAAATTTTAAACGTCCTATTTTAATACTAAAAAAGTTTTATGTGAGTTCAATATTATCTCACCATTAAATTTGACACAAACAGTTCGCATATTAAAGAGTCAATAGCATTTAATTTTAATATATAAGTAAAATAAATCTTTTAACAATTACTAATATAATTTTTTTTATTTTAAAGTATTAACAATTGATTGTTAGATTTAGAATTTTGTACAAAAAAATTTATTTTAATTATTAGTATCAAATTTAATAATAGAACTACATTAAATTTAACTTAAATTTTTTGGAACAGAATTAAAATATTTAAAATATTAAAAATTAAATTAAAATTTAACCCAAACATCATGGACTAAAATAGTATTTTACCTTAATAATAATAATTCACGATGAGATTTCCTTTATCAAGCATGCCTAGCGTGATTATGGAGAATATAAAAGCATTAGCAGCCCAATAAGTCAAGAAACGCGTACAAAAGCAGGTAACGGAATCGATGACATCATGGTAAAGCAATGTTTCCTAATCACAATTTTAATACATTTACAAAGAGAAATTGTTGCATTTTTCCCCCGGGACATGCATATAATTATGATTTATGAGTAAACCTTTAATTTAATTTCCAAACTAATTAGTGTTATTAATTTAACTTTTGAATAAGAGAAATATATGCATGACCTTACAAATATAAATATTTGGAAATTAAAAATGACCGCAACATTGATTTTACTACATAAATTTTATCAAACACATTTTTGAAGAGGAACAAATATGCTTATTGCTTTCCTTTTTTTTTTTTTTTTCTGATCAACATGGCAGAAAGTCCAAAGTGACAAAAAGACCTACAAAAACTATTAAAATGTCATACAATAAGTTTAGACATATATTTATTATAGGTGGCTATTCCAATGAAGATTTTATGATTGTCATTATGTGAAGATATTTTATTTTGACCATTAAATTATAGATTATAAGACTTGATTTTTATTTTAAGTAAAAGTGTTACCTTTATTCAAAGTGTTGCTAAACAAATAAGTTATACTTTTTAAACAAGAATCATCATAAAAAGATGTTTTTGACATCTTCATGGGAGTAGTTGCTTTCATTATAAAATGAGTTTTATTACTTAATCAGAAAATTACCCGAAAATTACTATTCAAGTATTGATGCTGGCATTATGGCAGAAGATTAATTAAAGAAAGGATCCATTAAGAAACACCTTTCCTTAGTATTTAATTATAAAAAGGGGACAAGAGTCCCTCGTCTGTTCTCTCTTCCATTATCTGACACACACACTCCCCACCATCACTGCCACTACTTTCTCCTCCTTCACATTCCCCTCTCTTTTATTTAAATCATCAAATCACACCCCATCTTCTTTTCATTCCCCTTTCCCCCCTTTCACATGGGAAAAATGCCTTCCATTTTATTCTTCTGCTTCCTCCTCTGCCTCTCACATTCTTCTTCTTCTTCATCTTCCTTAGAATCACCTATTAATAATGTGGCAAAGAAGAAAACCTACATTGTTCACATGAACCACAACCAAAAGCCTTCCATATATTCCACCCACCATGACTGGTACATCGCAAGCCTTCAATCTCTCTCAACTAATTCAGATTCAGATTCGGATCCACTTCTCTATTCCTACAAAACAGCTTACAACGGTTTTGCTGCCTCTCTCGACCCACAACAGGCCCAGGCCCTTCTCGCCTCGGGCTCAGTCCTTGGCCTCTACGAGGACACACTCTACCAACTCCACACTACACGAACACCCGAGTTCCTTGGCCTCGAAACCCAAACCACCCTGTGGGCCGGCCACAGTACCGAGGACCTAGGACGGGCTCTAAATGACGTCATTATCGGCGTACTCGACACCGGCGTCTGGCCCGAATCCAAAAGCTTCGATGACGCAGGAATGCCTGAGATCCCAGCCCGGTGGCGCGGACAATGCGAATCAGGCCCGGACTTCTCTCCAAAACTCTGCAACAAGAAGCTCATCGGGGCACGAAGCTTCTCCAGAGGGTTCCACATGGCGTCCGGAAATTCCGGAAGCGGTTACCCAGGGAGACAGAAGGAGCCTGTGTCCCCACGCGACAAAGACGGCCATGGAACCCACACGGCGAGCACAGCAGCGGGCTCGCCGGTGGCTAACGCAAGCCTTTTAGGATACGCCACCGGAACGGCCCGTGGGATGGCCCCGCAGTCCCGCGTGGCGGCCTACAAGGTTTGTTGGACCGACGGCTGTTTCGCCTCCGACATTCTCGCCGGAATAGATCGTGCAATTGAAGACGGCGTGGACGTGCTCTCGCTCTCCCTCGGTGGCGGCTCCGCCCCTTACTTCCGTGACACAATCGCGATAGGCGCGTTTGCGGCGGTTGAGAAAGGGATCTTCGTGGCATGCTCCGCGGGGAACAGTGGACCCAGTAAGAGCACACTTGCCAACGTGGCACCGTGGATTATGACCGTTGGGGCAGGTACACTTGACCGTGACTTCCCGGCTTTTGCGGTTCTTGGTAACAAGAAGGGGTTTTCTGGGGTTTCGCTTTATAGTGGGAAAGGGATGGGAACTGAACCGGTCAGTTTGGTTTATTTTAAGAATTCGAACCAGTCTAGTAGCATTTGTCTGCCCGGTTCGCTTGACCCGGCTTTGGTGAAGGGAAAAGTGGTTCTTTGCGATAGGGGGATGAATGCGAGGGTTGAGAAGGGACAGGTTGTGAGGGACGCCGGTGGTGTCGGGATGATTCTTGCGAACACGGCAGAGAGTGGGGAGGAGTTGGTGGCCGATAGTCATTTGTTGCCGGCGGTGGCAGTTGGGAGGATTGTTGGGGACCAGATCAGGGAGTATGTCGGGTCGGATCCGAAGGCGACAGCGGTTTTGAGCTTCGGTGGGACGGTTTTGAACGTTAGGCCGTCGCCTGTTGTGGCTGCTTTCAGTTCGAGAGGGCCCAATACCGTGACGAGGCAGATACTGAAACCTGATGTTATTGGGCCTGGTGTCAATATTCTCGCTGCTTGGTCAGAAGCCATTGGGCCCTCTGGGCTGGCTCAGGACACTCGCAAGACTAAGTTCAACATTATGTCAGGTATTTTGTTTCTTCTCTCTTTATTCCTCTGCCAACATATTTGTCCAATTGTCGCCTCGTGTTTTAAATTTCAGCAAATATACAGTGTTTGATGATCTGAAATTCAAATTGTCATTTGTTAATAAACAACTGTATTCATTGGTTATGAATTTACATTTAGATAAAAATGTGCTATATACTATCAAAGCTTTATTAATGACCTAATCTATATTGATGTACTTTGGTTGATAAATTTTGAGCACACATATTATTATGGTAATTTAAACTATGCTATCTAGTTACTATATTATATTTACAGTTTACTGGGGTGGGAAATTGAACAGTGACGCATTTGAGAATTTAGTGCTTTGTATATTTGTTGATGATATTGATTGTGGAGTTGTGGTTTATGGAATTGTAGGTACTTCAATGTCATGTCCGCACATAAGTGGGTTGGCTGCGTTGCTGAAAGCAGCTCACCCAGAATGGAGTCCCAGTGCAATCAAATCGGCACTCATGACGACAGCCTACACCCGCGACAACACCCGGTCGCTACTCCATGATGCCGCCGAAGGCTCGTTCTCCAACCCATGGGCTCACGGTTCAGGCCACGTCAACCCACAGAAGGCTCTCTCCCCTGGGCTTGTCTATGATGCCTCCACAAGTGACTACGTTAAATTCTTGTGTTCCTTGGGCTATAGCCCAGAACAATTGCAAATCTTAATCAAGCATTCCGGTTTCAATTGCACCAAGAAGTTCTCTGACCCTGGCCAATTAAATTACCCTTCATTCTCGGTCATGTTTGGTGGCAAGAGGGTTGTCCGGTACACACGGAGGCTGACCAATGTTGGCGAGGCCGGTTCGGTTTACAATGTGACCGTGAATGTCCCGCCGGCTGTGAGTGTAACAGTGAAGCCCACCAGGCTTGTGTTTGGAAAAGTAGGGGAGAGTAAAACGTACACTGTGACGTTTGTTTCCAAGAAGGGTACAAAAAATAAAGCTAGGTATGGGTTTGGTAGCATTGCGTGGAGCAATGCCTATCACCAAGTTAAAAGCCCAGTAGCTTTTGCTTGGACAACGTTGTGAGATAGAGTGCTTGGGCTTAGTACTGTTTAAAACCACAAAAGCCGTTGTCTGATTGAAGAGAGAGATAAAGGCTTTGTTGCCATAAAACACGACATAGCATTATTAGTTGGGCAGTTAGACGGTTTGTGATGTTTTTTCTTTTCATTTTAATTTTATTATTATTTGTTTTGCAAAACAAGTTAAGACTGCACAGGGGAAGGGATGTAGAGATGTTATTTGTTGTGATGTGTGTACTTGGTATTCGGTGAAATTAATGTTACAAAACAATGGCTTGATAGATAGTATAGAAATACATAAAATTGATCTGAAGACTGAACCTCCGGAAAATGGGCGCAGGAAAAGAGGGAGGATTCTTAAATAAACTCAACTCTAACTCTATTCGTTCTTAACTTGCGGGAACTCGACTTTATTTGCGGATTACAAAAAAGATACAATATTATTATATAACTTGATAATAATTTAAAATGGAACTGACTTTTATGTACAAAAATATTAAATTATCAATTAATGATCTTCTTTTAGTAATTAAGAATCTTTTGTATTTAGTGAGAGATTTTTTGTTCAACATCTACTTGAAACATATTTTTATATTAGTATATAACATATAAATATATACGATGCGGGTTGATCAGGTAGGGTTGAGATTCAACTCGCACCCTACCCTACCCGCTACGGATCAGATTGACAATCCTACCCGACTGAGTGGGATCAGGTTGAGTACCTGTGGGTAGGGTACATGTTGTCATTCCTAAGTCTATAGCTCATACTTAAAACACAATCTATTCTCCTATTCAAGCTGATGACGTTGCATTTGTTGCAGAGTTCCATTAGTCTCGTTTCCGCTGATGATATTACGTGTCGTTCACCTTGTATGTATACTGTATTATGCTTAATCGTTCTAAAATATCATAATTTATAACTACAATAAAGATTTAATTATTTTTAGGTATTTATTTTTGTTTATTTTAGTAATTAATTTTTTATATATTAAATAATAGTTTTTAGTTTCACTTTATTATTAGTTGCTATTAAAAAAAGATTGACAGTAATGACACTCATCTGAAATAATAGATATACGATCATTATCATCATCATTCTTCTTTTTTTACTTATCTTTGTTCTCCTTTTATCCAAAAAAAAACAAGAAATATTTTTGGACATAATCCATTTTATGACAGTAATGACACTCAACATTCTTGTATCTTGACTTGGATTTACTCATGTTTTTACCTCTATCCTTTTGACCTCTATTCTGATTTCTCCACCTATTTTCATTGACTAACATTTCAAAGTGTGACGAAGAATTCTTCATCTTTCTTCTCATCTCTTCATTTAAAATGCCATCTTTAACAAGTTGTATGCTCACTTTATTCGGAGTAGAATTAGTAAGAGAGATACGAAATGTCTCTTAAGAATTCAGTAGAGTATTTAGCAACCACAATCCTTAAACTTCATCTTCAAACTTGATTCCCATGCTTGACAACTGATCCAGAATTTCTTGAAATTCATTCAAGTGATCTAATACTTGTGACCCCTCATTGTATCTCAAATTCATCAACATATTTATGCCAGACTTGGGAGCCTACAAGGATTCAATTTGATTCCACAAAGTCCTAGTATGAGTCTCATTAGCAATGTGATTATAAACATTATCATCCACTCATTGCCTAATAAAACCACAAACTTGTTGGTATTTAAACTTCTATTCTTCATCTATTTTAGATTCTAGTTTCTGTGTAAAAAATATAGGTAAATGTAGATTTTTGACAAACAACAAATTCTTCAATTTGTCTTTCTATAGATAGTAATTAGTGCCATTCAAACTTATCATCTTAATTACCTCCATCTTTCAAGTAAGTAATAACCAAATGTCCAAAATCTGAGCTCTGATGCCAAATGATAAGAATAAAACACACAAGCTCTGATGCCAAATTGATTTGGATCCTTTGATGTTAATTTATCTTGGTTGTCCAAGTGCATTAAAATCACAAAACCTTATATGTTTTGTTTCCTACTCTTCTTTTATCAATTAAACATTGAAAAAAAGAGTGACCAGGTTTATTGCAATTAAAGTAATGATTAGTGTTAGTATGTTGCTGAAATTGACTAAGGCTTTGATGCTGAAAATGATTAAAAGAGTGATGTTTTTTATTTTTGGGAAGGGTGCATTTCTTTTGATAAATTAATTTTCTATTTTAGCACCTCTTTCAAAAAGTTTCAAACCAGAATTTTTGTAAACAAAAGGACTTCTTGAATGTGAGGTTATTTTGAGAAAATGTGGTCTCTTAAAAGTAATCTCATTATTTGGCAAGTAGTCCAAACTTGAATTTTTTGGACCCGGTTCAGTTCTAGAGGATGATGCAAATTCATCAAAATATGGATGTTCGAAAGAAGCATCATTGTTGAAAAAATATACAAGACCAGATTTCTTAAAAGAGGTTTTTGTTTTGAAATAACTTTACTATGATGACAAATAGGGTACAAGAAAGTCACAAATTACTGCACAAAACGTGCATATAACAAGCCAAACAACTCAAGTTTCAAAGCTTACTGTTACGGCCTGACCCAAACCATTTGTGGGCCGGCCCGACCCGAACACCACCCGACTCCAACGGTCAGGAGCGACGCGCTCAGTCGCCGACCCGGACATGCGTCCCTGACAGCTTTGCTAAAGCTGTGCGAAGGAAGCATTGAGGAAGGTGGGCCTGTCCTTGATGGGTCCACCTCTGACACGGTATATATGGGGAAGGTCCTACCCTTCCCCCAAGGTACGTCACATACCATTCATCCCTTTTTCACCTGCACACTTTACTGACTAGAGCGTCAGAGTGTCTTTGCAGGTGACACCCCCTCCTCACGCAAAGTGCCCGGGACGTCGTCTACTCCAGCCTGGTGACTTACGACTAAGCGAGACCCCCTTCATCAAATAGGATACCAACCCGAACCGTCCGGTACCCGACCTACCGAACATTGGCGCCGTCTGTGGGAAAAATGCCTGAATAGAAGTTGTACTGGGCCCAGGAGGAGCAGGGCGAGAAGCCGGGAATAGAGGGGAATCCTCCGCAGCATCCTCCCGGGAGCGCACGAGATCCCCTCCTCGACGAACCACACGATCCCAAGAAAGATGCCCCTTTGGGGGAACTGGCGACAACAGCACCAGAATAATGCAGGAACTACGTCACAAGATGCAGGACCTGGAGCGCTGGCTGACAGACCAGGAACATCGTCAGCAAACTCCCGAATCAAGTTACTCCCGTTTCCCCTCCCCCCCCCCCCCCCCGAGAAGCCACTCCCGACGCACAGCTAGCCCAAGATCTGAGCCTGAGAGCGCCAGGGAGGAAGGACGCACAAGGAGGTGCCACAATGCCATCATATATGCCAAGCGTGGGAGGAGACGCACCACAGATCGTGACCAGGAAGACGGTCGACAGGAAGACGACGAAGGAAGAACAAGGAAAACGCGCGGACCAGTCATCGTTCCATCCTCGAAGTCCGGTTGCCAAAACACTTTGACAAGCCAACGGACATGAGGTACAACGGAACCCAAGAACCACAAGAGCACCTTACGGCCTTCGAGGCCAGGATGAACCTGGAGGGAGTGGGGGACGAGGTAAGATGCCGCGCTTTCCCGGTCACCCTCGCGGGACCTGCAATACGGTGGTTTAATAGCCTCTCGCAGGGCTCGGTGCCCCAGTTTTCGGATATTAGCCGCACCTTCCTAGCCCAATTTACTACCAGAATAGCAAAGGCAAAGCACCCGATCAATCTGCTCGGAGTGACGCAGAGGTCCGGAGAACCGACAAGGAAATATTTAGATCGGTTCAACGATGAGTGCTTGGAGATCGACGGGCTGACTGACTCTGTTGCTAGCCTATGCCTGACGGACGGACTCCTAAACGAGGTCTTCTGAAAGCACCTCACCATGAAGTCGGTGTGGACAATGCAGGAGATCCAATGTGTAGCCAGGGAGTACATCAACGATGAGGAAGTCAGCCAAGTCGTGGCTGCCAACAAACGGCAGCCCTCTTACAATTAAACTCGGCATCACGGGAGTGGAGAAAGACAGAAGGAACACGCCAAGGACGGCGGTCCGAGCAAGACACCCAGGCCATTTCCCAGAGTCGGAAAGTTCACCAATTACACCCCTCTCACCGTTCCCATCATAGAAGTTTACCAACAGATAGCCGAGAAGGGGATTCTGTCGAAATCCCGACCTCTGAAAGACCGAACAGGGGGAAACAAAAGCATTTACTGTGATAATCACAAAGGCTATGGACACAAGACGCAGGACTGCTTCGACCTAAAGGACGTGTTGGAACAAGCGATCCGGGACGGGAAGCTGGCTGAATTCTCCTATCTCATCAGGGAGCCAAGAAGATGAGATCGCGGCCGAGAGACAGAGGACAAAACTCGCATGGTAAAACGAGGCCACGACCAGAACGACAACGAACAAGGTCTCACCATAGTAAACGTTGTGACGGCGAGAGACGCACCCCCAAGGTCGAAGTCGGCGCACAAGAAAGACGCAAAAATCCTGGCGATCTCTTCATCATCTGCACAAAACCCCAAGAGGTTGAGGTCGCCACCCATCTCGTTCGGCCCAGAGGACCAGTGGTTTGACAAGGTCGTGGAAAGCCCCCCATGGTCATCACGGCCAGAGTGGGAACTGGCCTCATCAAGCGCATCCTCATAGACACCGGCGCCGACTCGAATATTATGTTTCGCAATGTGTTCGACACTTTGGGACTGCGGAACGTCGACCTGAAGACCCACCAGCACGGTGTCGTAGGGTTAGGCGACCACTTCATTAAGCCAGACAGCATAATCTCTTTGCCGATATCAGTAGGACACGGGCAGGGACGAGGCTCGACAATGGCCGAGTTCGTGGTTCTGCGCGACTCTACAGCCTACAACATCATCCTGGGGAGGAAGACCATCAACGATCTCGGGGCAGTAATTAGCACGAAGATGCTGATAATGAAGTTCGTGGCTGACGACGGGTCCGTGGGATCCATAAAAGGAGATTTGGAAACGGCAGTCGCCTGCGACAATGCTAGTCTTTCCTTAAGGAAGAAGTCCAAGGAAGCAGCAGGAGTGTTCCTAGCCAACCTAGACGCGAGAGTCGAAGACAAGCCCAGACCCGAAATTGATGGTCTTCATAGGCAGGACGGTGGAAGTTTACGTTGACGATATCCTAGTGGTATGCAAAATTGTTACTCAGGTTGTGAATTGTTGTTCGAAATTGATTCCCTGGCAATGGCACCAAAAACGGATGCACAGAACCATGGTCTAAACATATCTTCACAACTTCGCATAACTAACCAGCAAGTACACTGGGTCGTCCAAGTAATACCTTACGTGAGTAAGGGTCGAATCCCACGGAGATTGTTGGTATGAAGCAAGCTATGGTCACCTTGTAAATCTCAGTCAGGCAGATATAAAATAGTTATGGAGTTTTCGAAAATAATATAATAAAATAAGGATAGAAACTCTTATGTAATTCATTGGTGAGAATTTCAGATAAGCGTGTAGAGATGCTTTCGTTCCTCTGAATCTCTGCTTTCCTGCTGTCTTCATCCAATCAGTCTTACTCCTTTCCATGGCTAGCTTTATGCAAGGGCATCACCGTTGTCAATGGCTACATCCCCTCCTCTTGTGAAAATGGTCCAAATGCTCTGTCACAGCACGACTAATCATCTGAGGTTCCCGATCATGCTGGAATAGGATTCACCTCCTTTTGCGTCTGTCACTACGCCCAGCAATCGCAAGTTTGAAGCTCGTCACAGTCATTCAATCCCAGAATCCTACTCGGAATACCACAGACAAGGTTTAGACTTTCCGGATTCTCATGAATGCCGCCATCAATCTAGCTTACACCACGAAGATTCTGGTTAAGAGATCTAAGAGATACTCATTCAATCTAAGGTAGAACGGAAGTGGTTGTCAGGCACGCGTTCATAGGGAATGATGATGATTGTCACGTTCATCACATTCAGGTTGAAGTGCAAATGAATATCTTAGAAGCGAAATAAGATGAATTGAATAGAAAAACAGTAGTACTTTGCATTAATCTTTGAGGAACAGCAGAGCTCCACACCTTAATCTATGGAGTGCAGAAACTCTATCGTTGAAAATACATAAGTGATAATGGAGTTCATTGGTCTCGGCCCCAGAGGGGAACCGGAGTAACCAAGAATACTATGATCCAAAGATAAAACTCAGGATGTCTAATACAATAGTAAAAAGTCCTATTTATAATAAACTAGCTACTAGGGTTTACAGAAGTAAGTAATTGATGCATAAATCCACTTCCGGGGCCCACTTGGTATGTGCTTGGGCTGAGCTTGAACGTTACACGTGCAGAGGCTCTTTCTGGAGTTGAACGCCAGCTTTTGTGCCAGTTTGGGCGTTGAACTCCACTTTGCAACTTGTTTCTGGCGCTGGATGCCAGAATTGGGCAAAGAGCTGGCGTTGAACGCCAGTTTGCGTCGTCTAAACTTGGGCAAAGTATGGACTATTATATATTTCTGGAAAGCCCTGGATGTCTACTTTCCAACACAATTGGAAGCGCGCCATTTCGAGTTTTGTAGCTCCATAAAATCTATTTTGAGTGCAGGAAGGTCAGAATCCAACAGCATCAGCAGTCCTTCTTCAACCTGTGAATCTGATTTTTGCTCAAGTCCCTCAATTTCAGCCAGAAAATACCTGAAATCACAGAAAAACACACAAACTCATAGTAAAGTCCAGAAATGTGAATTTAACATAAAAACTAATGAAAACATCCCTAAAAGTAACTAGATCCTACTAAAAACATACTAAAAACAGTGCCAAAAAGCGTATAAATTATCCGCTCATCACAATACCAAAATTAAATTGTTGCTTGTCCCCAAGCAACTGAAAACCAAGTAGGATAAAAAGAAGAGAATATACTATAAATTCCAAACTATCAATGAAACATAGCTCCAATCAGATGAGCGGGACTTGTAACTTTTTGCCTCTTGAATAGTTTTGGCATCTCACTTTATCCATTGAGGTTCAGAATGATTGGCATCTATAGGAACTCAGAGTTCAGATAGTGTTATTGATTCTCCTAGTTCAGTATGATGATTCTTGAACACAGCTTCTTTATGAGTCTTGGCCGTGGCCCTAAGCACTTTGTTTTCCAGTATTACCACCGGATACATAAATGCCACAGACACATAATTGGGTGAACCTTTTCAGATTGTGACTCAGCTTTGCTAAAGTCCCCAATTAGAGGTGTCCAGGGTTCTTAAGCACACTCTTTTTTTTGCTTTGGACCTTGACTTTAACCGCTCAGTCTCAAGTTTTCACTTGACACCTACACGCCACAAGCACATGGTTAGGGACAGCTTGGTTTAGCCGCTTAGACCAGGATTTTATTCCTTTAGGCCCTCCTATCCACTGATGCTCAAAGCCTTGGGATCCTTTTTATTTGCCCTTGCCTTTTGGTTTTAAGGGTTATTGGCTTTTTGCTCTTGCCTCTTGGTTTTAACAGCTTTGGCTTTTTCTGCTTGCGTTTTCTTTACTGCTTTCTATTTTTTTTTCGCCTATTTTTTTTCTTTTTTTTTTTTCTGCAAGCTTTGTTCTTTGCTGCTTTTTCTTGCTTCAAGAATCATTTTTATGATTTTTCAGATTATCAAATAACATGTCTCCTTATCATCATTCTTTCAAGAGCCAACATATTTAACATTCTTAAACAACAACTTCAAAAGACATATGCACTGTTCACGCATTCATTCAGAAAACAAGAAGCATTGTCACCACATCAATATAATTAAACTAAGTTCAAGGATAAATTCGAAACTCATGTACTTCTTGTTCTTTTGAATTAAAACAGTTTTCATTTAAGAGAGGTGATGGATTCATAGGACATTCATAACTTTAAGACATAGTTACTAACTACTAATGATCATGTAATGAAGACACAAACATAGATAAGCACATAACATAGAAAACGAAAAACAGAAGAAATAAGAACAAGGAATGAATCCACCTTAGTGATGGTGGCGTTTCCTTCTTGAGGAACCAATGATGTCCTTGAGCTCTTCTATGTCTCTTCCTTGTCTTTGTTGCTCCTCCCTCATTGCTTTTTGATCTTTTCTTATTTCATGAAGGATGATGGAGTGCTCTTGATGTTCCACCCTTAGTTGTCCCATGTTGGAACTTAATTCTCCTAGGGAGGTGTTGATTTGCTCCCAATAGTTTTGTGAAGGAAAATGCATTTGAGGCATCTCCGGGATCTCATGGTGATGAGCTTCCTGCGCCTCTTGAGCTCCATGAATGGGCTATCTTGCTTGCTCCATCTTTTTCTTAGTGATGGGCTTCTCTTCCTCAATGTGAATGTCTCCTTTTATGAAAGCTCCAGCTGAGTAACATAGATGGCAAATGAGATGAGGAAAAGCTAGCCTTGCCCCAGGAGAGGGCTTTTCGGCTATTTTGTAGAGTTCAAGGGAGATGACTTCATGAACTTCTACTTCCTCTCCAATCATGATGCTATGGATCATGATGGCCCGATCCACAGTAACTTCAGATCGGTTGCTAGTGGGGATGATGGAGCGTTGGATGAACTCCAACCATCCTCTAGCCACAGGCTTGAGGTCCAGTCTTCTTAGTTGAACCGGCTTGCCTTTGAAGTCAATCTTCCATTGAGCCCCTTCCACACATATGTCCATAAGGACTTGGTCCAACCTTTGATTAAAGTTGACCCTTCTAGTGTAGGGGCGTTCATCTCCTTGCATCATAGGCAAGTTAAACGCCAACCTCACATTTTCCGGACTAAAATCCAAGTATTTCCCCCGAACCATTGTAACATAGTTCTTTGGATTCGGGTTCTTACTTTGATCATGGTTCTTAGTGATCCATGCATTGGCATAGAACTCTTGAATCATTAAGATGCCGACTTGTTGGATGGGGTTTGTTAGAACTTCCCAACCTCTTCTTTGGATTTCATGTCGGATCTCCGGATACTCATTTCTCTTGAGCTTGAAAGGGACCTCAGGGATCACCTTCTTCTTAGCCACAACATCATAGAAGTGGTCTTGATGAGCTTTGGAGATGAATCTTTCCATCTCCCATGACTCGGAGGTGGAAGCTTTTGTCTTCCATTTTCCTTTTCTAGAGGATTCTCCGGTCTTAGGTGCCATCAATGGTAATGGAAAAACAAAAAGCTTATGCTTTTACCACACCAAACTTAGAATATTGTTCGCCCTCGAGCAAGAAAAGAAAGAAATAGATGAAGAAGAAGAAGAAAATATGGAGAAGAGGGGGGAGGTGTGTTTCGGCCAAGAAGGGAAAGAGAGGGGTGTGTTGTGTGAAAATGAAGAAGAATGGAAGGCTTTATATAGGGAAGGGAGGGGGGTAAGTTCGGCCATTTAGGGTGGGTTTGGGTGGGAAATTGATTTTGAATTTTGAAGGTAGGTGGAGTTTATGAGGTAGGTTTATGGGGAAGAGTGGATGGATGTGAGTGGTGAAGAGGTGATGGGGAAGAGAGATTGAGGTGATTGGTGAAGGGTTTTGGGGAAGAGTGTTTATGGGATTGTGTGAAAGAGGGGTGAGAAGAAGTAAGTGGAGGTAGGTGGGAATTCTGTGGGGTCTACAGATCCTGAGGTGATCCTGTGGGGTCCACAGATCCTGAGGTGCTTAAGGATTTACAACCTTGCACCAAATTAGGCATGTAAAATGCCTTTGCACACAACTCTGGGTGTTCAGCGCCAGGTTGGTGCCCATTTTGGGCGTTCAACGCCCATTTGTTGCCCATTTCTGGCGTTGAACGCCAGAACCATGCTTGTTCTGGGCGTTCAGCGCCAGCTCTCCTCCAGGGTGCATTTATGGCGTTCAAACGCCCAGATGCTGCCCATTTCTGGCGTTGAACGCCCAAAACATGCTTCTTACTGGCGTTTAAACGCCAGTAAGGTCTTCCTCCAGGGTGTGATTTTTCTTCTGCTGTTTTTGATTCCGTTTTCAATTTTTTTATTTATTTTGTGACTCCACATGATCATGAACCTAATAAAACATGAAAAACAGTAATAAAATTAGATAAATAAACATTGGGTTGCCTCCCAACAAGCGCTTCTTTAATGTCAATAGCTTGACAGTGGGCTCTCATGGAGCCTCACAGATGTGCAGAGTTTTGTTGAGACCTCCCAACACCAAACTTAGAGTTTGGATATGGGGGTTTGACACCAAACTTAGAGTTTGGTTGTGGCCTCCCAACACCAAACTTAGAGTTTGACTGTGGGGGCTTTGGTTGACTCTGCTTTGAGAGAAGCTTTTTATGCTTCCTCTCCATGGATGCAGAGAGATCCTTGAGTTGTAAACACAAGGTTGTCCTTATTCATTTGAAGGATCAATTCTCCTCTGTCCACATCAATCACAGCTCTTGCGTATGCGAAATTGTTACCCAGGTTGTGAATTGTTGTTCGAAATTGATTCCCTGGCAATGGCACCAAAAACGGATGCACAGAACCATGGTCTAAACATATCTTCACAACTTCGCATAACTAACCAGCAAGTGCACTGGGTCATCCAAGTAATACCTTACGTGAGTAAGGGTCGAATCCCACGGAGATTGTTGGTATGAAGCAAGCTATGGTCACTTTGTAAATCTCAGTCAGGCAGATATAAAATAGTTATGGAGTTTTCGAAAATAATATAATAAAATAAGGATAGAAACACTTATGTAATTCATTGGTGAGAATTTCAGATAAGCGTGTAGAGATGCTTTCGTTCCTCTGAATCTCTGCTTTCCTGCTGTCTTCATCCAATCAGTCTTACTCCTTTCCATGGCTAGCTTTATGCAAGGGCATCACCGTTGTCAATGGCTACATCCCCTCCTCTTGTGAAAATGGTCCAAATGCTCTGTCACAGCACGGCTAATCATCTGAGGTTCCCGATCATGCTGGAATAGGATTCACCCTCCTTTTGCGTTTGTCACTACGCCCAGCAATCGCGAGTTTGAAGCTTGTCACAGTCATTCAATCCCAGAATCCTACTCGGAATACCACAGACAAGGTTTAGACTTTTCGGATTCTCATGAATGCCGCCATCAATCTAGCTTACACCACGAAGATTCTGGTTAAGAGATCTAAGAGATACTCATTCAATCTAAGGTAGAACGGAAGTGGTTGTCAGGCACGCGTTCATAGGGAATGATGATGATTGTCACGTTCATCACATTCAGGTTGAAGTGCAAATGAATATCTTAGAAGCGAAATAAGATGAATTGAATAGAAAAATAGTAGTACTTTGCATTAATCTTTGAGGAACAGCAGAGCTCCACACCTTAATCTATGGAGTGCAGAAACTCTACCGTTGAAAATACATAAGTGATAATGGAGTTCATTGGTCTCGGCCCCAGAGGGGAACCGGAGTAACCAAGAATACTATGATCCGAAGATAAAACTCAGGATGTCTAATACAATAGTAAAAAGTCCTATTTATAATAAACTAGCTACTAGGGTTTACAGAAGTAAGTAATTGATGCATAAATCCACTTCCGGGGCCCACTTGGTATGTGCTTGGGCTGAGCTTGAATGTTACACGTGCAGAGGCTCTTTCTGGAGTTGAACGCCAGCTTTTGTGCCAGTTTGGGCGTTGAACTCCACTTTGCAACTTGTTTCTGGCGCTGGACGCCAGAATTGGGCAGGGAGCTGGCGTTGAACGCTAGTTTGCGTCGTATAAACTTGGCAAAGTATGGACTATTATATATTGCTGGAAAGCCCTGGATATCTACTTTCCAACGCAATTGGAAGCGCGCCATTTCAAGTTCTGTAGCTCCAGAAAATCCATTTTGAGTGCAAGGAGGTCAGAATCCAACAGCATCAGCAGTCCTTCTTCAACCTCTGAATCTGATTTTTGCTCAAGTCCCTCAATTTCAGCCAGAAAATACCTGAAATCACAGAAAAACACACAAACTCATAGTAAAGTCCAAAAATGTGAATTTAACATAAAAACTAATGAAAACATCCCTAAAAGTAACTAGATCCTACTATTAAACATACTAAAAACAGTGCCAAAAAGCGTATAAATTATCCGCTCATCACCTAGCCAAGACCACTGGCTCTGAGGACCTCCTAAGCGACCTAGGAAATGTGTTCGCGGTCCTCCGATGACACGGCATGAGACTCAATCCCCTCAAATGTTCCTTTGCCATGAAGGTCGGGAAGTTCTTAGGATTTATGATAACCCAAAGGGGGGTGGAAGCTAATCCTGAAAAATGCCAAGCGATACTCCAAATTAGGAGCCCGGGTTGCATCAGAGACGTTCAGAGACTGGCAGGAAGGCTCACCACGCTATCCCGCTTCCTTGGGGCGTCGGCAGCAAAAGCCCTGCCCTTCTTTAACCTGATGAGAAAGGGGATAGCGTTTGAATGGACCCCGGCGTGTGAGGAAGCATTCAAATATTTCAAAGAGATCCTCGCAACTCCTCCCGTGCTAGGGAAACCCAAAGTCGGAGAACCGCTCTACCTGTACCTAGCCATAACAGACGAAGCGCTGGCAGCAATTTTGGTACGGGAAGAAGGGAAGGCTCAACAACCAATCTACTTCGTGAGCAGAGCACTGCAAGGAGCAGAACTGAGATACAGCAAATTAGAGAAGCTAGCTCTGGCACTACTAACCTCCTCCCGAAGACTAAGGCAGTACTTCTAGGGTCACCAGGTAGTCGTGAGAACGGACCAGGGAATCCGCCAGGTGCTCCAAAAACCCGACTTGGTGGGAAGAATGATGACTTGGGCCATCGAGCTATCTCAGTATGATTTGCGATACGAGCCCCGACATGCGATCAAGACACAAACAATGGCAGACTTCTTGGTGGAAGTAGCGGGGGACCCAACCGAGGAAGTGGGCACACGGTGGAGGTTCCATGTGGACAGGGCCTCCAACTAAACGTCTGGGGGTGCCGGGATCATTTTGGAAAGTGCTACCGGGGTCATATACGAACAATCAATCAAGTTCGAGTTTTCCGTATTAAACAACCAAGCGAAATACGAGGCCTTCCTGGGCGGCTTGATCCTAGCCTGAGAAGTCGGGGCTACGAGGCTGGAAGTATGCAGTGACTCGCAGGTCGTTACCTCGCAGGTGAATGGAAGCTACCAGGCCAGGGACTCGCTATTGCAAAAGTACTTGGAAAAGGTCAAAGAGCTAGCAAAGCAGTTCGAGGAGGTCGCGGTCCAACACGTTCCGAAGGAAAGGAACACACGGGCAGACCTCCTATCAAAGCTAGCGAGCACGAAACCGGGAGTTGGCAATAGGTCCCTTATTCAAGGAATGACAAAGGAACCAGCAGTCGCCCTCCACCTAACAAAGATAGGCCCCCTCCTGGATGGATCCCATCACTGATTTCCTAAAGAACGGCAAACTCCCTGAGGACGAGAAGGAGGCTAAAGCATTAAGAAGGGAGGCGGCCAGATATGCGATCATACAAGACCAACTGTTCAAAAAGGGACTTAGCCAGCCCTTGCTGAAATGCCTCTATCCCGATCAAACGGACTATGTGCTCAGAGAAGTCCACGAGGGATGCTGCAGCCACCACATCGGGCGCAAAGCCCTAGCAAAAAAGCTCATCCGAGCTGGATATTACTGGCCGTCGATGATGGTCGACTCAAAAGAGTTCGTAAAGAAATGTGTCAAGTGCCAAGAGAACGCCAACTTCCACAAAGCGCCAGCGTCCAAACTAAGCCTACTGACGTCCTCTCGACCTTTCGCACAATGGGGAGTCGACTTACTGGGACCTTTCCCGGTCGGCCCGGGACAAGTCAAATACCTCATAGTCGCTGTCAACTACTACACCAAATGGATAGAGGCTGAACCACTGGCAAGCATATCTTCAGCCAATTGTCGAAAGTTCATGTGGAGACAGGTGATAACTCGATTCGGCATCCCGGAAGTCGTCATCTCTGACAACGGGACACAGTTCACCGACAAGAAATTCGTGGAGTTCCTCACCGGTCTGGGCATAAAGCATAAATTCTCCTCAGTAGAGCACCCCCAGACAAATGGTCAAGTTATCACCATAAAGCAGAAATGGGCCTCAAGAAGCGGCTGGACAGCAAAAAAGGTGCATGGGCTGACGAACTCGCCTCGGTCTTCTAGTCCTACCGAACGACCGAGCAATCATCCACAGGAGAAACTCCTTTCCGCCTGACGTACGGAGTGGACGCAATGATACCCGTAAAGATCGGCGAGCCAAGCCCACGATTACTTCTGAGGGGAGTAGAGGAAGCGGTAGAGAAAGACCTGGCAGATGAGGCTAGGGAGGTGGCCCATTTGTCACAAATGGCACTAAAGCAAAGAATGGCCCTGCGCTACAACACCAAAGTACTCAAGAGGGAATTTGAGCAAAACAACCTCGTCCTACGGCGCAACGATATCGGGCTACCGACCCAGGGAGAAGGCAAACTGGCGGCGAACTGGGAAGGCCCTTACAGAGTCAAAGAAGTGATTGGCAAGGGCGCCTACAAACTGGAAAAGCTTGATGGAAGGGAGGTCCCGAGAACTTGGAATTCAGGTAACCTGAAAAGGTTTTACTCCTAGCTCAGGCACGCCGGCCAGGCGATCTAACGAGCTTAATCGTTTACCTTTATACTCGCTACGGTAATAGACTTGTTTAATTGCCAATTAATGTTTACTTGTTAAAAAATTACCTCTCTATTGTTCCTTTTTATTTCTTACTTACACATCACACGGAAACGAGTTCCACAACACATTAAACGGAACCACGATACGGCACCCCGGGACTGATCACCCCGGGAGCCACCTAAATTAAAGCCATACCAAACGGCTACAACGAAAGCAAAAGGCCACGACCTGGCTTCGCCGAATTACCAACACAATGATAAATAAGCACGAGTGAAAAGCTCATACCGACAAAACGGTAACAAAACAAAACGAAAACGCTATCAGATAAGCAAAGAAGATGATAATCACAAGCCGACCAAGCGACTTTTAATGTATAACGAAGTAAGCTTCAAAAAGTTCTACAACAAAACCACAAATCCATACAAAAACATAAGGTACAAAAACTCATTTCTTGGGCATGTCAACAATCTTGCCATCCTTGATTGTCTTGAAAACTCCAATTGCCGACATATCGAAGTCGGGAGCCACGATCTTCACCTGGGCCTTAAGGGCTTCCTCAGTCATGAAGATCGCGTTCTTCCCCTGCTCTCTAGTCACCTTATGTTTCTTCTTAAGCTCCTCAACCTCAGCTTGAGCAGCCTTAGCCGACGAGACGGCCACGTCACGCTCTTTCTCCAAGGCCACCACCTGCCCTTGCGCGGCATTAAGTTGGCTCTCCAGAGTCATCTCCCGCTCGGTTAAATGGGACACGGTGTCATCGGAGGCCTTCAGCTTCTCCTCGGCAGACGCGGCTCTCTCCTCAGCAGCCTCCAGTTTTTTCCCCATCTCGGACAGTTGCTCCTGAAGGGTTTCAACTTGAGTCATAAATTCATTATTGGCTTTGACAGCGGATTCGAGCTTCCTGCGCAGCGACTGCATCCCCGACAACTCGAATTCAGCCTTCCGAGCTATTGCGGCACCGCGGAGAAGGGTACGGTACATCCACCTCGCCTATCCCGTAAGCTCGGTGCCAAGGAAGTGATCCTCTGTGCCGGAAAGCAGCTGCAAATCTATTAAGGTCTCGGCGTCGAAGTTCCGCTCCATAACGGTCAGAACCCCTTCTGGGCTGGAGGATGCCCTCTGCCTTTTGGGGGCGGGGATAAGCTTCAAATCGTCATCCTCTTGCTGAGCGGAGGTCGAGTGCTCGTGGCCGACCATCTTCTCACGGATAGGAGAAACGCGCACTCCGTCAGAGTTCTTATCCATCATCTCGGTATCATGGGGTGACGGCGTCGCTTGATCCTTATTCTCAGGAGGGTCCTCTGATTTTCCGTCAACCTTCTCCGCTTTCTCCTCATCGTTGTCCGCCAAGAAAGTCTTGAACAAGTCCTCAAGCCCTGTCACAGAAGCAGACATCTCCACTGCAACAAACAAGTAAACAAGTTAGTCGTGAAACCGGCACAACCAAGCGAATGAATAGAAACACAAAAATACAAGGCAAAACAACTCACAAACGTAATTTCTGGTGACCTCCCGGTCACCCATCAAAAGGTGATTCACATGATTCTTCCCAAAAACTGCCAACAACACGTCGGCGACCCTTGGTACACGAAATTGTGATCTCTGGTAAAGACTCCAAAAACTTGGTGCTCTAATATCAATTCATAATTTGTCACAACTTCGATACAACTAACCAGTAAGTGCACTGGGTCGTCCAAGTAATAAACCTTACGTGAGTAAGGGTCGATCCCACGGAGATTATTGGTATGAAGCAAGCTATGTTCACCTTGTAAATCTCAGTAAGGCGGATATAAAATAATTATGGAGTTTTTGAAATTAAATAATAAAAGAAGGATAGAAATACTTATGTAAATCATTGGTGAGAATTTTAGATAAGCGCATAGAGATGCTTTCGTTCCTCTGAACCTCTGCTTTCCTGTTGCCTTCATCCAATCAATCCTACTCCTTTCCATGGCTGGCTTTATGTAAGGGCATCACCGTTGTCAATGGCTACATCCCATCCTCTTGTGAAAATAGTCCAAATGCTCTGTCACAGCACGGCTAATCATCTGAGGTTCTCGATCATACTGGAATAGGATTCACCCTCCTTTTGCGTCTATCACTATGCCCAGCACTCGCGAGTTTGAAGCTCGTCACAGTCATTCAATCCCTGAATCCTACTCGGAATACCACAGACAAGGTTTAGACTTTCCGGATTCTCATGAATGCCACCATCAATCTAGCTTACACCACGAAGATTCTGATTAAGAGATCCAAGAGATACTCATTCAGTCGAGGGTATAACGGAAGTGGTTG
This sequence comes from Arachis ipaensis, assembly GCF_059453495.1. NCBI lineage: Eukaryota > Viridiplantae > Streptophyta > Magnoliopsida > Fabales > Fabaceae > Arachis > Arachis ipaensis. The sequence continues at coordinate 51,635,502 of NC_142438.1, forward strand.
TCAGGCACGCGTTCATAGGGAATGGTGATGATTGTCACGTTCATCACATTCAGGTTGAAGTGCGAATGAATATCTTAAAGCGGAATAAGTTGAATTGAATAGAAAAACAGTAGTACTTTGCATTAATCTTTGAGGAAGAGCAGAGCTCCACACCTTAATCTATGGAGTGTAGAAACTCTACCGTTTGAAAATACATAAGTGAATATAGGGTAAGCATGGCCGAGTGGCCAGCCTCCCATGGAGGTCTAGAGATCTAAAAATGATCAAAAGATGATCCGAAGATGTTCAAAGACAATAATAAAAAGTCCTATTTATAATGAACTAGCTACTAGGGTTTACAGAAGTAAGTAATTGATGCATAAATCCACTTCCGGGGCCCACTTGGTGTGTGCTTGGGCTGAGCTTGAAGTCTACACATGGAGAGGTCATTCTTGGAGTTGAACGCCAGCTTTTGTGCCATTTTGGGCGTTGAACTCCACTTTGAAACTTGTTTCTGGCGCTGGACGCCAGAATTGGGCAGAGAGCTGGCGTTGAATGCCAATTTGCGTCGTCTAAACTTGGGCAAAGTATAAACTATTATATATTACTGGAAAGCCCTAGATTTCTACTTTCCAACGCAATTGGAAGCGCGCCATTTTGAGTTCTGTACCTACAAAAAATCCACTTTGAGTGCAGGGAGGTCAGAATCCAACAGCATCAGCAGTCCTTCTTCAACCTCTGAATCTGATTTTTGCTCAAGTCCCTCAATTTCAGCCAGAAAGTACCTGAAATCACAGAAAAACACACAAACTCATAGTAAAGTCCAGAAATGTGAATTTAACATAAAAACTAATGAAAACATCCCTAAAAATAACCAGATTCTACTAAAAACATACTAAAAACAATGCCAAAAAGCGTATAAATTATCCGCTCATCACAACACCAAATTTAAATTGTTGCTTGTCCCCAAGCAACTGAAAATAAAATAGGATAAAAAGAAGAGAATATACTATAAATTCGAAACTATCAATGAAACATAGCTCTAATTAAATGAGCGGGACTTGTAGTTTTTTGCCTCTTGAATAGTTTTGGCATCTCACTTTATCCATTGAAGTTCAGAATGATTGGCATCTATAGGAACTCAGAGTTCAGATAGTGTTATTGATTCTCCTAGTTCAGTATGATGATTCTTGAACACAGCTACTTTATGAGTCTTGGCCGTGGCCCTAAGCACTTTGTTTTCCAGTATTACCACCGGATACATAAATGCCACAGACACATAATTGGGTGAACCTTTTCAGATTGTGACTCAGCTTTGCTAAAGTCCCCAATTAGAGGTATCCAGGGTTCTTAAGCACACTCTTTTTTTTTTTTTTTGCTTTGGACCTTGACTTTAACCACTCAGTCTCAAGTTTTCACTTGACACCTACACGCCACAAGCACATGGTTAGGGACAGCTTGTTTTAGCCGCTTAGGCCAGGATTTTATTCCTTTAGGCCCTCCTATCCACTGATGCTCAAAGCCTTGGGATCCTTTTTTTTACCCTTGCCTTTTGGTTTTAAGGGTTACTGGCTTTTGGCTCTTGCCTCTTGGTTTTAAGAGCTTTTGGCTTTTTCTGCTTGCTTTTTCTCTTTTTTTTTTTGCTTATATTTTTTTTCTTTTTTTTTCTACAAGCTTTGTTCTTTGCTGCTTTTTCTTGCTTCAAGAATCATTTTTATGATTTTTCAGATTATCAAATAACATGTCTCCTTGTCATCATTCTTTCAAGAGCCAACATATTTAACATTCATGAACAACAACTTCAAAACATATATGCACTGTTCAAGCATTCATTCAGAAAACAAGAAGCATTGTCACCACATCAATATAATTAAACTAAGTTCAAGGATAAATTCGAAACTCATGTACTTCTTGTTCTTTTGAATTAAAACATTTTTCATTTTAAGAGAGGTGATGGATTCATAGGACATTCATAACTTTAAGACAAATGTACTAACTACTAATGATCATGTAATGAAGACACAAACATAGATAAGCACTTAACATAGAGAAAACGAAAAACAGAAAGTCAGAACAAGGAATGAGTCCTCCTTAGTGATGGTGGCATTTTCTTCTTGAGGAACCAATGATGTCCTTGAGCTCTTCTATGTCTCTTCCTTGTCTTTGTTGCTCCTCCCTCATTGCTTTTTGATCTTCTCTGATTTCATGAAGGATGATGGAGTGCTCTTGATGTTCCACCCTTAGTTATCCCATGTTGGAACTTAATTCTCCTAGGGAGGTGTTGATTTGCTCCCAATAGTTCTGTGGAGGAAAATACATTTGAGGCATCTCCGGGATCTCATGGTGATGAGCTTCCTGCGCTTCTTGAGCTCCATGAATGGGCTCTCTTGCTTGCTACATCTTTTTCTTAGTGATGGGCTTCTCTTCCTCAATGTGAATGTCTCCTTTTATGAAAGCTCCAGCTGAGTAACATAGATGGCAAATAAGATGGGGAAAAGCTAGCCTTGCCCCAGGGGAGGGCTTTTCGGCTATTTTGTAGAGTTCAAGGGAGATGACTTCATGAACTTCTACTTCCTCTCCAATCATGATGCTATGGATCATGATGGCCCGATCCACAGTAACTTCAGATCGGTTGCTAGTGGGGATGATGGAGCGTTGGATGAACTCCAACCATCCTCTAGCCACAGGCTTGAGGTCCAGTCTTCTTAATTGAATCGGCTTGCCTTTGGAGTCAATCTTCCATTGAGCTCCTTCCACACATATGTCCATGAGGACTTGGTCCAACCTTTGATTAAAGTTGACCCTTCTAGTGTAGGGGCGTGCATCTCCTTGCATCATAGGCAAGTTAAATGCCAACCTCACATTTTCCGGACTAAAATCTAAGTATTTTCCCCGAACCATTGTAATATAATTCTTTGGGTTTGGGTTCTTACTTTGATCATGGTTCCTAGTGATCCATGCATTGGCATAGAACTCTTGAACCATTAGGATGCCGACTTGTTGGATGGGGTTTGTTAGAACTTTCCAACCTCTTCTTTGGATTTCATGTCGGATCTCTGGATACTCATTCTTCTTGAGCTTGAAAGGGACCTCGGGGATCACCTTCTTCTTGACCACAATATCATAGAAGTGGTCTTGATGAGCTTTGGAGATGAATCTTTCCATCTCCCATGACTCGGAGGTGGAAGCTTTTGTCTTCCCTTTACCTTTTCTAGAGGATTCTCCGGTCTTAGGTGCCATCAATGGTAATGGAAAAACAAAAAGCTTATGCTTTTACCACACCAAACTTAGAATTTTGCTCGCCCTCGAGCAAGAGAAGAAAGAATAGATGAAGAAGAAGAAGAAAATACGGAGAGGAGGGGGGAGGTGTGTTTTGGCCAAGAAGAGAAAAGAGGGTTGTGTTGTGTGAAAATGAGGAAGAATGGAGGGTTATATATAGGGAAGGGAGGGGGGTAAGTTTGGCCATTTAGGGTGGGTTTGTGTGGGAAATTGATTTTGAATTTTGAAGGTAGGTGGAGTTTATGAGGTAGGTTTATGGGGAAGAGTGGATGGATGTGAGTGGTGAAGTGTGACAGGGAAGAGAGATTGAGGTGATTGGTGAAGAGTTTTGGGGAAGAGTGTTTATGGGATTGTGTGAAAGAGAGGTGAGAAGAAGTGAGTGGAGGTAAGTGGGAATCCTGTGGGGTCCACAGATCCTGAGGTGATCCTGTGGGGTCCATAGATCCTGAGATGTTCAAGGATTTACAACCTTGCACCAAATTAGGCATTCAAAATGCTCTTGCACACAACTCTGGGCGTTCAGCGCCAGATTGGTGCTTGTTCTGGGCGTTGAACGCCCATTTGTTGCCCATTTCTGGCGTTGAACGCCAGAACCATGCTTGTTCTGGGCATTCAGCGCCAGCTCTTCTCCAGGGTGCATTTCTGGCGTTCAGTGCCAGAACCATGCTCTGTTCTGGCGTTGAATGCCCAAAACATGCTTCTTACTGGCGTTTAAACGCTAGTAAGGTCTTCCTCCAGGGTGTGATTTTTCTTCTGCTGTTTTTGATTCCATTTTCAATTTTTTTATATTTATTTTGTGACTCCACATGATCATGAACCTAATAAAACATGAAAAACAATGAAAATTAGATAAATAAACATTGGGTTGCCTCCCAACAAGCGCTTCTTTAATGTCAATAGCTTGACAGTGGGCTCTCATGGAGCCTCACAGATGTGCAGAGCTTTGTTGAGACCTCCCAACACCAAACTTAGAGTTTGGATATGGGGGTTTGACACCAAACTTAGAGTTTGGTTATGGCCTCCCAACACCAAACTTAGAGTTTGACTGTGGGGGCTTTGGTTGACTCTGCTTTGAGAGAAGCTTTTTATGCTTCCTCTCCATGGATGCAGAGAGAGATCCTTGAGTTGTAAACACAAGGTTGTCCTCATTTATTTGAAGGATCAATTCTCCTCTGTCCACATCAATCACAGCTCTTGCTGTGGCTAGGAAAGGTCTTCCTAGGATGATGGATTCATCCTCATCCTTCCCAGTATCTAGGACTATGAAATCAGTAGGGATGTAAAGGCTTTCAACCTTTACTAACACGTCCTCTACTTGTCCATAAGCCTATTTTCTTGAATTGTCTGCCATCTCTAATGAGATTTTAGCAGCTTGCACCCCAAAGATTCCCAGTTTCTCTATTACAGAGAGGGGCATGAGGTTTATTCCTGAACCAAGGTCACACAGAGCCTTAAAGATCATGGTGCCTATGGTACAAGGTATTAAGAACTTTCCAGGATCTTGTTTCTTCTGAGGCAATGTCAGTTGATCCAGATCACTTAGTTCATTGGTGAACAAGGGAGGTTCATCTTCCCAAGTTTCAATGCCAAATAATTTGGCATTCAGCTTCATGATTGCACCAAGGTACTTGGTGACTTGCTCCTCAGTGACATCCTCATTCTCTTCAGAAGAGGAATACTCATCAGAGCTCATGAATGGCATAAGGAGGTTTAATGGAATCTCTATGGTCTCTAGTTGAGCCTCAGATTCTTTTGGTTCCTCAGAGGAAAGCTCCTTATTGATCACTGGACGTCCCAGGAGGCCTTCCTCCTTGGGATTCACGTCCTCCTCTTCTCTTACAGGTTCGGCCATGGTAATTAATTCAATGGCCTTGCACTCTCTTTTTGGATTTTCTTCTGTATTACTTGGGAGAGTACTAGGAGGGATTTCAGTGATCCTTTTAGTCAGCTGGCCCACTTGTGCTTCTAAATTTCTAATGGAGGACCTTGTTTCATTCATGAAACTCACAGTGGCCTTAGATAGATCAGAGACTAAGTTTGCTAAATTAGAGGTATTTTGTTCAGAGTTCTCTGTCTGTTGCTGAGTGGATGATGGAAAAGGTTTACTGTTGTTAAACTTGTTTCTTCCACCATTATTAAAGCCTTGTTGAGGCTTTTGATCCTTCCATGAGAAATTTGGATGATTTCTCCATGATGGGTTATAGGTGTTTCCGTAAGGTTCACCTAAGTAATTTACCTCTACTATTGCAGGGTTCTCAGGATCATAAGCTTCTTCTTCAGAAGACGCCTCTTGAGTACTGTTGGATGCAGCTTGCATTCCATTCAGACTCTGAGAAATCATATTGGCTTGCTGAGTCAATATCTTATTCTGAGCCAATATGGCATTCAGAGTATCAATTTCAAGAACTCCATTCTTCATAGGCGTCCCATTACTCACAGGATTCCTCTCAGAAGTGTACATGAACTGGTTATTAGCAACCATGTCAATGAGTTCTTGAGCTTCTGCAGGAGTTTTCTTTAGGTGAATGGATCCACCTGCAGAAGTATCCAATGACATCTTAGCTAATTCAAACAGACCATCATAGAATATATCCAGGATGGTCCATTCTGAAAGCATGTTAGAAGGACACTTTTTGGTCAGTTCCTTGTATCTCTCCCAAGCATCATAGAGGGATTCACTTTCTTTCTGTCTGAAGGTTTGAAAATCCACTCTAATCTTACTCAGCTTTTGAGGAGGAAAGAACTTGGCTAAGAAAGCCTTGACCAGCTTATCCCAAGAGTTCAGGCTATCCTTAGGTTGAGAGTCCAACCATATTCTAGCTCTGTCTCTTACAGCAAAAGGGAAAAGCATGAGCCTGTAGACTTCAGGATCTACTCCATTAGTCTTAACAGTATCACATATCTGCAAGAATTCAGTTAAGAACTGAAAAGGATCTTCAGATGGAAGTCCATGAAACTTGCAGTTCTGCTGCATCAGAGAAACTAATTGAGGTTTCAGCTCAAAGTTGTTTGCTCCAATGGCAGGAATGGAGATGCTTCTTCCATATAAATTGGAATTTGGTGCAGTAAAGTCACCAAGCATTCTCCTTGCATTATTGTTGTTGGGTTCGGCTGCCATCTCCTTTACTTGTTCGAAATTTTCAATAAGGTTGTCTCTGGATTGTTGTAATTTAGCTTCTCTCAGCTTCCTCTTCAGAGTCCTTTCAGGTTCTGGATCAGCTTCAACAAGAATGCCTTTTTCCTTGTTCCTGCTCATAAGAAAGAGAAGAGAACAAGAAAAGAAGAGGAATCCTCTATGTCACAGTAAAGAGGTTCCTTATTGTTAGTAGAAGAAGAAAATGAATAGGGGTGAAGAAAAATGAAGAATCCAAACACAAGGGTAAGGATAGGAGCAGTGATGTGGGATGAAGAGAAGTGTTAGTAGATGAATAAATAATTAGAAGGAGATGAGGGAGAAGGATTTTCGAAAATTATTTTTGAAAAAGGTTAGTGATTTTCGAAAATAGTTTTTGAAAAAGGTTAGTTTTCGAAAATTAAAATCAAAAATTAAAATAATTAGTTAATTAAAAAGAATTTTTAAAAAAGAGGGGAGATATTTTCAAAAATGAGAGAGAGAGAGAGAGTTAGTTAGGTAGTTTTGAAAAAGATAAGAAACAAACAAAAAGTTATTTAGTTAGTTGAAACAAATTTTGAAAAGATAAGAAGTTAGGAAGTTAGAAAAGGTATTTTGAAATCAAATTTTTGAAAAAGATAAGATAAGAAGATATTTTTGAAAAGATATGATTGAAATTAGTTTTGAAAAAGATTTGATTTTTAAAATCACAATTAATGACTTGATTCACAAGAAATCACAAGATATGATTCTAGAACTCAAAGTTTGAATCTTTCTTAACAAGCAAGTAACAAACTTGAAATTTTTTAATCAAAACATTAATTAATGATGTTATTTTCGAAAATTAGGAGATAAAGATAAGAAAAAGATTTTTGAAAAATATTTTTAAAATTTTCGAAAATAACTAAGAAAAATGAAAAAGATTTGATTTTTGAAAAAGATTTTGAAAAAGATAAGATTTTTAAATTGAAAATTTGATTTGACTCATAAGAAACAACTAGATTTTTAAAAATTTTTGAAAAAGTCAAATCTAATTTTCGAAATTTTGAGAGAGAAAAAGGGAAAGATATTTTTTTGATTTTTGAATTTTTAATGATGAGGGAGAAAAACATGCAAAATGATGCAATGCATGAGAATTTTGGATCAAAGTATGTGATGAATGCAAGAACACCATGAATGTCAAGATGAACACCAAGAACACTTTGAATGTCAAGATGAACATCAAGACTTATTTTTGAAAATTTTTATACGCAAAGAAAACATGCAAGACACCAAACTTAGAAATCTTTCATGTTTAGACTCTATGGATGCAAAAATGCACATGAAAAACAAGAAAAGACACAAAACATGAAAACATCAAGATCAAACAAGAAGACTTACCAAGAACAACTTGAAGATCATGAAGAACACTATGAATGCATGAATTTTCGAAAAATGCAAGATGAACATGCAATTGACACCAAACTTTCAACTTGACTCAAGACTCAAACAAGAAACATAAAATAATTTTTTTGATTTTTTATGATTTTATGATTTTTTTTTGGATTTTTCAAAAATTATTTGAAAAAGAAAAATAAAGATTCCAAAATTTTTTAATATGAATTCCAGGAATCTTACAATCTTAGTCTAAAGCTCCAATCTGAGGGTTAGACATGGCTTGATAGCCAGTCAATCTTTAGCATGAATTTGAGAGTAATTCATTCAATTTTAAGCCAAAACCTCTATCCAAAAGAATTTAGACATGGTTTTATAGCCAACATGCTTCAACATGCTTCATGAAACTCTAGAATTCATTCTTAAAAATTCTGAAGAAAAATATATTTTTGAAAACATTTTTATTTAAAATTTTTTTTCGAAAAAAAAGGAGAAATTTTTGAAAGATTTTTGAAAATTTTTTGAAAAGAAAACAAAAAGAAAATTACCTAATCTAAGCAACAAGATGAACCGTCAGTTGTCCAAACTCGAACAATCCTCGGCAACGGCGCCAAAAACTTGGTGCACGAAATTGTGATCTCTGGTAATGACTCCAAAAACTTGGTGCTCTAATCTCAATTCATAATTTGTCACAACTTCGATACAACTAACCAGCAAGTGCACTGGGTCGTCCAAGTAATAAACCTTACGTGAGTAAGGGTCGATCCCACGGAGATTGTTGGTATGAAGCAAGCTATGGTCACCTTGTAAATCTCAGTCAGGCGGATATAAAATAATTATGGAGTTTTCGAAATTAAATAATAAAAGAAGGATAGAAATACTTATGAAAATCATTGGTGAGAATTTCAGATAAGCACATAGAGATGCTTTCGTTCCTCTGAACCTCTGCTTTCCTGCTGCCTTCATCCAATAAATCCTACTCCTTTTCATGGCTGGCTTTATGTAAGGGCATCACCGTTGTCAATGGCTACATCCCATCCTCTTGTGAAAATGGTCCAAATGCTCTGTCACAGCACGGCTAATCATCTGAGGTTCTCGATCATATTGGAATAGGATTCACCCTCCTTTTGCGTCTATCACTACGCCCAGCACTCGGGAGTTTGAAGCTTGTCACAGTCATTCAATCCCTGAATCCTACTCGGAATACCACAGACAAGGTTTAGACTTTCCGGATTCTCATGAATGCCACCATCAATCTAGCTTACACCACGAAGATTCTGATTAAGAGATCCAAGAGATACTCATTCAGTCGAGGGTAGAACGGAAGTGGTTGTCAGGCACGCGTTCATAGGGAATGGTGATGATTGTCACGTTCATCACATTCAGGTTGAAGTGCGAATGAATATCTTAAAGCGGAATAAGTTGAATTGAATAGAAAAACAGTAGTTCTTTGCATTAATCTTTGAGGAACAGCAGAGCTCCACACCTTAATCTATGGAGTGTAGAAACTCTACCGTTTGAAAATACATAAGTGAATATAGGGTAAGCATGGCCGAGTGGCCAGCCTCCCATGGAGGTCTAGAGATCTAAAAATGATCAAAAGATGATCCGAAGATGTTCAAAGACAATAATAAAAAGTCCTATTTATAATGAACTAGCTACTAGGGTTTACAGAAGTAAGTAATTGATGCATAAATCCACTTCCGGGGCCCACTTGGTGTGTGCTTGGGCTGAGCTTGAAGTCTACACGTGGAGAGGTCATTCTTGGAGTTGAACGCCAGCTTTTGTGCCATTTTGGGCGTTGAACTCCACTTTGCAACTTGTTTCTGGCGTTGGACGCCAGAATTGGGCAGAGAGCTGGCGTTGAATGCCAATTTGCGTCATCTAAACTTGGGCAAAGTATAAACTATTATATATTACTGGAAAGCCCTGGATTTCTACTTTCCAACGCAATTGGAAGTGCGCCATTTTGAGTTCTGTAGCTACAAAAAATCCACTTTGAGTGCAGGGAGGTCAGAATCCAACAGCATCAGCAGTCCTTCTTCAACCTCTGAATCTGATTTTTGCTCAAGTCCCTCAATTTCAGCCAGAAAATACCTGAAATCACAGAAAAACACACAAACTCATAGTAAAGTCCAGAAATGTGAATTTAACATAAAAACTAATGAAAACATCCCTAAAAGTAACCAGATTCTACTAAAAACATACTAAAAACAATGCCAAAAAGCGTATAAATTATCCGCTCATCAACCCTCTTATCCACAGCGGACATCCCCTTATAAGACACCTTAATAAATGTGTTGGATCCCGCCCCAAAGCTCTAGTACGTCAGAATAAGGCGCTCCCCTTCTAACGACAACCAAAAGGGGTGACGACCTTTGACCGGACGCACCTTAAAATATTTGTCTTTAAACCCATGATAAGAGTCCTCGAACAAGCCGAAGATCCTCCGACCCTGGGCAGATCGGAAGGACATAAACCCTTTCCTCGCTTTCCCCTCCTTGGAAGGATACGTGAGGTTGAAGAAAAAAAGAAAGACATCAACAGATACCGGCAACTCCAGATGTTCGGATGCAGTTACGACGGTGCCACGGAGATCCGGTTAAGAAGCACCATTTGAAAAGGAGAAAATGGGATACGAATCCCCACCTGGGTGAACATGTATTTATAAAACCAGATCCAGTCGGGGACCCGAGGGGAATGGAAGTTAAGCTCATATAGCCGTTCATTGGGGGTAGGAACAAAGACGTCATAATTGGCTTCCTCGTCTGTCCCTCCGCACAAGTACTCGCCTTGGCGGAACTCCGTTAGCTCCCCCTCGTCCATCTGATTTGGCGAGCCCTTCACGTTGGAAGTCACCCAGGCGTAGGGGTCGCAGTTCATGGCGGAGGGAGAGGCCCGAGAAACAATGCGAGGCATACCTACAGTGGGGTACCACTCCATTAGTCTACGAGGTCGGGAATCCGGAAAAAGCCTAGAAACTACATTTGTCCTATTCAATAGCTAAGATCAAGCATGGCTAAAAGCAAAATCCAAATAAAATCCTACCCTGGAATGGCAACCCCCCTAACGCACCTATTTGACACTAAAAGGCCACCTATCATACAAAACCAAGCAAACAGCATGCATGCAGAAGAACAACAAAATAAACACGAAGAAAAGAACAAAGAGAATGCTTACCTGGACTGATTGCGAAGATTCGAAGGAGGAGGAAGGAGAGCGAATGCACAAAAATGCAGAAGTGACACTCTGGGAACTCAGAAGGAGAAGATGATGGAGATGGTGGAAGTGAGGATATGAGAGGAGAACAAATACAAAACTGTTTAAAACTGCCACTGAAGAAGCGCGAAAGGCCTGGGGGCAAAATAGTCTTTGCACGCGGGGTTTTCAACCCATTATGAGTATTTAATGCTCCGCGCGAGGAACGAGTCGACAAACGGTCACCTCAGCAACAAACAGACGCACGCAAGGGGCACGTCCCCTCCACGGGCGGCCGACCTGGCAACAACACACGAAATAAGAGATAACACGCCACCAACCACCTTCACGATCATTGCTGGCGCGTTGGGGGCACTGTTACGGCCTGGACCAAACCATTTACGGGCCAGCCCGACCCGATTACCACCCGACCCAAACGGTCAGGAGCGACGCGCTCAGTCGCCGACCCGGACACGCGTCCCTGACAGCTTTGTTACAGCGCGAAGGAAGCATTGAGGAAGGTGGGCCTGTCCTTGATGGGCCCACCTCTGACACGGTATATATGGGGAAGGTCATACCCTTCCCCCAAGGTACGTCACATACTATTCATCCATTTTTCACCTGCACACTTTACTGACTAGAGCGTCGGAGTGTCTTTGCAGGTGACACCCCCCTCCTCACGCAAAGTGCCCAGGACGTCGTCTACTCCAGCCCGGTGACTTATGACCAAGCGAGACCCCCTTCATCAAACAGGATATCAACCCGAACCGTCCGGTACCCGACTTACCGAACACTTACAAAATAAGAACAAGAAGATGTAAATACTATAAAAACAAAGCTCATGTGCATGGCTAATATCTCCTGCTACAGATATCTAATTGAAGATCCAAAAAGTGAAGACGAAGAACCAAGTGTCTGAAATATACTGTTCAAATTTGAGCTCGATCCAACGGTTAACGAATCTACAACAACCAATTTACAAAGACAGCTTTGTATATGTGCAAAAATAACTTTCTCTCTTCTCTTCTCTCTAATGTTTGGTGTTCTTCTTGCAAATGATACCTCTCACTCTTAATTGTAACTCACCTCAACCACTTCAACTATTCATGGATTTGGATACCAATATTTGGACTTTTTCTTCACATATGAAGGGAGTCCAAAAAACCTACAAAAAGAACATATTTTTGACAACGCAGATCAAAGGGATTAACACTAAGAATTATATTAGGTTAGATCTTTCAATTTCTTTTGTAACAAGCAAAATAATTACCCATTTTACCTGAATACAAATAAAAAAACATGCATAAAAGTACATATAAAATTTATTCATAAAAAAATATTCAAATTGTCTCACAAAAATATTTTAATAACTTTCTAATAGGCGAGCCTTAATGTGGGTCAAATTTTTTTAGAATAAACTTATAAAATTGAAAATTAAATAAAAGATATGATTCCAAAATTAACTCTAACTAATTTAAATCATATTTGATCTTATTAAATTATATCATATTTGATTTAAATATACTAAACACCTAAAATTTGCTAATAAATTTAAATCAGATTTGATCTTCATAGATGAGATCAGATTTGATTTAAATTTAAAAATACTATTGAATAAATCAAAAGCAAATCAAAACTTTTGACAACAAATTAAATTTAAATATAGCTAAATAAATTCGAAGTTTAATGACTCTTAAATTTCTTATTGTCCTCACTTAGCCCAATAAGTGTTTCTTCTCTTCCTTGGTAAAGGTTCTAGAAGGCTTAGAGAAGGGGGGGTTGAATCTAAGGTCTTCTTTTACTTTAATTAAGTAGGCCTTAAAACTAGAAATTAAACTTGGCTTCTATTTGGTCTACGCAGCGGATTATGCAGGAGACAATTTCGTTTTGTCTCATAAAAATAAAAAAAATAGAACTAGATGATAGAGGAAGAAGGTGACACAGCCACGATTAGGGTTCCTCTCAAGTCAACTTCTTGGACCTTGGGCTTTCAGAAATCATCCTTTTCTTTCTTCAATTAACCCTTAAATTAGGGTTTGAAATCTAATTCATTTGCTTGACCAAGGATAACAGAGCAGCAAAAATGAGCTTGCTCAGTGATAATCTCAAATCCAAACCCTTGAAAATGTGCTTTGGCTCTAAGTAAAAATTTGAGCCTTTGATTTACAGAAGAGATAATAAACCGCCATTTTCTTCATCTTTCCCAAAATGGCGTTGCAGAGAGTAGGAGAAGATCTGAAGAAATCAACTTGCATGCAAATGGAAATTATTTACCTTTAACCTCTGACTTAGCTTAACATGCTTTTGATCATCATGATTTGACAATATCTTCATTGATTTGCTTTTCTTACTTCCTTTTTGGTGTATGAACTCAAACTGAAGCTCACTCGCTCTCTCTCTCTCTCTCTCTCTCTCTCTCTCTCTCTCTCTCTCTCTCTCTCTCTCTCTCTCTCTCTCTTGTGTGTTTAACCGAAGTGTACTTGTGAGCTTTAGCTTAGGTTTGATTCGCTACGGTTGAATGAATTTGGGCTTGGTCTGGATCAATTCCCATTCAGCACATTTGATTTCATTGTTCCTTTCCTTTGGGCTACAGCAACAACTATCTTGGGTCTTTAAACCCAATTAAACCCAATTGGGTATTTAACCCAATAAATCAATGTTTGTCATCATCATTAAATTAATTGTATTCTCAACTCAACAATCTTTTCCTTGATGACAAATATAGTTTTAAAAGATATAATAAAAAAGTGTTGAATTAGATGAGATTAAGATACTTCTCTTTGATATTATCTGATGAGCGGGTATTTTATACGCTTTTTGACAGCATTTTCATATAGTTTTTATTAAGTTTTTATAGGTTTTAGTGTTAAAATCACTTTTTTAGATTCTATTATGAGTTTTTGTGTTTTTGAATAATTTCAGGTATTTTCTGGCTGAAATTGAGGTTCTGGAGCAGAAGTCTGATTCAGAGACAGAGAAAGCACTGCAGATGCTGTCTAGATCTTACCTGCTTGCATTCGGAAGAGATTTTCTGGAGCTACAAAAGTCCAAATGGAGAGTTCTTAATGGCTATGGAAAACTGACTTCCAGAACTTTCCAGAAATGTATAATAGTTTATGTTTGCTTCGGATTATGAGGCCCAAAATTGGCTTTCCAAGCTGGAGTTCAATGCCCAAAAAGGTGCTAGGACTGGAGTTCAATGCCCAAGAGACACCAAGGCAGGTGGATCTCATCAAAGCTCGGCCCAAACACTCACCAAGCGGGCCCCAGAAGTGAATTTTAGCACTAAATAGACTATTTTACCCTTACTAGTCATCTGTTTAGTATTTAAGGGACTTTTATTTATGTAATTCAGATATTTTAGACACATTCAGTCCTATACAGGTTTGACATTGTATTTTACTTTAGTATGAGTTTCTAAACCTCCTAGGTTGAGGGGAGGAGCCCTGCTGAGTCCTATGAATTAATAAAAGTATTACTGTTTCTCTTTGATCCGTGTTTGATTAATTCTAAGATGTATATTCGTACTTCATCGTGGTGAATAGGATTATCTAACCAATTAGCTCTGTTTATCACATTAAGATGAATGTGCCTGACAAACACCCACGTCTACTTGGGTTAGAATGCATTTTTCACCGGACAAGGACGACCAACAGCTTGAGTATACATCTCTCAGATGGCTAATCAACGAATTTGTTGGGGACTTCTCGAGACATCAATTCAGCCAATTTCTAGGGAGATTAGGGTCTCTGTGGTAGAGGCTAGAATCCATAGATACAGCATTCTCTGATCCGGAAGATCCGACCTTGTCTGTGGCATTTTGAGTAGGATCATGAAGGAGAATGGACTGTACGCACTTCACCCTCAAGTAGAGATGGATCCACACTAAACCTGGGATTCAGATCCGAAGGAGTATTGGTAGCTGCTCAAACCAGTGTCAATCACATACAGCCTACCATTGAAGAAATCACTCACAAGCAAGGATAGCAGTAGCACCAGAGTTAATTCAGAAAGGCAAAGCAACTCCAACTCCCAACTCTTTTCCTATCATTTAATTCAATTGGTTTTACCCCTTTCGCACATTACTCTTACAACTTATATATGACATATAATCATTCAAAGTTTATCCAATAACCTTCTGATTCCGCCTGACTAAGATCTACAAGATAACCATAGCTTGCTTCAAGCCACAATCCTCGTGGGATCGACCCTGACTCGCTCAAGTATTACTTTGACGACCCAGTGCACTTGTTGGTACTGCTGCTATACGAAGAGTGTGGGGTTTGCGTACACGCGCACTAAGTTTTTGGCGCCGTTGCCTGGGATTGTTGAGTTTGGACAAACTGCCGGATTGTATTGCTCCCTAGATCAGGTAATTTTTATTTTTGTTTGAGTCTTTTGTTTTTGTTTTCTTTTTCTTAATTTTCGAAAATTTTAAAAATCTTTTTCAAAAATATTTTTCTTTTCTTTGTTCAATTTTTGTTCTTGGTATTGAGTCCTGCATGTTCATGCTTTTCAATTACAAAAATTTTAAAACTTCTTCCTACCTTTTTTAAACTATTTGTCTTTTCTCTGTTTGAGTCTTTGTTAGTATTCTTGGTTTGAGTCTTTGAGTTTTTTATTTTTATTTTACTCTTCTTTAAATTTTCAAAAACCATAAAAACTTTTTCAAAAATATTTTTATTTTTCTTATTTGATCTTTGTTCTTGTTTTGAGTCTTTTGTTTTTGTTCTTGTTGTGTTTTTCGATTTTATGAGTCTTTCTTTCTAAAAATTTTTCAAAAAATATTTTCTTTGTTTAAATCTTGTGTCAAGTTTTTGGGTTTTGTGTTTCCTTGTTATTTTTCTTGTGTTTTTCGAAAATTTTGCTTTAGTTGTAAAAATTTTAAGTTTGGTGTTCTTTTTATGTTTTTGTGTTCTTTGAGTCTTTAAATTTTGTTTTTTGTGTTCTTGTGAATCTTCAAAGTGTTCTTGAGTTCTTGTATGTGTCTTGATCTTAAAATTTTTAAGTTTGGTGTCCTTTAGTATTTTCCTCCAAATTTTCGAAAATAAAGGGGTGCTAGATCTAAAAATTTTAAGTCTTGTGTCTTTTGTGTGTTTTTCTCTTTCATCATAAATTTCAAAAAAATCAAAAAAATATATTTTCTAACTAATTTTAATCATAATTTTCTAAAATTAAATATAAAAATTCAGATTTCAATTTTTAAAATTTTATCTTATCACATCTTAGTTGTCAAGTTTTCAAAAATCAATTTTTTCAAAATTGAAAATCATATCTTTTTCAAAAATCTTATCTTTTTCAAAACTTATCATATCTTTTTCAAATGATTTTAATTTCTTATCTTATCTTATTTGTAAAATTCAAATATTTTTTCATCTTATCTTTTATTTTTATTTTTATCTTTTCTCAATTAATATCTTATCTTCTCTCTCCTCTTTTTCAAAACCACCTAACTAACTTTTTCCTCTATCAATTTTTGAAAATCAAATCTCCTTCTTCTCTCTCTTCTTTTTCAAAACCTCCTAACTAACTCTTCTCTTCCTTAATTTTCGAAAATCGTCTATTTTCTTCTCTCTCTTCTTTTTCAATACCACCTAACTAACTCTCATCTCTCAAATTTTCGAAAATTTCTCTCTTCCCTCCCTTCTATTTTTCAAAAATCAACATTTAAATTTTAAATCCTCTTTAAATTAATAACTTAATTTTTGAAAATAATTAAATAAATAAAAATAAAAAAATATTTTTATTCTTATTTACTTTTTCTATTTATACTTCTTCTCTTCTCATCTCTATTTATTCGAACTCTACTTCCCTCTCTTTACCTACAATTCTTTATCTTCTTTCCTTTCTTCTTCACATCTCACTTGAAGCTCTTTGATCCAAGTAGTACAAAAAGCTTTCTAGTGATTTCTTTTCTTCTTCATTCTTTTATTCTATCCTCTTTTATTTACTCTTATCTACTATTTCCAAGGTATTTTTCTTCTACTTCTTTTATTTATTTTTTATCTTCTTTTTTCTCTACTTCTGACTTTAAGAAAGAGCTTCTTGTCTATTGGCATAGTCTCTCTTCTTCTTTTTCTTTTCTTCTTGTTTATGACCAGGAACAGGGATAAAGAACCCCTCTTAACTCCTGATCTTGAACCTGAGAAGACTCTAAGGAGGCGTTTACAACTAGCTAAAGCACAACACTCCGGAAGAGACCTTTCGAAAAGTTTTGAATAAGAAACAGGGGACATGGCCGAACCGCAAGAGGAGCCAAGAAAGGTCCTTGGTGACTTCACCATGCCTACCTCTGGCAGAAGCATTGCTATACCTACCATTGGAGCTAACAATTTTGAGATTAAGTCTCAGTTAGTCTCTCCTCTGCAGAAGAACTACAAATTCGATGGACTTCCACAGGAAGATCCACATCAGTTCTTAGCAGAATTCTTACAGATCTGTGATACTGTAAAGACTAATGGAGTAGATCCTGAAGTCTATAAGCTGATGCTCTTTCCCTTTGCCTTAAGAGATAGAGCTAAGTTCTGGCTAGATGCCTGGTGCGGAAATTCTAACCACACTACTAACCAGCAAGTGCACCGGGTCATACCAAGTAATACCTCAGGTGACTGAGGGTCGATCCCACGAGGATTGAAGGACTAACCAACAGTGATTGATTGATTGGCTTAGTTAGACAAACAGAAAAGAGTGTTTGAATATTCAAAGAGCATTAAACAATTGTACAAAAAGTAAAATAGTAAAGTAAATGGGTTGGGAGTAAAGTATGGAGAAGGTAGTTAAGGTTTCAGAGTTATCTATTTTTCTGGATTAACTTTTCTTACTAATTATTTTAATCAAGTAGGATTTAATTTATGGCAAACCATATATGACTAGACCCTAATTTCTTAGACCTTTCTAGTCTCCTCTAATTTTCATCAAATGCCAATTCCTTGGTCAATTAATTCTAATTAGAGGGTGATAATCAAATTCCAATTTGTATGCCACAAAAACTCTAATTACCCAAAAATAAAAGGATTATATGTCACATATTCCGTTAAATCCAGATAATTAAAATTTAGGAGAATATGTTTTCAAGTTGTTGTTCAAGTAAAGAGCTTTTCCAAGTTATACAAGAACGCAATTAGAAAGAGGGTCATACTTCCGTTCCACCCAAATTCATAAGATAAAGAGCAAAAACAATTCTTAAATTATAAATCCATGCATAAATTAAAATAGAAAAAGCGATAAAATCAGTCCATACAAATAGACAGAGCTCCTAACCTTAACAGTGGAGGTTTAGTTGCTCATGGTTCAGAGAATAATAAGGATTGCAAATTGGAATGGAATAATGTTGTGTTGAGATGGAATGACATGTTAACTAATTCCAACCCCTTTTATATCTAATCCTAATAAATTTAAAATCTATCTTCTAAAACTAAAATAATATCTTTTCCTAAAAATAATAATATTTGAATTTAAATTTGAATTAATTAAGAAGCCTTCAGTTGATGGGTGGGGACCACTTGTTTTGTCCATTCTGCAGCTTCTAATCTGTGTTTTCTGGGCTGGAAACTGGGTCAAAACAACCCAGAAATTGCCTCCAGCATTTTTCTGTGTTTTCTGCACGTGGCGCATGTCACGCGTACGCGTCAGTCACGCGTACATGTCGATGGTCTTTTTCGTGAGTCACGCGGACACGTTGGTCACGTGCACGCGTCACTGTGCAAATCTTCAAATCACGCGTACGCGTCAGTCACGCGCACACGTCGCCATGGAAAGCTCCAAATCACGCTTACGCGTACGCATCGCTCCTCGCTGCCATCTCCTTTGATTCTTGTGCTGCAGAAACTCCATCAAATTTCGCCAAATGCTACCTAAAATAAACAAAATTGCAAAAGAGTCAAAGTAGTATCCATATTGGCTAAAAGATAATTAATTCTTTATTAAACTCAACAAATTAGATGCAAATTCACTAGGAAATGATAGGAAAAATGCTTACGCATCACAACACCAAACTTGAACTGTTGCTTGTCCTCAAGCAACTAAAACTAATATAGGCTTAGGATGTGAATTTGCATGAGAATGAGAGTTCGATTAAGCTCATGTCTCTTCTTATATTGGGGTTTACAACTGCAATCCTGAATAGTTTTGGCATCTCACTTTATCCTTTAAAGTTCAGAATGATTGGCATCCATAGGAACTCAGAATTCATATAGTGTTATTGATTCTCCTAGTTCAGTATGTTGATTTTTGAACATAGCTACTTTATGAGTCTTGGCCGTGACCCTAAGCATTTTGTTTTCCAGTATTACCACCGGATACATAAATGCCACAGACACATAACTGGGTGAACCTTTTCAGATTGTGACTCAGCTTTGCTAGAGTTCCCAGTTAGAGGTGCCCAGAGTTCTTAAGCACACTCGTTTTGCTTTGGACCACGACTTTAACCGCTCAGTCTCAAGCTTTTCACTTGACACCTTCACGCCATAAGCACATGTTAAGGACAGCTTGATTTAGCCGCTTAGACCAAGATTTTATTCCTTTGGGCCCTCCTATCCATTAATGCTCAAAGCATTGGATCCTTTTTACCCTTTGCCTTTTAGTTTAAAGGGTTATTGGCTTATTCTGCTTGATTTTTTTCGCAAGCTTTGTGTTTTTCACTGCTTTTTCTTGCTTCAAGAATCAATTTTATGATTTTTCAGATTATCAATAACATTTCTCTTTTTTCATCATTCTTTCAAGAGCCAACAATTTTAACATTCATAAACTTCACTATCAAAAATATGCAATGTTCAAGCATTCATTCAGAAAATAAAAAGTGTTGCCACCACATCTAAGTAAATAAGACTACTCTTAAAATTTACTCAATTTCTCATGCAATACATCACTTTTGTATTTTTTATTTGAATTCAAGCTCAATGAGTAATACATGAGACATCTTTTCAGAATTAAAGCAATTAAAAGAAACTAAACTAAACCTAGGATTCTAAATAATAAAGGATCATGCAACAAACAAAGCAAAAATAGCAGAAAACCGCAACATAATATAGAAAAAGAGGGGAGGAATAAAAAATGAAAGGAACTCAACTACCTTAGTTATCCTAGTGGTCATTTTATTCTTCAAGTTGTGCTCCCCAGTGAAGATGATTCGCCTCCCTTTTGGTGCCATAGGAATAAACAGAAAACCCTTAAGCGAAGCGTTAACACCAAATTTAAAGGTTTGCTTGTCCTCAAGCAAAGAAGAACTGAAAATAAAAAGAGACAAATATTATAATAAAAGAAAAAGAAAAGGATAAAAGAACAAGAGAGAATTAGGATTGGGAGAGGGAGAAAGAAAATTAAAACTGGGCACCGAACTAATGTAGCTATGCGGCGAAGACGACGCGTACGCATACGGCACGCGTACCGTGGGTCGCGAAATTTACTTAATGACGCGTAAGCGTCAGGCACGTGTCCGCGTGCCCTGGGTTTTGTGCGATTCGGGCGAAGCCAGCTGCGCGCACGTGCAACTCTCTATTCGCGTGGCTTTGGGACCAATATTTTCATACGACGCGTGCGCGTCATTCACGCGCACGCGTGGATGGCCATTTATGCAGATGACGCGCACGTGTCAGGGACGTGTACGCGTGAACAAGTTTTGTGCTTCTAGCACATTTCCAGCGCTACTCCCGCTCAACTCTCTGTCAAATTTTATTTTTCACGCACATGCATATGACGCGTACGCGTCAGCGACGCTTGCGCGTCATGTGCTCTTTTTTTTTATCCGGTTCCTGTTCTAAAATAGCTGCATGATCAGAAAATTAGTAAGAACTCAAAAAAATCAAATAAGGAAGAAAACTACTACTACGAAAAAAATATCTAAGGATATGAAATATCGGGTTGCCTCCCTACAAGCGCTTCTTTAACGTCACTAGCTTGACGGTCAGTTCTGCAAGTTCAGCAGATGAGTGGACCTCTGGCGATCAATATCGCCTCCAAGATAGTGCTTCAACCTCTGGTCATTGATTGTAAACTTCCTATCATAATTCTCTTCCTATATTTCCACATGACCATATGGTGACGCTCTGGTAACCACAAACGATTCTGACCACCGGGATTTTAGCTTCCCGGGAAAGAATTTGAGCCTTGAATTATATAGAAGCACTCTTTGTCCTGGCTCAAAGATTCTGATGGCAATCTTCTTGTCATGCAGTAGCTTGGTTCTCTCCTTATAGAGCTTGGAATTCTCATAGGCTGAATATCTGAATTCATCAAGCTCATTCAACTGAAACATCCGCTTAATTCCTGTAGCTTCTGAATCAAGATTCAGGTACCTGATTGCCCAGTAAGCCTTATGCTCCAGCTCAACTGGCAAGTGACTGGCTTTGCCATAGACTAACTGATAAGGGAACATGCCAATAGGGGTCTTGTAAGCTGTTCGGTATGCCCAGAGAGCATCATCAAGCTTCCTAGACCAGTCCTTTCTTGAAACACTGACGGTCTTCTCTAGAATTCTCTTAAGTTCCCTGTTGGAAACTTCAACCTGTCCACTTGTCTGAGGGTGATAGAGGGTTGCCACTTTATGACGGACTCCATATCTATGCAGAAGAGAGTCCAGCTGTCTGTTACAGAAGTGGCTTCCACCATCACTAATGAGTGTCCTTGGGACACCAAACCGGCTAAAGATATACCTCTGAAGAAAGCTCATTACTACTTTGGCATCATTGGTGGGTAGAGCCACAGCTTCCACCCACTTGGACATATAATCAACTGCCACTAGAATATAATTGTTTGAATGTGAGGGTGGGAAAGGTCCCATGAAATCAATACCCCACACGTCAAACAACTCAACTTCAAAAATCCCCTGCTGTGGCATTTCATGGTTGGCAGGGAGATTCGTGGCTTTTGCACATCTGTCACAGTGCTTCACAAATTCTCTTGAATCTCTGAAGAGAGTAGGCCAGTAAAACCCGCTCTGAAGGACCTTTGTAGCTGTCCTTTCACCACCAAAGTGGCCTCCATATTCAGAACCATGACAGTGCTAAAGAATCTGCTGTGTTTCTTCATCTGGAACACATCTCCTGATTATATCATCTGAATACCTTTTAAAAAGTTATGGTTCCTCCCAAATGTAATACTTGGCATCATTCAGTAACTTCTTTACTTGTTTCCTGCTGTACTCCATTGGGATAAAATTCATGGCCTTATAATTTGCAATGTCTGCAAACCATGGAGCCTGGTGAATGAGGAACAATTGTTCATCTAAAAACGTCTCAGTCACAGCTGTGGGTGGTTGTATTCCTACTTCAGGCTCAATTCTAGAGAGATGGTCAGCTACTTGATTTTCTGACCCTTTTCCTGTCTTTTATCTCAATATCAAACTTCTGAAAGAGCAACACCCATCTGATTAATCGTGGTTTAGAATCCTGCTTGGTTAGAAGGTACTTCAAAGCAGCATGGTCAGTATAAACAATAACCTTAGAACCAAGTAAATAGGACCTAAACTTATCAACAGCATACACAACAGCTAATAATTCCTTTTCTGTAGTTGTGTAATTCTTTTGAGCATCATTTAACACACGACTGGCATAGTAAATGACATGTACAAGCTTACCATGCCTCTGGCCTAAAACAGCTCCTATAGCAAAATCACTAGCATCACACATTAATTCAAATGGTAAATTCCAGTCAGGAGGAGCTATAATGGAAGCAGAGATAAGGTTTGCTTTCAGAGTTTCAAAAGCATGCAGACAATCAGAGTCAAAGACAAAAGGGATATCAACAACCAACATGTTACTTAATGGTTTAGCAATTTTAGAAAAATCCTTTATAAATCTTCTATAAAATTCTGCATGACCCAAGAAACTCCTAACTGCCTTAACATTAGTTGGTGGTGGTAATTTTTCAATTACCCCCACCTTGGCTCTGTCAACCTCAATCCCCTTACTTGAAATCCGGTGTCCAAGAACAACACCTTCTGTGACCATAAAATGTCATTTTTCCCAATTCAAAATAAGGTTTGATTCTTGACACCGTTTCAAGACAAGAGATAAATGCTTAAGGCAGGATTCAAAAGAATTACCAAAAATAGAAAAGTCATCCATAAATATCTCAACAAACTTTTCAACCATATCAGAAAAAATTGAACGCATACACCTCTGAAAAGTTGCTAGAGCATTACAAAGTCCAAATGGCATTCTCCTGTAAGCAAATACTCCAAAGGGGCATGTGAATGCTGTCTTCTCTTGATCTTGAGGGTCCACTGCAATTTGATTATATCCAGAATATTGGTGCACGAAATTGTGATCATCAATGGCGTACGTACAATTATAATCTCAACTCTTTATCACAACTCCGCACAACTAACCAGCAAGTGCACTAGGTCGTCCAAGTAATAAACCTTACGTGAGTAAGGGTCGATCCCACGAAGACTGTCGACTTGAAGCAAGCTATGGTCATCTTGTAAATCTCAGTCAGGCAGATTCAAATGGTTATGGAGAATTGATAATTAAAAGATGAACAAAATATAAAATAGGATAGAGATACTTATGTAATTCATTGGTGAGAATTTCAGATAAGCGTATGAAGATGCTTTGTTCCTCCTAAACTTCTGCTTTCCTATTGCCTTCATCCAATCATTCATACTCCTTTCCATGGCAAGCTTTATGTTGGGCATCACCGTTGTCAATGGCTACTTCCCGTCCTCTCAGTGAAAATGTTCCAAATGCGCTGTCACCGCACGGCTAATCATCTGTCGGTTCTCGATCATGTTGGAATAGGATCCATTGATCCTTTTGCATCTGTCACACGCCCAACACTCGCGAGTTTGAAGCTCGTCACAGTCATCCCTTCCCAGATCCTACTCGGAATACCACAGACAAGGTTTAGACTTTCCGGATCTCAGGAATGGCCGCCAATAATTCTAGCCTATACCACGAAGGTTTTAATCTTAGATTAGAAACCCAAGAGATACACATTCAAGCTTGATTGCATGTAGAATGGAAGTGGTTGTCAGGCACGCATTCATAGGTGAGAATGATGATGAGTGTCACAGATCATCACATTCATCATGTTGAAGAGCGAATGGATATCTTAGAACAGAAATAGGCGCGAATTGAATAGAAAAACAGTAGTACTTTGCATTAATTCATGAAGAACAGCAGAGCTCCACACCTTAATCTATGGTGTGTAGAAACTCCACCGTTGAAAATACAAAAGAACAAGGTTCAGGCATGGCCGTGAGGCCAGCCCCCAAATGTGAAAAGGTCTATCAAAGTATGTAAAAGTCTGTAAAGTATGTCAAATACAATAGCCAAAGGTCTTATTTGTAGAAAACTAGTAACCTAGGGTTTACAGAAATAAGTAAATGATGCAAAAATCCACTTCCGGGCCCACTTGGTGTGTTCCTGGGCTGAGCATTGAAGCTTCCACGTGTAGAGACTTTTCTTGGAGTTAAACGCCAGCTTTTGTGCTAGTTTAGGCGTTTAACTCCAGAATTTCTATGCTGACTTGGAACGCCGGTTTGGGCCATTAAATCTCAGGCAAAGTATGAACTATTATATATTGCTGAAAAGCCCAGAATGTCTACTTTCCAACGCAATTGAGAGCGCACCAATTGGGTTTATGTAGTTCCAGAAAATCCACTTCGAGTGCAGGGATGTCAGCATCCAACAGCATCTGCAGTTCTTTTTCAGCCTCTGAATCAGATTTTTGCTCAGGTCCCTTAATTTCAGCCAGAAAATACCTAAAATTACAGAAAAACACACAAACTCATAGTAAAGTCTAGAAATGTGATTTTTATTTAAAAACTAATAAAAATATAGTAAAAACTAACTAAAATATACTAAAAACATACTAAAAACAATGCCAAAAAGTGTATAAATTATCTGCTCATCACAACACCAAACTTAAATTGTTGCTTGTCCCCAAGCAACTAAGAATCAAATAGGATAAAAAAAAGAGAATATACAATGAATTCCAAAAACATCTATGAAGATCAGTCTTAATTAGATGAGTGGGGCTATTAGCTTTTTGCTTCTGAATAGTTTTGGCATCTCACTTTATCCTTTGAAGTTCAGAATGATTGGCATCTATAGAAACTCAGAATTTAGATAGTGTTATTGATTCTCCTAGTACAGTATGTTGATTCTTAAACACAGTTACTTTATGAGTCTTGGCCGTGACCCTAAGCATTTTTTTTTCCAGTATTACCACTGGATACATAAATGCCACAGACACATAACTGGGTGAACCTTTTCAAATTGTGACTCAGCTTTGCTAGAGTCCCCAATTAGTGGTGTCCAGAGCTCTTAAGCACACTCTTTTTGCTTTAGACCACGACTTTAACCGCTCAGTCTCATGCTTTCACTTGACACCTTCACGCCATAAGCACATGGTTAGGGACAGCTTGGTTCAGCCGCTTAGGCCAAGATTTTATTCCTGTGGGCCCTCCTATCCACTGATACTCAAAGCCTTGGATCCTTTTTATTTTACCATTGCCTTTTAGTTTAAAGGGCTATTGGCTTCTTTTGCTTGCTTTTTCTTTTTCTTCTTTCTCTCTTTTCTTTTTTTTTTTTTTTTGCAATCTTTTCACTGCTTTTTCTTGCTTCAAGAATAATTTTTATGATTTTTCAGATTATCAAATAACATTTCTCCTCTTCCCTCATTCTTTCAAGAGCCAACAATTTTAACATTCATGAACAACAAGTTCAAAAATATGCACTGTTCAAGCATTCATTCAGAAAAACATAAAGTATTGCCACCACATCAAAATAATTAATCTGTTTAAAATTCGAAATTCATGTACTTCTTTTTCTTTTTCAACTAAAAACATTTTTCAGTTAAGAAAGGTGATGAATTCATATTCATGGCTTTAAGGCATAGACACTTAGACACTAATGATCATGTAATAAAGACACAAACATAGATAAACATAAAGCACAAAATTTCGAAAAACAGAAAATAAAGAACAAGGAAATTAAAGAATGGGTCCACCTTAGTGATGGCGGCTTGTTCTTCCTCTTGAAGATCTTATGGAGTGCTTGAGCTCTTCAATATCTCTTCCTTGCCTTTGTTGCTCCTCTCTCATGACTCTTTGATCTTCTCTAATTTCATGGAGGAGGATGGAATGCTCTTGGTGCTCCACCCTTAGTTGTCCCATATTGGAACTTAATTCTCCTAGGGAGGTGTTAATTTGCTCCCAATAATTTTGTGGAGGAAAATGCATCCCTTGAGGCATCTCATGGATTTCATGATGAGGAATTTTCTCATGCTCTTGTCCATGAGTAGGATCTCTTGTTTGCTCCATCCTTTTCTTAGTTGAACCGGCTTCCCTCTTGAATCTTTCTTCCATTGAGCGCCCTCTTCTTAGGGTCCGGGTTCACACTTTGATCATGGTTCTTGGTGATCCATGCATTGGCATAGAACTCTTGAACCATTAAGATCTCGACTTGTTGAACGGGGTTGGTGAGAATTTTCCAACCTCTTCTATGAATCTCATGTCGGATCTCCGGATATTCACTCTTTTTGAGCTTGAAAGGGACCTCGGGGATCACCTTCTTCTTGGCCACAACTTTATAGAAGTGGTCTTGATGGACCTTTGAGATGAATCTCTCCATCTCCCATGACTCCGAGATGGAAGCTTTTGCCTTCCCTTTCCTCTTTCTAGAGGTTTCTTCGGCCTTAGGTGCCATAAATGGTTATGGAAAAACAAAAAGCAACGCTTTTACCACACCAAACTTAGAAGGTTTTCTCGTCCTCGAGCAAAAGAAGAAAGAAGAGAGTAGAGGAAGAAGAAATAGAGGAGATGGAGGGGGGTTAGTGTTTTGGCCAAGGGGGAGAAGTAGTGTTTAGGATGTGTGAAAATGAAGGGGTGAAGAGTGGTTTATATAGGAGTTGGGAGAGGGTAAGGTTCGGCCATGTATGGGAGGGTTTGGGAGAGAAAGTGGTTTGAATTTGAATGGGGAGGTAGGTGGGGTTTATGATAGATGGATGTGGATTGGTGAAGGGTTTATGGAGAAGAGGGTAGGAGTTGATAGGTGAGGGGTTTTGGGGAAGAGGTATTGAGGTGATTGGTGAAGAGTTTTATGAAAAGGTGTGAAGAAGAGAGAGAGTGAGTTGAGGTTGGTGGGGATCCTATGGGGTCCACAGATCCTGAGGTTTCAAGGATTTTTCATCCCTGCACCAATTAGGCTTGCAAAATGCCCTTTGCTGCCAATCCTGGCGTTAAACGCCATGTTGCTGCCCATTTCTGGCATTTAACGCCAGCTTCTTGCCCTTTTCTGGCGTTAAACGCCAGTCTGGTGCCCATTTCTGGCATTAAATGCCCAGAATAGTGCCAGATGGGCGTTTAACGCCCATTCTGCTACCCTTACTGGCGTTTAAATGCCAGTAGGCTTCTCCTCCAGGGTGTGCTATTTTTCTGTTTGTTTTTGCTTTTTCATTTGTTTTTGTGACTTCACATGATCATCAACCTACAGAAAATATAAAATAATAATGGAAAATAGAAATTTAACATAGATAAATAAAATTGGGTTGCCTCCCAACAAGCGCTTCTTTAATGTCAATAGCTTGACAGTGGGCTCTCATGGAGCCTCACAGATACTCAGAGCATGATGATGGCCTCTTAACACCAAACTTAGAGTTTGGTTGTGGCCTCCCAACACCAAACTTAGAGTTTGAATGTGGGGATTTTGTTTGACTCTGCATGGAGAGAAGCTTTTCGTGCTTCTTCTCCATGGTTACAAAGGGAGATCCTTGAGCTTTAAACACAAGGGAGTCCTCATTTACTTGAAGGACCAATTCTCCTCTGTCAACATCAATCACAGCTTTTGCTGTGGCTAGGAAGGGTCTGCCAAGGATGATGGATTCATCCATACACTTTCCAGTGTCTAGGACTATGAAATTAGTAGGGATGTAGTGGTCTTCAACCTTTACCAAGACATCCTCTACAAGTCCATAAGCCTGTTTTCTTGAATTGTTTGCCATCTCTAGTGAGATTCTTGCAGCTTGTACCTCAATGAGCTCTAGCTTCTCCCATACAGAGAGAGGCATGAGGTTTATGCTTGACCCTAGGTCACACAGAGCCTTTTCAAAGTTCATGGTGCCTATGGTGCAAGGTATTGAGAACTTTCCTGGATCTTGTCTCTTTAGAGGTAATTTCTGCCTAGTCTAGTCATCCAGTTTTTTGGTGAGCAAGGGGGTTCATCCACCCAAGTCTCATTACCAAATAACTTGGCATTTAACTTCATGGTTGCTCCAAGGTACTTAGCAACTTGTTCTCCAGTAACATCTTCATCCTCTTCAGAGGAAGAATACTCATCAGAGCTTATGAATGGCAAAAATAAATTCAATGGAATCTCTATGGTCTCAGTGTGAGCCTCAGATTCCCATGGTTCCTCATTAGAGAACTCCTTGGAGACCAATGGACGTCCATTGAGGTCTTCCTCAGTGGAGATCACTGCCTTTTCCTCCTCTCCAAGTACGGCCGTGTGGGTCATGTTGATGGCCTTGCACTCTCCTTTTGGATTCTCTTCTGTATTGCTTGGAAGAGTACTAGGAGGGAGTTTAGTAACTTTCTTGCTCAGCTGAACCACTTGTGCCTCCAAATTTCTAATGGAGGACCTTGTTTCAGTCATGAAACTTTGAGTGATTTTAATTAGATCAGAGACTATGGTTGCTAAGTCAGAGTGGTTTTGCTTAGAATTCTCTGTCTGTTGCTGAGAAGATGATGGAAAAGGCTTGCTATTGCTAAGCCTTCTTCTTCCATTGTTGAAGCCTTGTTGAGGCCTCTGTTGATCCTTCCATGAGAGGTTTGGATGATTTCTCCATGAAGGATTATAGGTGTTTCCATAGAATTCTCCCATGTAATTCACCTCTTCCATTACTGGGTTCTCAGGATCATAAGCTTCTTCTTTAGATGAAGCTTCTTTGGTACTGACTGTTGCTCCTTGCATTCCAGACAGACTTTGAGAAATCATATTGACTTGCTAAGTCAATATTTTGTTCTGAGCCAATATGGCATTCAGAGTATCAATCTCAAGAACTCCTTTCTTCTTACTTGTCCCATTATTCACAAGATTCCTTTCAGAGGTGTACATGAATTGGTTATTTGCAACCATTTCAATGAGTTCCTGAGCTTCTGCAGACGTCTTCTTCAGATGAAGAGATCCTCCAGCAGAACTGTCCAATGACATCTTGGACAGTTCAGACAGACCATCATAGAAGATACCTATGATGCTCTATTCTGAAAGCATGTCAGAAGGACACCTTCTAATCAATTGCTTGTATCTTTCCCAAGCTTCATAGAGGGATTTACCTTCCTTCTGTCTGAAGGCTTGGACTTCCACTCTAAGCTTGCTCAATTTTTGAGGTGGAAAAAATTTTGCCAAGAAGGAATTGACTAGCTTTTCCCAAGAGTTCAGGCTGTCTTTAGGTTGTGAATCCAACCATGTTCAAGCTCTGTCTCTTACAGCAAAGGGCAAGAGCATAAGCTTATAGACATCGGGATCAACCCCATTGGTCTTGACAGTGTCACAGATTTGCAAGAATTCAGCTAATAACTGATGAGGATCTTCCAATGGGAGTCCATGAAACTTGCAATTCTGTTGCATTAGAGAAACTAATTGAGGCTTAAGCTCAAAGTTGTTTGCTCCAATGGCAGGGATTGAGATGCTTCTCCCATAGAAGTCAGGAGTAGGTGCAGTAAAGTCACCAAGCACCTTCCTTGCA
The DNA here is from genome assembly GCF_059453495.1 of Arachis ipaensis. NCBI lineage: Eukaryota > Viridiplantae > Streptophyta > Magnoliopsida > Fabales > Fabaceae > Arachis > Arachis ipaensis. The sequence continues at coordinate 51,665,131 of NC_142438.1, forward strand.
TTGTTGGCATTGTTGTTTTCCGCTGCCATGGCTTCTTCTTGTTTGAAAAGCTCTGTTAAGTCCTCTACAGAGAGTTGTACTTTAGCTTCTCTTAGATTTCTCTTCAAGGTCCTTTCAGGTTCAGGATCAGCCTCAACAAGAATGTCTTTGTCCTTACTCCTGCTCATATGAAAAGAGAGGAGAAGAAAATATGGAATCCTCTATGTCACAGTATAGAGATTCCTTGAGGTGTCAGAGGAAAATAAAAATAGAAGAATGAGGTAGAAAAGAGAGAATTCGAACTTATCAAGAGGGACAGAGTTCGAATTACTGATAATGGAGAAGTGTTAACGCTTTAAATAGAAGGATGTGAAAAGAGGGTAAGAATTTTCGAAAATAAAGTAAAAAGATTTTGAAATAATTAAAAGAAATTTTGAAAATATGGTAGATGATTTTCGAAAACTAAGACTGAAAAAGAAATTAAGTGATTTTTGAAAAAGATTTTGGAATTAGAAATCAAAAAGATATGATAGGAAAAAAAAATAATTTTTTTTAAAAAAAAGATGTGATTGAGAAGATATGATTGAGAATCAAATTAAAGAGAGAAATTTTTAAAATTAAAGTTGATTACTTGACTAACAAGAAATTAGAAGATATGATTCTAGAATTAAAACTTTTGATCCTTTCTTAATAGCCAAGTAACAACTTGAAAATTTTGAATTAAATAAATAATTGTAGCAAGGATTTTCGAAAATAGTAATAAATAAAAAAATGGAAAGAAATTGATTTTGAAAAGATATGATTGAAAAGATATGATTTGAAAAAGATTTGATTTTGAAAAATTAGGAAAATTTGAAAAGGATTTGAATTAAAAACAAAATCTTCCCTCTAGTGTCCTCCTGGCGTTAAACGCCCAGAATGGCATCCATTCTGGTGTTTAACGCCCAAAATGCTACCTTTTTGGGCGTTTAACGCCCAGCCGGGTACCCTGGCTGGCGTTTAAATGCCAGTTTTCCTTTTTCACTGGGCGTTTTGAACGCCCAGCTTTTTCTGTGTAATTTCTCTGCTAAATATTCTGAATCTTCAATTCTCTGTATGATTGACTTTAAAAGACATAAATTTAAAAAAAATTTGAATTTTTAATGATGAGAAACAATCAAAATGCAACTAATCATGGAAAACTAAGATCAAATAAACAATGCATGCAAGACACCAAACTTAGAAATTTTCATATTAGAGACTCTAACAAAAAAATGAAAAACAACAAAACACACAAAACAAGAGAATTTAAAGATCAGAGCAAGGAAATCATCAAGAACAACTTGAAGATTAATGAAGAACATAATGCATATATTCACAAAAAGCAAGAAGAATAAAGATATGCAATTGACACCAAACTTAAAATTAGACCCTAGACTCAAACAAGAAACGTAAAATATTTTTTATTTTAATGATTTTATAAAAAAAATTTTGTGATTTTTTTGAAAAGTATATGGAAAAGAAAATAAAGATATTCAAAATTTTTAATGAGAATTCCAGGAATCATTGCAACGTTAGTCTAAAACTCCGGTCCAGGAATTGGACATGGCTTACTAGCCAGCCAAGCCTTCAATGAAAGCTTCGGTCCAAAACACTAGACATGGCCAATGCCCAGCCAAGCTTTAGCAGATCATTACTCTCAACAGCAAAATTGATAGAAATCAACAAGCTCTTGTGATGATAAGTTGAAACCTCGGTCCAAAAGATTAGACATGGCTTCACAGCCAGCCAGACTTCAACAGATCATCATGAAACTCTAGAATTCATTCTTAAAAACTCTGAAGAATAGAATAGAAACTTTTTTGTATTTTTGAGAATTTTTTTCGAATATAAAAAGTAAAAAGCTTAAACGTAAAATAAAATTACCTAATCTAAGCAACAAGATGAACCGTCAGTTGTCCAAACTCGAACAATCCCCGGCAACGGCGCCAAAAACTTGGTGCACGAAATTGTGATCATCAATGGCGCCAACAACTTGGTACGCACAATTATAATCCCAACTCTTTATCACAACTCCGCACGACTAACCAGCAAGTGCACTAGGTCATCCAAGTAATAAACCTTACGGGAGTAAGAGTCGATCCCACGGAGACTATCGGCTTGAAGCAAGCTATGGTCATCTTGTAAATCTCAGTCAGGCAGATTCAAATGGTAATGGAGAATTGATAATTAAAAGATGAACAAAATATAAAATAAGATAGAGATACTTATGTAATTCATTGGTGAGAATTTCAGATAAGCGTATGAAGATGCTTTGTTCCTCCTAAACTTCTGCTTTCCTATTGCCTTCATCCAATCATTCGTACTCCTTTCCATGGCAAGCTTTATGTTGGGCATCACCGTTGTCAATGGCTACTTCCCGTCCTCTCAGTGAAAATGTTCCAAATGCGCTGTCACCGCACGGCTAATCATCTGTCGGTTCTCGATCATGTTGGAATAGGATCCATTGATCCTTTTACGTCTGTCACATGCCCAACACTCGCGAGTTTGAAGCTCGTCACAGTCATCCCTTCTCAGATCCTACTCGAAATATCACAGACAAGGTTTAGACTTTCCGGATCTCAGAAATGGCCACCAATAATTCTAGCCTATACCACGAAGGTTTTAATCTTAGATTAGAAACCCAAGAGATACACATTCAAGCTTGATTGCATGTAGAACGGAAGTGGTTGTCAGGCACGCGTTCATAGGTGAGAATGATGATGAGTGTCACGGATCATCACATTCATCATGTTGAAGAGCGAATGGATAACTTAGAACAGAAATAGGCGTGAATTGAATAGAAAAACAGTAGTACTTTGCATTAATTCATGAAGAACAGCAAAGCTCCACACCTTAATCTATGGTGTGTAGAAACTCCACCGTTGAAAATACAAAAGAACAAGGTTTAGGCATGGCCATGAGGCCAGCCCCCAAACGTGAAAAGGTCTATCAAAGTATGTAAAAGTCTGTAAAGTGTGTCAAATACAATAGCCAAAGGTCCTATTTGTAGAAAACTAGTAACCTAGGGTTTACACAAATAAGTAAATGATGCAAAAATCCACTTCTGGGCCCACTTGGTGTGTTCCTGGGCTGAGCATTGAAGCTTCCATGTGTAGAGACTTTTCTTGGAGTTAAACGCCAGCTTTTGTGCTAGTTTGGGCATTTAACTCCAGCTTTTCTGCCAGTTCTGGCGTTTTGACGCCAGAATTTCTATGCTGACTTGGAACGCCAGTTTGGGCCATTAAATCTCGAGCAAAGTATAAACTATTATATATTGCTGGAAAGCCCAAAATGTCTACTTTCCAACGCAATTGAGAACGCGCCAATTGGGTTTCTGTAGCTCCAGAAAATCTACTTCGAGTGCAGGGAGGTCAGCATCCAACAGCATCTGCAATTCTTTTTCAGCCTCTAAATCAGATTTTTGCTCAGGTCCCTTAATTTCAGCCAGAAAATACCTGAAATTACAGAAAAATACACAAACTCATAGTAAAGTCCAGAAATGTGATTTTTATTTAAAAACTAATAAAAATATAGTAAAAACTAACTAAAATATACTAAAAACATACTAAAAACAATGCCAAAAAGCGTATAAATTTTCTGCTCATCACAACACCAAACTTAAATTGTTGCTTGTCCCCAAGCAACTAAAAATCAAATAGGATAAAAAGAAGAGAATATACAATGAATTCCAAAAACATCTATGAAGATCAGTCTTAATTAGATGAGCGGGGCTATTAGCTTTTTGCTTCTGAATAGTTTTGGCATCTCACTTTATCCTTTGAAGTTCAGAATGATTGGCATCTATAGGAACTCAGAATTCAGATAGTATTATTGATTCTCCTATTACAGTATGTTGATTCTTGAACACAGTTAATTTATGAGTCTTGGCCGTGACCCTAAGCATTTATTTTCCAGTATTACCACTGGATACATAAATGCCACAAACACATAACTGGGTGAACCTTTTCAGATTGTGACTCAGCTTTGCTAGAGTCCCCAATTAGCGGTGTCCAGAGCTCTTAAGCACACTCTTTTTGCTTTAGACCACGACTTTAACCGCTCAGTCTCATGCTTTCACTTGACACCTTCACGCCATAAGCACATGGTTAGGGACAGCTTGGTTCAGCCGCTTAGGCCAGGATTTTATTCCTGTGGGCCCTCCTATCCACTGATGCTCAAAGCCTTGGATCCTTTTTATTTTACCATTGCCTTTTGGTTTAAAGGGCTATTGGCTTTTTCTGCTTGCTTTTTCTTTTTCTTCTTTCTCTCTTTTCTTTTTTTTTTTTTTTTTTGCAATCTTTTCACTGCTTTTTCTTGCTTCAAGAATAATTTTTATGATTTTTCAGATTATCAAATAACATTTCTCCTCTTCCCTCATTCTTTCAAGAGCCAACAATTTTAACATTCATGAACAACAAGTTCAAAAATATGCACTGTTCAAGCATTCATTCAGAAAAACATAAAGTATTGCCACCACATCAAAATAATTAATCTGTTTAAAATTCGAAATTCATGTACTTCTTTTTCTTTTTCAACTAAAAACATTTTTCAGTTAAGAAAGGTGATGAATTCATATTCATGGCTTTAAGGCATAGACACTTAGACACTAATGATCATGTAATAAAGACACAAACATAGATAAACATAAAGCACAAAATTTTGAAAAACAGAAAATAAAGAACAAGGAAATTAAAGAACAGGTCCACCTTAGTGATGGCGACTTGTTCTTCCTCTTGAAGATCTTATGGAGTGCTTGAGCTCTTCAATATCTCTTCCTTGCCTTTGTTGCTCCTCTCTCATGACTCTTTGATCTTCTCTAATTTCATGGAGGAGGATGGAATGCTCTTGGTGCTCCACCCTTAGTTGTCCCATATTGGAACTTAATTCTCCTAGGGAGGTGTTAATTTGCTCCCAATAATTTTGTGGAGGAAAATGCATCCCTTGAGGCATCTCAGGGATTTCATGATGAGGAATTTTCTCATGCTCTTGTCCATGAGTAGGATCTCTTGTTTGCTCCATCCTTTTCTTAGTTGAACCGGCTTCCCTCTTGAATCTTTCTTCCATTGAGCGCCCTCTTCTTAGGGTCCGGGTTCACACTTTGATCATGGTTCTTGGTGATCCATGCATTGGCATAGAACTCTTGAACCATTAAGATCTCGACTTGTTGAACGGGGTTGGTGAGAATTTTCCAACCTCTTCTTTGAATCTCATGTCGGATCTCCGGATATTCACTCTTTTTGAGCTTGAAAGGGACCTCGGGGATCACCTTCTTCTTGGCCACAACTTTATAGAAGTGGTCTTGATGGACCTTTGAGATGAATCTCTCCATCTCCCATGACTCCGAGATGGAAGCTTTTGCCTTCCCTTTCCTCTTTCTAGAGGTTTCTCCGGCCTTAGGTGCCATAAATGGTTATGAAAAAACAAAAAGCAACGCTTTTACCACACCAAACTTAGAAGGTTTTCTCGTCCTCGAGCAAAAGAAGAAAGAAGAGAGTAAAGGAAGAAGAAATAGAGGAGATGGAGAGGGGTTAGTGTTTTGGCCAAGGGGGAGAAGTAGTGTTTAGGATGTGTGAAAATGAAGGGGTGAAGAGTGGTTTATATAGGAGTTGGGAGAGGGTAAGGTTCGGCCATGTATGGGAGGGTTTGGGAGGGAAAGTGGTTTGAATTTGAATGGTGAGGTAGGTGGGGTTTATTATAGATGGATGTGGATTAGTGAAGGGTTTATGGAGAAGAGGGTAGGAGTTGATAGGTGAGGGGTTTTTGGGGAAGAGGTATTGAGGTAATTGGTGAAGAGTTTTATGAAAATGTGTGAAGAAGAGAGAGAGTGAGTTGAGGTTGGTGGGGATCCTATGGGGTCCACAGATCCTCAGGTGTCAAGGATTTTTCATCCCTGCACCAATTAGGCTTGCAAAACGCCCTTTGCTGCCAATCCTGGCGCTAAACGCCAGGTTGCTGCCTATTTCTGGCGTTTAACGCAAGCTTCTTGCCCTTTTCTGGCGTTAAACGCCAGTCTGGTACCCATTTTTGGCATTAAACGCCCAGAATAGTGCCAGATGGGCATTTAACGCCCATTCTGCTATCCTTACTGGAGTTTAAACGCCAGTAGGCTTCTCCTCCAGGGTGTGCTATTTTTCTTTCTATTTTTCTGTTTGTTTTTGCTTTTTCATTTGTTTTTGTGACTTCACATGATCATCAACCTACAGAAAACATAAAATAACAATGGAAAATAGAAATTTAACATAGATAAGTAAAATTGGGTTGCCTCCCAACAAGCGCTTCTTTAATGTCAATAGCTTGACAGTGGGCTCTCATGGAGCCTCACAGATACTCAGAGCATGATGATGGCCTCTTAACACCAAACTTAGAGTTTGGTTGTGGCCTCCCAACACCAAACATAGAGTTTGAATGTGGGGATTTTGTTTGACTCTGCATTGAGAGAAGCTTTTCATGCTTCTTCTCCATGGTTACAGAGGGAGATCCTTGAGCTTTAAACACAAGGGAGTCCTCATACTTGAAGGACCAATTCTCCTCTGTCAACATCAATCACAGCTTTTGCTGTGGCTAGGAAGGGTCTGCCAAGGATGATGGATTCATCCATACACTTCCCAGTGTCTAGGACTATGAAATCAGTAGGGATGTAGTGGTCTTCAACCTTTACCAAGACATCCTCTACAAGTCCATAAGCTTGTTTTCTTGAATTGTTTGCCATCTCTAGTGAGATTCTTGTAGCTTGTACCTCAATGATCCCTAGCTTCTCCCATACAGAGAGAGGCATGAGGTTTATGCTTGACCCTAGGTCACACAGAGCCTTTTCAAAGTTCATGGTGCCTATGGTGCAAGGTATTGAGAACTTTCCTGGATCTTGTCTCTTTAGAGGTAATTTCTGCCTAGTCAAGTCATCCAGTTCTTTGGTGAGCAAGGGGGTTCATCCACCCAAGTCTCATTACCAAATAACTTGGCATTTAACTTAATGGTTGCTCCAAGGTACTTAGCAACTTATTCTCCAGTAACATCTTCATCCTCTTCAGAGGAAGAATACTCATCAGAGCTTATGAATGGCAAAAATAAATTCAATGGAATCTCTATGGTCTCAGTGTGAGCCTCAGATTCCCATGGTTCCTCATTAGAGAACTCCTTGGAGACCAATGGACGTCCATTGAGGTCTTCCTCAGTGGAGATCACTGCCTTTTCCTCCTCTCCAAGTTCGGCCGTGTGGGTCATGTTGATGGCCTTGCACTCTCCTTTTGGATTCTCTTCTGTATTGCTTGGAAGAGTACTAGGAGGGAGTTTAGTAACTTTCTTGCTCAGCTGAACCGCTTGTGCCTCCAAATTTCTAATGGAGGACCTTGTTTCAGTCATGAAACTTTGAGTGGTTTTAATTAGATCAGAGACTATGGTTGCTAAGTCAGAGTGGTTTTGCTTAGAATTCTCTGTCTGTTGCTGAGAAGATGATGGAAAAGGCTTGCTATTGCTAAGCCTTCTTCTTCCATTGTTGAAGCCTTGTTGAGGCCTCTGTTGATCCTTCCATGAGAGGTTTGGATGATTTCTCCATGAAGGATTATAGGTGTTTCCATAGGATTCTCCCATGTAATTCACCTCTTCCATTGCTGGGTTCTCAGGATCATAAGCTTCTTCTTTAGATGAAGCTTCTTTGGTACTGACTGTTGCTCCTTGCATTCCAGACAGACTTTGAGAAATCATATTGACTTGCTAAGTCAATATTTTGTTCTGAGCCAATATGGCATTCAGAGTATCAATCTCAAGAACTCCTTTCTTCTGACTTGTCCCATTATTCACAGGATTCCTTTCAGAGGTGTACATGAATTGGTTATTTGCAACCATTTCAATGAGTTCCTGAGCTTCTGCAGACGTCTTCTTCAGATGAAGAGATCCTCCAGCAGAGCTGTCCAATGACATCTTGGACAGTTCAGACAGACCATCATAGACGATACCTATGATGCTCCATTCTGAAAGCATGTCAGAAGGACACCTTCTAATCAATTGCTTGTATCTTTCCCAAGCTTCATAGAGGGATTTACCTTCCTTCTGTCTGAAGGCTTGGACTTCCACTCTAAGCTTGCTCAATTTTTTAGGTGGAAAGAATTTTGCCAAGAAGGCATTGACTAGCTTTTCCCAAGAGTTCAGGCTGTCTTTAGGTTGTGAATCCAACCATGTTCAAGCTCTGTCTCTTACAGCAAAGGGCAAGAGCATAAGCTTATAGACATCGGGATCAACCCCATTGGTCTTGACAGTGTCACAGATTTGCAAGAATTCAGCTAATAACTGATGAGGATCTTCCAATGGGAGTCCATGAAACTTGCAATTCTGTTGCATTAGAGAAACTAATTGAGGCTTAAGCTCAAAGTTGTTTGCTCCAATGGCAGGGATTGAGATGCTTCTCCCATAGAAGTCAGGAGTAGGTGCAGTAAAGTCACCAAGCACCTTCCTTGCATTGTTGGCATTGTTGTTTTCGGCTGCCATGGCTTCTTCTTGTTTGAAAAGCTCTGTTAGGTCCTCTACAGAGAGTTGTACTTTAGCTTCTCTTAGCTTTCTCTTCAAGGTCCTTTCAAGTTTAGGATCAGCCTCAACAAGAATGTCTTTGCCCTTACTCCTGATCATATGAAAAGAGAGGAGAAGAAAATATGAAATCCTCTATGTCACAGTATAAAGATTCCTTGAGGTGTCAGAGGAAAATAAAAATAGAAGAATGAAGTAGAAAAGAGAGAATTCGAACTTATCAAGAGGGACAGAGTTCGAATTACTGATAATGGAGAAGTGTTAACCCTTTAAATAGAAGGATGTAAGAAGAGGGTAGGAATTTTCGAAAATAAAGTGAAAAGATTTTGAAATAAATAAAAGAAATTTTGAAAATATGGTAGATGATTTTCGAAAACTAAGACTGAAAAAGAAATTAAGTGATTTTTGGAAAATATTTTGGAATTAGAAATCAAAAAGATATGATAGGAAAAAAATTAATTTTTTTTAAAAAAAATATGTGATTGAGAAGATATGATTGAGAATCAAATTAAAGAGAGAAAATTTTAAAATTAAAGTTGATTACTTGACTAACAAGAAATTAGAAGATATGATTCTAGAATTAAAACTTTTGATCCTTTCTTAATAGGCAAGTAACAACTTGAAAATTTTGAATTAAATCATTAATTGTAGTAAGGATTTTCGAAAATAGTAATAAATAAAAAAATGGAAAGAAATTGATTTTGAAAAGATATGATTGAAAAGATATGATTTGAAAAAGATTTGATTTTGAAAAATTAGGAAAATTTGAAAAGGATTTGAATTAAAAACAAAATCTTCCCTCTAGTGTCCTCCTGGCGTTAAACGCCCAGAATGGCATCCATTCTGGTGTTTAACGCCCAAAATGCTACCTTTTTGGGCGTTTAACGCCCAGCCAGGTACCCTGGCTGGCGTTTAAACGCCAGTTTTCCTTCTTCACTGGGCGTTTTGAACGCCCAGCTTTTTCTGTGTAATTCCTCTGCTAAATGTTCTGAATCTTCAATTCTCTGTATCATTGACTTGAAAAGACATAAATTTTAAAAAAAAAATTGAATTTTTAATGATGAGAAACAATCAAAATGCAACTAATCATGGAAAACTAAGATCAAATAAACAATGCATGCAAGACACCAAACTTAGAAATTTTCATATTAGAGACTCTAACAAATAAATGAAAAACAACAAAACACACAAAACAAGAGAATTTAAAGATCAGAGCAAGGAAATCATCAAGAACAACTTGAAGATTAATGAAGAACATAATGCATATATTCACAAAAATTAAGAAGAATAATGATATGCAATTGACACCAAACTTAAAATTAGACCCTAGACTCAAACAAGAAACGTAAAATATTTTTGATTTTAATGATTTTATAAAAAAAAAGTTTTTGTGATTTTTTTGAAAAGTATATGGAAAAGAAAATAAAGATATTCAAGATTTTTAATGAGAATTTCAGGAATCATTGCAACGTCAGTCTAAAACTCCGGTCCAGGAATTGGACATGGCTTACTAGCCAGCCAAGCCTTCAATGAAAGCTTCGGTCCAAAACACTAGACATGGCCAATGCCCAGCCAAGCTTTAGCAGATCATTACTCTCAACAGCAAAATTGATAGAAATCAACAAGCTCTTGTGATGATAAGTTGAAACCTCGGTCCAAAAGATTAGACATGGCTTCACAGCCAGCCAGACTTCAACAGATCATCATGAAACTCTAGAATTCATTCTTAAAAACTCTGAAAAATAGAATAGAAAACATTTTTGTATTTTTGAGAATTTTTTTCGAAAATAAAAAGTAAAAAGCTTAAACATAAAATAAAATTACCTAATCTAAGCAACAAAATGAACCGTCAGTTGTCCAAACTCGAACAATCCCCGGCAACGGCGCCAAAAACTTGGTGCACGAAATTGTGATCATCAATGGCGCCAACAACTTGGTACGCACAATTGTAATCTCAACTCTTTATCACAACTCCGCACAACTAACCAGCAAGTGCACTAGGTCGTCCAAGTAATAAACCTTACGTGAGTAAGGGTCGATCCCACGGAGACTGTTGGCTTGAAGCAAGCTATGGTCATCTTGTAAATCTCAGTCAGACAGATTCAAATGGTTATGGAGAATTGATAATTAAAAGATGAATAAAATATAAAATAGGATAGAGATACTTATGTAATTCATTGGTGAGAATTTCAGATAAGCGTATGAAGATGCTTTGTTCCTCCTAAACTTCTGCTTTCCTATTGCCTTCATCCAAACATTCCTACTCCTTTCCATGGCAAGCTTTATGTTGGGCATCACCGTTGTTAATGGCTGCTTCCCGTCCTCTCAGTGAAAATGTTCCAAATGCGCTGTCACCGCACGGCTAATCATCTGTCGGTTCTCGATCATGTTGGAATAGGATCCATTGATCCTTTTGCGTCTGTCACACGCCCAACACCCGCGAGTTTGAAGCTCGTCACAGTCATCCCTTCCCAGATCCTACTCGAAATACCACAGACAAGGTTTAGACTTTTCGGATCTCAGGAATGGCCGCCAATAATTCTAGCCTATACCACGAAGGTTTTAATCTTAGATTAGAAACCCAAGAGATACACATTCAAGCTTGATTGCATGTAGAACGGAAGTGGTTGTTAGGCATGCGTTCATAGGTGAGAATGATGATGAGTGTCACGGATCATCAAATTCATCATGTTGAAGAGCGAATGGATATCTTAGAACAGAAATAGGCGTGAATTGAATAGAAAAACAGTAGTACTTTGCATTAATTCATGAAGAACAGTAGAGCTCCACACCTTAATCTATGGTGTGTAGAAACTCCACCGTTGAAAATACAAAAGAACAAGGTTCAGGCATGGCCATGAGGCCAGCCCTCAAACGTGAAAAGGTATATCAAAGTATGTAAAAGTCTGTAAAGTGTGTCAAATACAATAGCCAAAGGTCCTATTTGTAGAAAACTAGTAACCTAGGGTTTACAGAAATAAGTAAATGATGCAAAAATCCACTTCCGGGCCCACTTGGTGTGTGCTTGGGCTGAGCATTGAAGCTTCCACGTGTAGAGACTTTTCTTGGAGTTAAACACCAGCTTTTGTGCCAGTTTGGGCCTTTAACTCCAGCTTTTCTGCCAGTTCTGGCGTTTTGACGCCAGAATTTCTATGCTGACTTGGAACGCCAGTTTGGGCCATCAAATCTCAAGCAAAGTATAAACTATTATATTTATGGAAAGCCCAGGATGTCTACTTTCTAACACAATTGATAGCACACCAATTGGGTTTCGGTAGCTCCAGAAAATCCACTTCGAGTGCAGGGAGGTCAGAATCCAACAGCATCTGCAGTTCTTTTTCAGCCTCTGAATCAGATTTTTGCTCAGGTCCCTTAATTTCAGCCAGAAAATACCTGAAATCACAGAAAAATACACAAACTCATAGTAAAGTCCAGAAATGTGATTTTTATTTAAAAAATAATAAAAATATAGTAAAAACTAACTAAAATATACTAAAAACATACTAAAAACAATGCCAAAAAGCGTATAAATTATCCGCTCATCTAATATCCATCTAGAAAACAATAAAAAGCATGACCAGCTAACCTCTCAATCCTCTGATCAATGAAAGGTATGTGGAAATAATCCTTTCTTGTAGCAGTGTTGAGCCTCCTGTAGTCTATGCACATTCTCTATCCTGTGACTGTTCTTGTAGGAATAAGCTCATTCTTCTCATTCTTGATCACTGTCATCCCTCCTTTCTTGGGAACTACCTACACAAGACTTACCCAAGGGCTGTCAGAAATAGGATAAATAATACCTGCTTCCCATAATTTCATTACCTCTTTTTGGACCACCTCTTTCATAGTTGGATTGAGTCTCCTTTGTGGTTTCACAACTGGTTTAGCATCATTTTCAAGAAGGATCTTGTGTATACACTTGGTTGGACTAATCCCTTTCAAGTCACTAATGGTCCACCCAAGAGCTGCTTTATGGCTTCTGAGCACTGAAATAAGTGCCTCTTCCTCTTCAGGCTTCAGAGAAGATATAATTATCACTAGATAAGAATCATTTTCACCCAAGAACACATATTTCAGAGAAGGGGGTAAAGGTTTGAGCTCAAGCTTGGGGACTTCCTTCTCCTTTATTGGCGTGTTCATCAGCTCTTTTTGGGGTGGTGAATCATCAACTTCAACTAATTCGTACTCAGAAATAGGATCCAGAACATCATCAAGTACCTCAGCTTCCAGTACTTCTTGAACAAGTGGTTAAATAACATCTATTTTTATACACCCCTCAGAATCATTAGGGTGCTTGAGGGCTTCAAAAACAGTTAGGACCACCTATTCTTCATTGACCCTCAGGGTTAATTCACCCTTTTGCACATCAATCAGGACTCTACCTGTAGCTAAAAAGGGTCTACCAAGTATAATAGAGGGTTTTACCTCCTCTTCCATGTCTAATATAACAAAATTAACAGGAAAAATAAATGGTCCTACTTTAACAAGTAAATCCTCAACCACACCCATAGGTAGTTTAATAGAAAGATCAGCAAGTTGAAGAGAAATATGAGTAGGTTTTACCTCCTCAATTTGAAGCTTTTTCATCATTGAAAGTGGCATTAGATTGATGCTAGCTCCAAGATCACATAAAGCTCTCTGAATGCCGACATCTCATATGGTGCAAGGAATGACAAAACTTCTTGGGTCTGGTATTTTCTCAGAAAGTTGATGTTGAATAATGGCACTGCATTCCTTAGTTAACACTACGGTTTTTTGCTCCTTCTAGTTCCTCTTGTTAGTCAACAATTCTTTCATAAATTTAGCATAAAGGGGCATCTGATCAAGAGCCTCTGCAAAAGAAATGTTGATCTGTAGCTTCTTAAAGACATCTAAAAATTTAGAGAACTGCTTTTCTTTGGAAGCCTTCTGAAGTCTCTGAGGATATGGCATTTTTGGCTTGTATTCAGGAGCCTTTGGCAATGTAGGATACGTATCAAGAGAGTCAGGAAACGGGTTGTCTGCACGCTTAGGAGGGGCGTGCTCTACTTCTTCCTTTTTCTCCTCTGGAGCTTTCTTTTCAACTAGCTCTTCATTGGCCTTGGTCTCAGGGCCAGCTACTTTACCACTTCTCAACTGAATAGCCTTGCAATCTTCTCTTGGGTTCACCACTGTATTACCTGAAAATGTACTTATAGACCTCTCAGGTATTTGCTTGCTTAGTTGGCCCATTTGCACTTCCAAGTTTCTAATGGAGGCTTTGGTTTCCTGCATGAAACTTTTCATCATCTCCCAATTAAAATCTTCTTGGGATTTAGAATTTTCCTGCTGAGGTGGTTGTTGCTGCTGAGACTGAAATTGGCGGTTATTGTAATTGTTCTGTTGGAAGCGGCCCTGAGAACTATTGTTGAAGTTCTGATGTCTCTGAGGTTGGTCCCTCCATCCAAAATTTGGGTGATTTCTCCACCCCAGATTGTATGTCTTAGAATATGGATCATTGTTGGGATTCCTAGGACCACTCCCCGTGTAATTGACCTGTTCAGAAGAGGGTTGAGCAAAATCATAATTATCATTTTGCACAAAGTTACCTGCCATATCATATGAAGTCTCTTGGGATGAATTTTGAGTGTTGATAGCTGAGACTTGCATGCCACTCATCTATTGAGTAAGTAGATTTATTTGCTGAGACATAAGCTTGTTCTGAGCAAGAAGAGCATTAACAGCTTCCACTTCCAACACGCCTCTCTTCTGAGAGGTTTCAGAGTTCACAGGGTTCCTGTTATATGAGTATAGATATTGGTTACTTGCAACCAATTCAATCAGCTCAATAGTCTCCTCTGGTGTCTTCTTCTTGTGCAGTGAACCGCCTGCAGAAGTATCTAAGCTCATCTTGGACATCTCACCCAAACCTTCATAAAAGATATCTAGTTGGGTCCATTTGGAGAACATGTCTGGAGGGCATTGCCTGGTCAGTAGCTTGTATCTCTCCCAAGCTTCATAAAGAGTTTCACCTTCCTTTTGTCTGAAAGTCTGAACCTCCAACCTAACCTTAGTCAGCTTCTTTGGTGGAAAAAATTTAGTGAGAAACTCAGTAACAACCTTCTCCCACGTATTCAAGCTTTCCTTGGGTTAGGAATCTAGCCATAACTTTGCTTTATCCCTCAGAGCAAACAGAAAAAGCATGAGTCTGTACACCTCTAGATTCACTCCATTTGTCTTCACAGTATCACATATCTGCAGAAAATCAGATATAAACTGATTTGGATCTTCATGAGGAAGTCCATGATATTGGCAGTTTTGTTGCACCAAGGTGACCAATTGTGGCATCAACTCAAAGTTGTTTGCAGCTATAAGAGGCACCACAATGCTTTTTCCATAGAGATCCGCAGTAGGGGCAATAAGAGCCAAGCACTCTCCTTTATTGATCATCCCCATTTGGATTTGCCACATTGGCATTAACAGCATTATTATTATCCATAGTGGACTCTACAGCCTTGTAAAGTCTTGCTTGTTGTAAACGTCGCCTGAAAGTTCTTTCAGGTTCAGGATCAAAGTCTAAGAGATGTTCTTTGTCTCTGTTCCTGCGTATAAATAAACAGAAGACAAGAAAAGATGGGACTCTCTACGTCAGAGTGTAGAGAAGTCCCTGTGAGGTAACCTGTGTAAAATAATAAAATAAAAGTACTAAATAAAATAAATAAATAAATTTCAAAAATTATAGGTAGAATTAAGACAGAAAAATTCGAAAGTAACCAAAAAAATAAACAGGAACAATTAAAATAAAAATAAATAGAGGACACCAAACTTAATTTCAGAAATTAAAGAAAAATATTAATGCTATATATATATTTTAGTTATTAAAGACAAAATAAAATAAAATTAATGAAATATAGAAAGAAAATAAAAAAAATTAATAACAGACAGAAACAAAATAAAAATAAAATAAAATAAAACAAAAAAATAAAAAGGAAAAAAAGAACATAAAGTTTTGAAAAGGAAAAACAAATATAAAGGAAATAAAATCAAACGGGGGGAACACACCAGGGGAAACGAAACGAAAAGCATGGGAAAAAATAAAGGAAAAAAAAAAGAAAAAAAATTGAAAATAAAAATAAAAATTAATAATACTAAAATAAAACTAATTAAAAAAAATTATCTAATCTAAGAAATCAAACAACGAGTAGTTGTCAATCACAATCAATCCGGCGCCAAAAACTTGGTGCGGAAATTCTAACCACACTACTAACCGGCAAATGCACCGGGTCGTACCAAGTAATACCTCAGGTGAGCGAGGGTCGATCCCACGAAGATTGAAGGACTAAGCAATAATGATTGATTGATTGGCTTAGTTAGACAAATAGAAAAGAGTGTTTGAATATTCAAAGAGCATTAAACAATCGTACAGAAAGTAAAATAGTAAAGTAAATGAGATGGGAGTAAAGTTTGGAGAAGGTAGTTAAGGTTTCAGAGTTATCTATTTTTTCGGATTAACTTTTCTTACTAACTATTTTAATCAAGTAGGATTTAATTTATGGCAAACCATATATGACTAGACCCTAACTCCTTAGACCTTTCTAGTCTCCTCTAATTTTCATCAAATGCCAATTTCTTGGTCAATTAATTTCAATTAAAGGGTGATGATCAAATTCCAGTTTGTATGCTACAAAAACTCTAATTACCCAAAAATAAAAAGATTATATGTCATGTATCCCGTTAAATCCAGATAATTTAAATTTAGGAGAATATGTTTTCAAGCTGTTGTTCAAGTAAAGAGCTTTTCCAAGTTATACAAGAACGCAATTAGAAAGAGGGTCATACTAACGTTCCACCCAAATCACGATTACGCGTACGCGTCGCTCCTCGCTACCATCTCCTTTGATTCTTGTGCTGCAGAAAGTCCATCAAATTCCGCCAAATGCTACCTAAAATAAACAAAATTGCAAAAGACTCAAAGTAGCATACATATTGGCTAAAAGATAATTAATTCTTTATTAAACTCAACAAATTAGATGCAAATTCACTAGGAAAAGATAGAAAAGATGCTCACGCATCAATGCCCAGCCTAGAGAGAGTCTTGACTCTTGGAAAAAGCTAGTTAATGCTTTTCTGGTTAAGTTCTTTCCTCCCCAAAGGATGAGCAAGATTAGAATGGAAGTTCAAACCTTCAGACAAAGAGAAGGTGAATCCCTCTATGAAGCTTGGAAAAGATACAAGCAACTGATCAGGAGATGTCGTCCTGACATGCTTTCAGAATGGTCCCTCATAGGCGTGTTCTATGATGGCTTGTCTGAGATATCCAAGATTTTCTTGGATAGCTCTGCAGGTGAATCTCTCCACTTGAAGAAGACACCTACAGAAGCAAGATAGCTCATTAAGATGGTTGCAAATAACCAATTCATGTACACCTCTGAGAGGAATCTTGCAAATCATGGAACCTCTCAGAAGAAAAGAGTTCATGAAGTTGAGACTCTGAATGCCATCCTATCTCAAAATAAGATCCTGACCTAACAGATCAACATGATCTCTCAACATCTCACTAGGATGAAAACTGCACCTGGCAGTAATCAGGAAGCTTCTCTTGAAGAAGAAGCTTATGATCCTGATCAACCTACTATGGAGGAGGTGAATTACATGGGAGAACCCTATAGAAACACTTACAACCCTTCATGGAGGAATCATCCTAACCTCTCATGGAAGGATCAACAGAAACCTTAGCAAGGTTTCAATAACAAACAAGGTGGTAGGAACCAGAATAGGTTCAATAACAGACCACCATTCCCATCTTCTCAAGGGAATATGGAGACCTCTAAGCAAAGCCTTTCTGACTTAGCCACTCTAGTCTCTAGCCTCACTAAGACTACTCATAGTTTCATTAATGAAACAAGGTCCTCCATTAGAAATTTGGAGGTACAGGTTGGCCAATTGAGCAAGAGGATCCTTGAGATTCCTCCTGAAACTCTTTCCAATAATATTGAGGTTAATCTTAGAGAAGAGTGCAAGGCCATAACCCTGGAGGTTGAGGCCAAACCTGAGGAGAATGGAGTGGCATTGAACACCAATGAAGAAGCCTTCACTAGGCGTTCAACGCCCATAATGGCAGCAAGCCTAGCATTAAACGCCAGTGAGGAAGTCCCCATTGGGCGTTTAATGCCCATCCTGGCAGAGAAGCTGGCGTCAGGGAACACTGGCAGGGCGTTCAATGCCCAAACAGGAAGGCTTTCTGGCATTGAACGCCAGTGAGGAACCCCTCACTGGGCATTCAACGCCCACCAGGCCAGGGAAGCTGGCGTTGAACGCCAGCAACGACATCCCTGCTTGGGTTCAACACCCAAAATGCTAGAGGACTGGCATTTAACGCCAGTCAGGGTGGACAACAAGGGCATTCAACACCTAATAAGCTAACAGAGTTGGTGTTGAATGCCAACCAAAACACACCCTCTAAGTGCCTGATCCCACTCAAGAACCCTCTAACCCAGAACCAAAGGAAACCATAAAGACAATTAAGGTTCCTTTGAATGCACTTCTGCAGTGCATGAGTTCTGATGACTACTCATCCTCAAGTGAGGATGAAGACACCAAGGAATAGCAAGTTTCCTAGGAGCTCTAATGAAGCTAAATACCAAGCTATTTGGTACAAAGCCTCTGGAGGAAGAACCTCCACTGCTTACCAAAGAACTCCATGCTTTGGTTCAGCAAGAGCTACCTCAGAATCTTCCAGATCTTGGACTCTTTCTGATTCCTTGCACCATAAGCACTATGACCTTTGAAAAGGCTCTATGTGACATAGGGTCAAGCATCAACCTCATGTCACTCTTTGTAATGGAGAAGCTGGGAATCCTTGAGGTATAAGTTGCACATGTCTCTTTAGAGATGGTAGACAAGACCATGAAGAAGCCATATGGCTTAGTAGAGGATGTCTTGGTTAAGGTTAAAAACCACTACATCCCTGCAAACTTCATTGTCTTGGACATAGGAGAGGATGAGGATGGTTGTTTCATCTTTGGAAGACCTTTCCTAGCCACAGTTAATGCTATCATTGATGTGGCTAAGGGAGAACTAACCCTAAAGTTAGGAGAGGATCACATCTTATTCAAGATGCCTCATCCTAATTCTCCCTTTAAAAGAGAGATAACAGTGCAACACCTAGTGTGCCAACCCTCTCTTCCTGTGGAGAGCTCTACAGAGCCCCCAAACATCAATTCTAAGTTTGGTGTTGGGCAGCCCTCAACAAGCTCTAAGCACAAAGGTACTAAGAAGAAAGTACCTAAAGGCTGGAGGGACAAGAAAGTTCCTACTGAAGGCCTCTCACCTGGCATGAGAGTTGTCTTCACTAAGAATCCAGTCTTACCACACACAGTGAGTCATGTCCTATCTATAGAGCATGTAGAGCTTATCCATGAGAGGACAGGAAGAAAATTCACCGTCAAGGGTAAAAATCTGAGCCCATACTCACCTCCGTGAGGAGCTAAAGGTCAAGCTAGTGACTGTAAAAGAGCACTTATTGGGAGGCAACCCAACTTTACTCAACCTTATGTATTTTATTTTGTTTCAGTCTTAGAGTCATGATCATGTGCATCAGTCCAGAGATAGAATTCACAGCAGTGAAATCAGAACACTCTGGAAAGGGTGTTAAAGTTGAACGCCGGTGAGGAAGCCCTCCTGGGCGTTCAACGCCCCAAGAGGGAAGCATTGCTGGCGTTGAACGCCAGCCAGGGAGCAGCCCCAAGGCGTTCAAATACCAGTGCAGAGAAGCAGGGAATCTGGAATTCCCTAGCCTCTTAGGAATTGTGGGTCCCATAAAAATCTTCACCTACCCTACCTACCCCACTTAACCCCACCTACTTTTCCACTTCTCCATACACACTTCCCAAAAAACCCTAACCCAATTACATCCATTTCATTTCCCCAAACCATCATAACTCCCACCTACCCCACCCACTTCAAAAATCAAATTTTCCGCCGAACCCAAGCCCTACCCACTCCTATAAATACCCCTCTCCATCCCCTTTCATACACACACCTCTCATACCTTCTTCACCCCCACAAGGCCGAGCCCTCTCTCTCTCTCTCTCTCCCTCTTCCTCTCTCTATTTTCTTCTTCTTCTTCTCATTCTTCTATTTTTGCTCGAGGACGAGCAAAGTTTTAAATTTGGTGTTGGAAAAGTATAGCTTTTTTTTCTTTCCATTATCATTCATATCACCCAAGGTTGGAGACTCCTCTAGAAAGAGGAAAGGAAAGGCAGTAGCCAATCCCTCTGAATCTTGGAAGATGGAGAGATTCATCACCAAATCTCACCAAGACCACTTATATGAAGTAGTGGCTGAGAAGAAAGTGATCCCTGAGGTCCCTTTCATGCTCAAGAAGAATGAGTATCCGAAAATTCGAAGAGAGATTTGGAGAAGAGGTTGGGAAGTCCTAACCAATCCCATCCATGAGGTTGGGATTCTCATGGCGCAAGAGTTCTATGCTAATGCATGGGTTACTAAAAACCATGACATTAGTGTAAACCCAAATCCAAGGAATTAGATCACCATGGTCCGAGGAAGAATCTTAGATTTTAGCCCGAAAAGGGTGAGGTTGGCGTTCAACTTGCCTTTATTGCAAGGAGATCCTCATCCTTACACTAGGAGAGTCAACCATGATCAGAGATTGGATCAAGTGCTCTCAGTTATTTGTGTAGGAGGCACACAGTAGAAAAGGGATTTCTAAGGCAAGCTCATTCAGTTAAGAAGGGTTGACCTAAAGCCCATAGCTAGAGGATGGTTGGAGTTCATCCAAAGATCTATCATCCCTACTAGCAACCGGTCAAAAGTGACTGTTGACAGAGCCATCATGATTCATTGCATCATTATTAGAACTGAGGTGGAAGTTCATGAGGTAATTCCTTAAGAACTATACAAGGTAGCTGAGAAGCCTCACACCAATGCCAGGCTGGCATTCCTACACCTCATCTGTCACTTATGCAATTCAACTGGAATGGTCATAAATAGAGATATCTCCATTGGGAAGGATAAGTCCATCACTAAGAAGCGAATGAAGCAAACTAGAAAGCATGCACAAGAACCTGTGCATCCGCCTCAGTATGAGATCCCTGAGATGCCTCAAGGGATGTATTTTCCTCCCCAAAGCTATTGGGATCAATGGCAAACTTCTCTTGGAGAATTGAGCACTAACATGGAGCAATTGAGGATGGAGCATCAAGGACATGTTACCACCCTCAATGAAATAAGAGAAGACCAAAGAGCCATTAGGGAAGACCAAAGGGCTATGAGGGAAGAGCAACAAAGGCAAAGGGATAACATAGAAGAGATCAAGCAGCACATTGGATCCTCAAGGAGGAACACCAGACGCCACCATTAAAGGTGGACTCGTTCTCTTTTTATTCCTTTCCTTTATTATTCTTCTGTTTTCTGTCTATTTTATTTTCTGTTCTCTTGTTCTAAGTTGCATGGTCATTTGCATTTGATGTCTTTAAGTTGTAAAATGTTCTATATATCTCTCACCTTGCTTAAATAAAAAATTTTTATTTGAAAAGAACTGAGAGATGCATGAATTTCAAGTTTAATACAAAAGTAGTTTAATTAGTTTGATGTGGTGTTATTTGCTTTTGTTTTCTAAATGTAGAATTAAACATTGCATATTTGAAGTTGTAATTTTAGAATGTTGGCTCTTGAAAGAATAAGGAAAAAGGAAAAATATTATTGATAATCTAAAGAATAAATTGATTCTTGAAGCAAGAAAAAATAGCAAAAAGCAAAACAAAAAGCATGTTGCAAAAGAAAAAAATTATATGCATGCAAGAAAGAAAAAAAATGGCAAAAAGAAAAAAGAAAAAAAATAAAGCAGAAAAATCCATTACTGCCCAAAAATACAAGAAAAGGAGGGCAGATTGAAAGCCAATAACCCTTTAAATCAAAAGGCAAAGGTAAAAGGACTAAAGGCTTTGAGCATCAGTGGATAGGAGGGCCCAAAGGAATAAAACCCTGGCCTAAGCGGCTAAAATAAGCTGTCCCTAACCATGTGCTTGTGACGTGAAGGTGTCAAGTGAAAAGTTTGAGACTGAGCGGTTAAAGTCGTGGTCCAAAGCAAAAAGAGTGTGCTTAAGAACTCTGGACACCTCTATCTGGAGACTCTAGCAAAATTGAGTCACAATCTGAAAAAGTTCACCCAGTTAAAGTGTCTATAGCATTATTGTATCTGGTGGTAATACTGGAAGACAAGGTGCTTAGGGTCATGGCCAAGACTCCAAAAAGTTGTGTTTAAGAATCAAAATAAGCTTAACTAAGAGAGTCAATAATATCATCTGGATTCTAAGTTCCTAAGGATGCCAACATCTCTGAGTTTCAATGGATAGTGAGACACCAAAACTATTCAGAATCAAAAAACTACTAAGTCCCGCTCATCTGATTTTAACTAAGCTTCATTTGAAACTTAGAAATTTATTGTATCTTAATTTTCTTTTCTATCCTACTGTGTTTTTAGTTTCTTGGGGACAAGCAACAGTTTAAGTTTGGTGTTGTGATAAGCGGATATTTTATACGCTTTTTGACATCATTTTCATATAGTTTTTAGTAGTTTTTATTTAGTTTTTATTAAGTTTTTATAGGTTTTAGTGTTAAAATCATATTTTTGGATTCTACTATAATTTTTTGTGTTTTTGGACAATTTTAGGTATTTTCTGGCTGAAATTGAGGAGCTAGAGGTAGAAGTCTGATTCAGAGACAGAGAAAGCATTGTAGATGTTGTCCAGATCTGACCTGCTTGCATTCATAAGATATTTTCTGGAGCTACAAAAGTCCAAATGGAGCGTTCTTAATGGCTATGGAAAGCTGACTTCTAGAGCTTTTCAGAAATATGTAATAGTTTATACTTTGGGATTATGAGGCCCAAAACTGGCATTCAATGCCAGCCATCTGACCAGTTCTGGCATCTAGCGCCAGAAAAGGATTCCAAGCTGGCGTTCAACGCCCAAAAAGGTGCCAGAACAGGAGTTCAACACCCAAGAGACCCCAAGGCATGTGGATTTTATCAAATCTCAACCCAAACACTCACCAAGTGGGTTCCAGAAGTGGATTTTAGCACTAAATAAGTTGTTTTACCCTTACTAGTCATCTGTTTAGTATTTAAGGGATTTTTATTTACGTAATTCAGATCTTTTAGACTCATTCAGTCCTATACACGTTTTACATTGTATTTTACTTCAGTATGAGTTTCTAAACCTCCTAGGTTGAGGGGAGGAGCCCTGCTAAGTCCTATGAATTAATAAAAGTATTACTGTTTCTCTTCGATCCGTGTTTTATTAATTCTAAGATGTATATTCGTACTTCATCGTGGTGAATAGGATGATCTAACCAATTAGCTCTATTCATCACATTAAGACGAACGTGTCTGACAAACACCTGCGTCTACTTGGGTCAGAATGCGTCTTTCACCGGACAAGGACGACCAACAGCTTGAATATACATCTCTCAGATGGCTAATCCACGACTTCGTTGGGGACTTCTCGAGACATCAGTTCAGCCGATTTCTGGGGAGATTAGGGTCTCTGTGGTAGAGGCTAGAATTTATAGATGCAGCATTCTCTTATCCGGAAGATCCGACCTTATCTGTGGCATTTTGAGTAGGATCATGAAGGAGAATGGACTGTACGTGCTTCACCCTCAAGTAGAGATGGATCCACACTAAACCTGGGATTCATATCCAGAGGAGTATTGGCATCTGCTCAAACCAGTGTCAATCATATACAGCCTGCCATTGAAGAAATTACTCACAAGCAAGGAGAGCAGTAGTACCATAGTTAATTCAGAAAGGCGAAGCAGCTCCAACTCTCAACTCTATTCCTATCATTTAATCCAATTGGTTTTACCCCTTTCGCACATTACTCTTACAACTCTATATATGACATATAATCATTCAAAGTTTACCCAACAACCTTCTGATTTCGACTGACTAAGACCTACAAGATAACCATAGCTTGCTTCAAGCCACAATCCTCGTGGGATCGACTCTGACTCGCTCAGGTATTACTTGGACGATCCAGTGCACTTGCTGGTACTGCTGTTGTACGAACAGTGTGGGGTTTGCGTACATGCGCACCATTATCAATTTGTTTTAATGAGCTTCCCCTTTCTTTTATAAGGTTTTCTCTCCTTGAAAGTGTACACTTCATTTTCTTCCTATTCATATATATACATATAGAGAACATAAATATACATAACATACACAAGCTTGTAAAAAATTGTGATACAGCATTTTCAATAGCTTTATCAAAAATCCGTCATGCACTCTCTTAACACAAACTTAGTTAAAACTTCACCCAACCAATGAAACCAAACACCTGATCATGGTCCAAGTATATCATCAATACTTGTTCAAAAAATCATGTAAATTATCAAGAAATAGAGCAATCATCAAGAATTCCAAGACATAGCACAAGAAAATTAATTATTCCAAAACAGAGCATAAAACCAAAATAGAGCATGAAAAAAAAAACATTCCAAAACAGAGTATGCCCAGATCATTTTCAAACCAACCATATCACATGCATCAAAACAAAAACTATCAAATATTATCACATGTATTTGTCAAAAAAAAAACTAGTCATAAGCACATCTCCAAAATAGATTTACTCAAGATCCTTGTGTCAAACAAATTCATCAAGCTTACTCAGAATATAGCATCAAGCACAAGCGTAGAGCTCAAAGTGCAAATGGCCATGGAGAGGTAACGCTGATGAGCTCTTCAGGAGGCACGAGGTTGAAGTTGGCATGCTTCTGACAAGGTGGACACTTCTTAACGAACTCAGCCGCTTCCCTTTACAAGGTTGGCTAAAAGAGTCCAGCTCAAATCACCTTTTTGGCTAGTGATTGAACTCCCAGATGACTTTCACATATGCCATTGTGCACGTCTTCTAAGACTTCCTTAGTGTTGGTGGTCAGAACAAACTTCAAGAGGGGTGTTGATATCCCTCTTTTATATAGAACATTGTGGATCAGTGTGTAATTTTGTGATTCCTTTATAAGTCATTTAGCCTCCTTTTCATTCTCAGGGAGGACATCAAATTTGAGATAGTTGACTATAGGAGTCATCCATCCCAAATTTTGATTGGATATGGCCATTGCCTCCGAGTTGTCTTCCCCTTTTGCTATTGATAGTGCTTGCAGAGTTTCCTATATAAGGCTTCTATTATTACCCCCTGGCTTGGTGCTGGCTAATTTGGAGAGGGCATCAGCTTGGGCGTTTGATTCCCGAACTATATGTCGAACCTCTCCTTCTAAGAAGTGTGTAAGCTATTTTTTTGCTTCGTCCAAGTACCTCTTCATGGTGGGATCTTTAGCTTGATAGGTATCGTTAATTTGCGAAGTTATTACTTGAGCATCACTGATAAACCACTATTTTATGGTTTATCTTATGCTCAATTGAGTGGATTTTATCAATCTTTCATACACTTATTCATATGATTTGCATGAGTTTACGTTTTCCTTCCTGATTTTGTGCTATGATTGAAAATGCTTCTTTGGTCTTAATTTTGATATGTTTAATCTTCTCTTATTACCATTTGATTCCTTGATATGTGTGTTAAGTGTTTTCAGAGACTACAGGACAGGAATGGCTTAGAGGATGGAAAGGAAGCATGCAAAAGTGGAAGGAATACAAGAAACTGAAGGAACTGCTAAAGCTGTCCAGCCTGACCTCTTGGTACTAAATCGACCATAAATTGAGCTACAGAGATCCAAATGATGCGGTTTTAGTTGCGTTGGAAAGCTAACATCCGGGGCTTTGCAACGATATATAATTTGCCATAGCTTCCTTGAAGTCAAAAGATGCGAACGCGTGGATCACGCGGATGCGTGACCTGGCAGAAACGCAATCCACGCAAACGCGTGGACGACGCTTCCGCGTCACTTTCCCGCGACCTGTACGTACCAGAATACGCTGGGGGCAATTTTTGGGATGTTTTTGACCCAGTTTTTGGCCCAGAAAACACATATTAGAGGCTATAAAGTGGGGGAATGCATCCATTCATTAACATGTCTTCCATTTTTCACTCTTCACAATTTAGATGTAGTTTTTAGAGAGAGAGGTTCTCTCCTCTCTCTTAGGATTTAGGATTAGGATTCTTCTTAAAGGAATTAGGATTTCATTTTCTTCAATTACAGGTTCAATGTTCCTTTTATTTATTTTTCCGATTTAATTTATGAACTTTTCCATGTTAGATTTGAATATTTTATTTAATATAATTTGAGGTATTTCAGTTATAAGATTGTTTTATTTATGCTATAAATGCTTTCGATTTATCCAAATTATTTTCATTCGAGTAGATTTTCTTCTCTTTTGGCTCTGGTTAAGTAATTGGTGACGCTTGAGTTATCAAACTCAGCAGTGGTTGAAATTGGCAAATTACTGATTGATTTGGATCACTCTAAAGCTAGTCTCTCCACAGGAGTTGACTAGGACCTGAGGATCAAGCTAATTAGTCCACTTGACTTAACTAAGTAGGAGCAGAATCCAATTCTCTTCACATCTGCTAAGGATAACTAGGATAGAAATTCTAATTCTCATACCTTGCCAAGAGTTTTATTAATTATTAATTTTTTTCTTATCAATTAAATTTCTTGTTCAAACCTTTTCAAAACCCCAAAGTATACCTTTGCATAACCAATAATAAAAACACCTCCCTGCAATTCTTTGAGAAGACGACCCGAGGTTTAAATACTTCGGTTATCAATTTATTTAGGGGTTTGTTACTTGTGACAACCAAAACTTTTGTAAGAAAAGAATTCTTGTCGGTCTAGAAGCTATACTTACAACGCGAATTTATTGTGAAAATTCTAGATCGCGCGAGTGTTTCGTTCTTCAGTCACTGAATACTATCATCTTTTATGCCCCCACTTCTTTGGCCAGCTTCAAGCCAGCAAGTAAGGCTTCATATTCTGCTTGGTTATTAGAAGCAGGGAATTCAAACCTTAGTGAGAGTTCTATCCGAGTTTCTTTGTCATTTTCCAGGATGACACTTTCCCCGATGCCGATTTTGTTGGATGACCCGTCGACATACAGGCTCCAGATACTTGGATCTCCCAGACTATCAGTGTATTCAGCTATAAAGTTGGCAAGATACTAGGATTTAATTGCTATCGAGCTTGATACCTTAAGTCAAACTCGGATAGTTCGACAGCCCATTATAGCATCCGTTCTGCTAGGTCCGTTTTTTGTAGAATGAGTTTCATTGGTTGATTAGTACAGACTTTTACAGTATGAGCCTGAAAATAAGGTCGAAGCCTTTGAAATATGAAGATAAGGGCATAAGCAAACTTTTCTATATTTTTATAGTTTTACTCTGCCCCATGTAAGGCTTTGCTAATAAAGTAGATAGGTTGCTGCCTCTTTTCATTCTCTCGTATCAGGGCTGTAGCTATTGCTCCACTTGCTACATCTAAGTACAGTACGAGCTCCTCCCCTTTAATAGGTCGGGTAAGTACGGGGGCCTGTCCTAGGAAGGCTTTAAAGCAAGGTTCTGAGAATCGAACCGGTCATCAAACCGCTCTAGTTATTAGTTCATTGTTTTACTGGTCTAACCAGTCCAATCGTGATTCAACCGGAAAAATTATTTTAAATAAAATAATAAGTAAATTATAAGGTGCTTTATGCAAGTAAGCTTATTAGAAATATGCAAAACTCTAAAAACATGAGAAAGTGCCAGTTGAAAGTTTTCCATTACAATTGTTACCAAATATATATATATATATATATATATATATATATATATATATATATATATATATATATATATATTATATAAGACTAAATTTTAATGGAAAAGCATCTTATGTGCAACACATCATAGAGGTCACATTCAATAATTTTATTGACTGGAAGCTCATTAAAAAAACAAATAAAACTCTTTAATTCTTTGGCAACCAAATAATTGGAAAGATAAGTGAACATAGACCAAAACTGCAAGGGTTGAGCACTGATATTTGAAAAATTAGCAATACTCAACATCTAAAACAGAGAGAATAATTGTATAAAACTAGATATTAACCGTTTATAATTTGTGAAAGCATTGACATTTGCTTATGCTATTGCTGTGAAACATGATCATTAATAAACTTCAATACATGAAATTCATGTAATTTGTTTATGCTATTAGTTATTAACAATCTATATATTTTTCATAACTCATGACATTTGCTTATGTTTTTTTTAGGAATTAATACTTAATATTCTATAGTTTGTGGAAGCTTTCTTCTCCTTTTTGTTTCTTATTTCTTTTTTTTCAATGGAAACAAGATTTAACAACAAAAATTCAACAACAATAAAAATTCTATCATTCATTTTAATCAGTTCAAAACAAGATACAACTTAGCAAAATTTAACTAAAAAATTCAATAAATAAATTTAGTTCAATGCAACAGAGAAGACACAATCTTTCAGATAACAGCTCATGCTTTAGCATCATTTTAACAAAGTGATTATATTGAACAAATAAAAGCTCACACCTTATCATAATTTTAACGAAGATTAGCAATATTTTCAGCAGACAGCAGATTGATCAAAATTTTTCAATAAATTAACAAAGAATTATCAAAGTTTTAGCATAATTTTTTTCAACACAGTACAAAAAAAACAACAAAATAGAGTACAGCACAACAACAGTAGCAGAGTTAATCATTCAATAATAGCATTAACAGTAGCAGAATTCTAAACCTTCATTCTCACTTCTGAACAGAGCATAAAAAAAGAACAAGCACTAGCAGTGAGCACCGACCTTCGATCTGAGCAGTTGAGCGTGACGGCGAGCAGGACGGCGACTAGACGACGACCACTGTTATTCCTTCTTCTCCCTTTCACCACTTCTTCAGAAATTAAAAAGAGCAGCAGCAAAGTAAAAAATCCATTTGTAACAACACAAAATCAACAATTTAATTTCAATCCACATTTAGAAATCAGTAAATCACTAAACAATGCATAAAAGCAAGACCTGAAGAAGTGAAAAACCCTATAAGCCTGTAACCAGTGCCATTAACCTCTGACCGAGAGCAGAGCGACGAACAGACGACGGCGAACGATGAGACGACAGCGAGTGGGGAGACGACGGTGATGAACAGACGGTGAGCAACTCCAACTCTCATTTGACGCATTTATGTGTTGGTTTCTTTTTTTTTAAAGCTCAAAACAATGGCAATTTAAAGAATCGGTCGGTTCTCGATCTGGTCCAATCGGCCAGTTCAGCGATTTTCTAGCAGTTTTACACACTGGATTGGACCGTTTTCTTTGCTGATTTCCAGTTGAACCAGTTTGACCAGCTGGTCTGGTCTGATTTTCAGAACATTGCTTTAAAGTCTTGGAAGGCCTACTCACATTTTGGAGTCCACTCGAAATGCTTCCCCTTTCTGAGAATGGCATATAAGGGTAGTGACTTCAGAGCAGACCCTGCTAGAAACCTGGATAGAGCCGCCAGCTTTCCATTCAATTATTGGACCTCCTTGACACAGGTCGGGCTCTTCATATTGAGTATGGCTTGACATTTATCCGAGTTCGCTTCTATGCCTCTTTGAGTTAGCATGAAGCCCATGAATTTTCCTGCTTCTACCGCGAAGCTACATTTTGAGGGGTTTAGCCTCATCCTGTGCTTCCTTATCGTAGAGAACACCTCAGAGAGATCGGATAGCAGTGTTGAGTGCTTTTTGGTTTTGACGAGCATGTCATCTACATATACTTTCATCAGTTCTCCTAGGTGGGAAGAGAACACCTTATTCATCAGCTGTTAGTATATGGCACCACATTTTTTAACCCGAAAGGCATCACTATATAACAATAGTTAGCTTTTGGAGTTATGAAAGAGGTCTTTTCTTGGTCTGATTTGTACATCAGGATTTGGTTGTATCCCTAGTAAGCGTCCATAAAGGACAAATACCGATAACCTGAGGCTGAGTCGACCAGAGCATCAATTCTAGGAAGAGGGTATGGATCCTTGGGAAAAGCCTTATTGAGGTCGGCATAATCTATACAAGTCCTCCATTTTCCATTTTGTTTTTTCTCCAAAACGACGTTAGGTAGCCACACTGGGTACTTCACCTCCCTTATGAATCCTGCTTCCAACAAAGCTTGTACTTGTTTTTTCATGACTTGTGTCCTTGCTGGTCCCAGCTTCCGACGCCTTTGTTGAATAGGTCGGGAGCCAAGGGATACTGCGAGTTTATGAGACATCAGGTCGGGACCTGTAACACCCTAATATTCAAATTCTTATGCTCGAGTCATAAGTCAATGATATTATGGTGGTACAACTCTCAGGTGGATTATAATACATATATATATATATAATTGAAAGGAGGTATAAATCGAAAAGCGTGAAAAGAGTGAAAATAAAATCGCAAAGTTGTAACACTCACGTATTGACAATTAGAAGACAAAGCGTGAATCGAAAACAATGCGAAGATAAAGCCATAAAGAGGAGTAAGAATAAGACAAAGTATAGATATATAACATAAGTAAATAGCCACTAGTCGCGACCCATGAATTTTAGGCCGGCTAGGGTACAGTATAAAAGTAGTTGACAACAATATCCCCTAATCTCTCCCAAGTAATATATAAAGGCCTCTATAGGCAAGTCCCAAAAGAGATCAATACAAATTATAAGTTTTTCAAAATAAAGGTGGAGAGATCCTAAGCAAAATGTAAAATAGAGAATACAAAGGTCTTCGCCATCTCTCAGATGAATCACAGCTCACTGCTGAGCACCTGGACCTGCAACTGAAAAACAAGAGATATATACGGAATGAGAACCCCCGATCCATGGGTTCCTAGTACGGTAAAAGTGCCAAATAAATACAATGCATTAAAATAAGAACTCACTAAGCATCCTAATCTCCCTGTCATCAATTGTCCACCCTAGGTTCTCACTAATCCATAGCTTAAGCAACTGTCTTAGGGGATACTAAGTCTATTTCAATTTATCATTTTTTCCAACTTCCAAACTTTCCAACTTCCAATTCATTGTAGAACCATGACCAAAACCAGCATCAGCTAATTCAACTCAGTGATTATATCAATACTTCACATTGTCACCTAGAGCAAGTGAAATCACTTCATTGCGTCTACCCAAGGAACTCAAATCATCTCTTTCAATATTCATCATTGTTAACCAGTTATCTCATCATTTCATTTCAACATGGACAGCCCTCAGCGTCAACCGAGACCAGCATAAGGGACCTCTTAGTTGTACAAATACGAGTAATATAGACAAGTAATACACAATTAAGGTACAAGTAGAACAAGTAACATATAATAAGGTAACATAGCATATATGATTTAGCAATCCAAAACAATTAGGTAAACCCAAACAAGTCAAACATATACATGTATGCATGTCCTACTGGCCATGAGCTCACGTGTTGGTCACTTGCCAGAACCGAACACATCCGGTAGCTAACCCGGACATTGTCCTTTCTGCTGTTAACTCGCTATATAGCATAGCCTCGCAGGGTGAGTGCCCTGTACACCTCGCAGAGTTAATAATCTGTATATATCTCGCAGGAAGAGTGCCCTGTACACCTCGCAGACAGAGGGAACCTCGCAGAGTTAAGTGCTCTGTACACCTCGCAGAGTTAAGTTCTCTATACACCTCACAGAGTTAAGTGCTCTGTACACCTCGCAGGCATGCAAGCCTGTATCTCTCGCAGGGTTAGTACCCTGTCATATCATCGTTCTACCATTCCCAATTCCATTATCACCTTTCTTATCTCGCAGGCAGCATAGCCTGTATCTCTCGTAGGGTGCATGCCCTGTACACCTCGCAGGCTTTAAACCTGTATCTCTTTATTTATAACCACAATAACTAGGAGAAATCTTCAATACCGACTCATCTATTCATCCCGGGATATAGTGATGCAGAGAAAACTTGTCTCTCAACAAATCTTCCTTCGGCAAGTGTACCGAAGTTGTCGTCAAGTAAAAACTCACAATAGAGTGAGGTCGAATCCCATAGGGATTGATTGATCAAGCAACTTTAATTAGAAGAATGTTCTAGTTGAGCGAATCCAGAAATTAGGTTGAGAGTTGCAGAAAAAAAATGGCGGGAATGTAAATAACAGAAAAGTAAATGCTAGAATTAAAGGACTGGAAGTAAATGACTGAAAATAAATTGCAGAATTATAAATGGGAATGGGGGATTTGCTCATAAAAGTAAATTGCAGAAATTAAAGAGAATGGGTAAGATTAGAGATGGGGAGTTCATTGGGCTTAGGAGATGTTGCAATTCTCCGGATCAAGTTCATTTTCATCTCTTCCTCAATCAATGCACTCATTGATCTCCTTGGCAATCTTAAGTGATTGAATTGCAATTCCTTAACTCCCAATCCTTGCTAAGAGTTCCTCCTTTATGCCACTTGAATTCCATTTGTGTTGCTTTATTTGCTTTGAGTTTTAATTCCCTTGCATGCTTATTTGCTTCCTTGCACTTTAATTTCTTGCTTCTTGCTATCACAAACCCCTTGCTTCCCTCATAGCCAATAATTGGACACTTAATTGCAATTCCTAGGGAGAACGACCTGGGAGTTTAAATACTCTTTGTTATTTGATTTGAATTGTGACTATTCTTTGATTTAAACTTTGATTGTGGAGTTCATTATTGGTTTAGACTATGCTATTATCGAAGTGATTCTTATTTTGATTGATTCTGAACCGGCAATAATTCTCACATCAACCGCCGAAGTTGGTTAAAAATCTGTTTTTACCTAAAAACAGAAATCATCAATTTTTCCAAGGTTCACAAGCCAATTTCATTTTCATCTATCAAATTGACCCTAAACCAACCAAATTCACTAATTTACACTCAACCAAATCCAAACCTAGCTCATCTACACAATTTCCACCCAAAACCATCAAATTCCACACCTCAATTCCTCAATTCTCATTACTCAACAATCATACCAATTATTTACACATTCAATATCTAAAATTCATTCAATCTCATATATCATCACACCATACAAACACTACTTACTTTTCTTACCTCTTTCTGGCCTCTGGCCCAAGGTTCGCAGCCTCCGGCCTAATTCATCAATCTAATATATATATATATATATATATATATATATATATATATATTTCAACACATACTATATATAATTCAAGCTCAATGGTATTGACCTTCTTTTCCCTCAAGACTTCCTCATAGATTGAGACTTTCATTGTAACATTTACGTGCTAGCTTCTAATCTCCTTTTATGGTAGCAATTCCTTTTGTAGTAGGGAACTTCATGCATAGGTGGGGAGTAGAAACAGCTGCTTGAAGTCTGTTTAGGATCGTCCGTCCTATCAGGGCATTGTACGACAATGTTACGTCAACCACGATGTAGTCAATGTTTAACGTTTTTGACCTTGTGCCCTTTCCAAAGGTAGTGTAGAGGGAGATGTACCCGAGAGGTCGGATTGGCATGTCCCCCGGTCCAAAGAGGTTATCTGGTTATGCCTTTAGATCCCTTTTCTCCAATCCGAGCTTGTTGAAAGAGAGTTTGAACAGTATATTGGCCGAGCTTGCCTGGTCTATGAGGGTTCTATGGAGGTTGGCGTTAGCGAGAATCATGGTTATTACCACGGGATCATCATGGTCGGGCATTACTCCTTGGCAATCCTCTTTGATAAACGAGACGGTGGGCAAGTCAAAAATTTTGAGATCTTCCCCGACTTGATACACTTCTTTTAAATGCCTTTTTCGTGATGATTTGGATATTCCTCCAACAGAAAATCCCCCCATTGATCATGTGTATGTGTCGCTCAGGAGTTTAAGGTGGCCGTTTTTGTCGTCTCCTTTCTTCGTCTCTCTTTCTTTTCCCCTGTTCGCCTGACCTGTCTGCCAAGTACCTGTCTAGTCGACCTTCTCTTACCAACTTTTTTATGACATTCTTTATGTCGTAACAATCATTGGTAGAATGTCCATAGAGTTTGTGGTACCTGCAATATTCTATCTGACTTCCCCCCTTTTTGTGTTTTATTGGTCGGGGACATGGAAGTTTTTCAGTATGACATATTTCTCTGTAGACATCTACCAATGAGACCCGGAGGGGAGTGTAGCTATGATATCTCTGAGATTTTTTCGGGTTATATTCTTTCATTTTAGCTTCTTTTCTTTTTTCCAAGGTAGATAGGGCAGGCTAGGCCGTAGAAGTTGTTCTCGTAACCGAGAGTTTTTCTCCATGTTGATGTACTTCTCTGCCCGCTCTTGCACTTCATACAAGGAAGCTGGGTGCCGCTTAGATATGAACTGAGAAAATGGTCCTTCTCTAAGGCCATTAACCAACCCAATCATTACTGCCTCAGTAGGTAAGTTTTGGATCTCCAAGCACGCCTTGTTGAATCTTTCCATGTAGTCTCGGAGTGTTTCTCCAACCTCTTACTTGACTCCCAACAAGCTCGGGGTATGCTTTATCTTATCTTTCTGAATAGAAAATCTGGTAAGAAACTTCCTTGCCAGGTCGTCGAAACAGGTTACCGACCTAGGGGGTAAGTTGTCGAACTATTTCATTGCTGCTTTGGTCAAAGTGGTCGGAAATACTTTACAACAGGTGGAGTCAGAGGCATCAACTAAATACATTTGACTTTTAAAGTTGCTAACGTGGTGGCTCGGGTCGGAGGTTCTGTCATAGAGGTCCATGTCGGGAGTTTTGAAATTCCTAGGAACTTTAGCACGCATGATTTATTCTATGAATGGGTCTTCTCCCCTAAGGGGGCTTTCTTCCCGGTTTGTTCTGGTATTTCATCTTTGGAGATCGGTCTCTAGTCGTAAGAGCTTTTCTTCTAGTTCCCTTCTCCGTGGCACCTCTCGTCGCAGTTCCCATTCTGCTACCCGTTGACGCTCGGCTTCATGTTCAAGTTGTTCTAATCGTTCTCGTGGACCGTGAACCAATCCTAACAGCTCCGTTGTTTGCAGAGGATCTTCTTCTGCTGGTGGATGGACATCTGATTGGATCTGCCTGGGCTGGGGATTTCTCGATGTCCCTTCTCCGTGAGGATTATGCGTTTGTGGTGGTGGAGGAAGTATAATGGCATGGTCCTTTGGTTGGGGCTCAGGTTCAGATTCGGATGCTGTATGTACGTCTTCATACTGGTGGTCCGCCATTATTAGGGGTTGAATCCCAAGTCCCCGGCAACAGCGCCAATGTTCCGAGAGTTACCTGAAACGTTGATTTGGGTCTGAACGTGAGGTCCAGGTCCCTTTGTATGGCAGCGTCCGACTTGTTGATACCGCCTATCCGAGTTCCTCGTGAGGAGGTGGGGGTACCTGCAAGAGACTTCAATGCTTAAGTTAGCAAGGTTTTAGGCAAGCTTTTAGTAGATCAGAACGTAAATTATACCTGAGAAGTGTCAGTGTATTTATAGTAGAATATTAACCACCTTTATTGAGTAGTTCCATCTCTATGGGTGGATGATTGTTCCTTTTATCTTGGAGTTGTGAGACTTATCTTTTAGAAAAGGTAGAGATGGTGAAAAGATTCGCAGAAGCAGTTACTTACCTAGGCCAGCAGAACTGGGCTCCTTTCACGGGATCCGACTTTTTTAAAGGGGTTGGGTATAGTATGAAGACCCCTTTTTATAAATTAGATCTTTCAACTTTATTGAGTTTTGCTTTAATTGTTGGATCAGAATGTAAACAAATTTAATTAAATTTTATTTAATATTTTTTAATTAATAATTTTACGTGAAGATAATTGCATATAATTTTTTTTCTTGAATACATAGTCTTCCAATGTCAATTTTTTCCCTTATTTAAATCATCTTTAAACATTTAAATTTTGAAACTAAGTAATGATGCATGCACAAGTGTGGTCCAAAGTATTACAGGATCATCTCCAATGTTAGGAATTTCAAATGGCAAGTTACTAGCTCACTACATCGAAGTGTCTTTGTCCAAGTACAGCGATCTCGGGTGCCTGAGAGAAAATCTATGGACTGAAGGAGAAGGGAAAAGACGCTTCATGTGTCCAATGTCAGTGTGTCAGTTTATGCAGTACAAATGCTACTACTCCATAGACCATAGCCATAAGCCCATAACATATTCTGTCATTTCATTTTTTATATTTGAAAACTTCCCATCAAACTTCCTTGCAGGGGATTAAATATGGAAAAATAAATAAATAACTGCATTAACCTTTTAAAAATTTTAGTTTGTCAAAATAATCCATGAATTGAAGAAACAAATTCATAGTTTTCGAAACATAAAAAATTGTTTCATTAAATGCACTTATCGAGATATACCGTCATTTCAAAATTATTGTCAATGGTGTCGATCTCAACATATTATTTAGCATGGATTTTTGGATTACACTTTATAAATAAGAGTTTATATAAAATTAATTTTATAAATTTAATTTTAATAAAAAATAAATTTATATTAATATGATTTATGTTTGTTAATTTTTATATTAAAATAAATTATAATAATAAATATTATTTAAATTACACTATTTAAAAATATTTTTACATAAAAAAATTATTAAAAAATATCAATTTAAATAATTTTTATATTATTTTATTATTTTAATGTAAATATTTAAATAAATCTTATTAATTAATTTTATAATAAAATTAATATTTATTTATTAATTTAAAGTAACATATAAAAATTAATAAATATATTTTATATTAAAATAAAAAAATATATGAATAAAAAATAAAAAAATACCATACAAAACAAAAATAGAATAAAATAAAGAATAAAAAAAAACTCAAAAAATAAAAAACATAAAAATTTCATAAAATCAACGACATATATTATATAAAAAATATAATAAAAAATAAATAAAATTTATATAAATAAAATTAAATAAAAAATTTATACAAAATATAAATAAGTGCAATAAAAAATTAAAAAAATAATTTATATGAATAAAAAATAATAAAAATATCATAAAAAATTAATAAATATCTTAACAAAATAAATAAAATCATCAACATCTGTTATATGAATAAAAAAATACAATAAAAATAAATAAAAAATTATATGAACAAAATTAAATAAAAATAAAAAAGATTTTATAAAAATATAAATATAAAAAATAGTATAATAAATGATAAAAAAAACTCATGAACTATAAGAAGTAATAAGAATTCTAAAAATATAACATGCATAAAAAATTAGAACACTAAAAGAATAATATAAAAAATATTTATCATATAAATAAAAAATACAGTAAAAAATATAAAAATTAAAATACCAAAGAGAATATTAAAAATAAAAAAATAAAATATTTATTTTGGTAATAATTAAAACAAATCTATAAATTTTTAATGAAAAAAAAATAAAATCACAAAAAACTGTTGTGAAGGTAGATTATTACTTGTATCTCTTTTATAAAAAAAAATAAAGGGTAAAGTTAATAGAAAAGAAATAAATTTTTCACCTAATTTCTCAACCGTAACAAACCATTGTGATGTATTTGGAGGTGAAATTATTCTCGCATTAAAAGGATAGAAGAATTGTCAAACATAAAAATGAAGCGTTCGAACGCACTTCTCCCCAACGCAAAAACAAACCCACCTTTCACTGTTTATTTGATATTATCCCATATTTTTATGAAACTTAACAATCTGAAATTTATATTAATTCTTGAATTTATAAAACCCTAAACCATAATCTAAATTTATAAATTATCTAAAAATTTCTTTTGAACAAAAATTTTAAAAATAAATTGTTTAATTATTATTTTTAATAAATTATTTTTAATAAAAAACTAATAAATCAGTCCTGATCTTTTAATATTGAATATATTAGTTTTTAATAAAAAAATATTATTTATCCTTCATTTTTTAAGTTCTTAAATAATCTAGTCTATCTACTGAATAGTTTTTTTTTTTTAAAAGGAAACTTTTTTATTTTACAAAAACTATTAGAATGAAAATTTTCCTTTTATTCTATATTCAAGACTAATACATTTGACCCATTTTAAAAGCTTACAGACTACTTTATTAATATTATTTCATTCTATTTAAAGCTTTACATAAGAAATTTTAGGTAATTAATAATTTTTTTTCTTAAATTTGCTTTGTATTTAAACCAACACAAACCAACAACTTCCTATTTAATATTCTCCAAAAAGTAACATGTCTAATACAAAATTAAATCAAATATCCATTTTTCTGTTTAGTCCTTATATTTTTTATTTTGATCCAATAAAATTTAAAATATTTTTATTTTAGTTCGTATCGTTAATTTGTTCTATCAAATGCTGACATAGCAAGTAAAAAATATTAATATCTTGTTATGTAAACATTTAACTTATCACATCAACACTTAATGTTAAGGATTGAAATAGAAAAATGTTTATATTTTACTAAACAAAAACTAAATCGAAGATACTTTAAAGAGACAAAAATTTATTTGAGTTCAAAACTAATTAAACAACCCCCTCCCCTTCTGAGGAATCTACTTTTTTTTTTTTTAAGTCAAGTACTAACTTAATTTATAAAAAGAAAAGGAATATATTATATTATATTAAATTATATCATATCATGCAGATTAATAGTCAAATTAATTTTTGAAACCTAATATATTCTTTAAATTTATATTTAAAATATTTTTTTAATTAAATTAGTCTATCAAAAATTAAAAATCAGTCATATTTATTCTTTAATTACTCTATTAATAATTTTCGTCAACAAATAATGTTGAGAAATATTAATTGACAATATACATAATACCTGACATATCTAATTAAATATTGACCAAATATGTTTATAAAAATTTTTTAATTTAATTCTTTTTCCAATTACATAAATCATATTTCCAATATGATACAGCGACTGAATTGATAGACTTACAAAACATTTTTAGTTAGCATCTAAATTGGATATGTTAAATGTCATGTATATTATCAATTAATATTTTACATCATTACTCGTTGACCTAAATTATTAATTGAGTAAATAAAAGACAAATATAATTAATTCTTAATTTTTGAAGGATAGCCAATTTAATTGATAAAATTTGAGAGACAAATTTAAAAAACATCTCATTTTTCGAGGATTAATTTGAGTATTAATCCCATATTATACAAATACGAAAAATCAACTATCAATCATGTATATGGAACTACTATTTGCTATTCATAACAAAAATTAATTATTCTATTATGATAAATTTATTTATTCTTCTATATCAAATTTTATTATTCTAGTGATTGATTACTTTATTAAAAAAATATATGAATCAATATATATAAATATATAAATATAAATTTTTCTTCTGATAAATTTAGGAGTGGTAATATGAGGAATGTTAGGGGCCAGCAACTTTTGTGTTTTGTAGCCATTAAATAGCCATCAATGATGGTTTTAATGGTGTGAGATTGATGTGAGATTTCATCCAATAGTTCACTTTTTTTTGCTGGTTATATACTGACTAGAAGTTAACAAAGTTGCTAGTCCCTAGACTTTTCCGATATATAAATGATATTATATAATCTCCCCACCAAATCTTCAAAAAGATAGGAAGGGTATGTTTTCCAAAGAAAAAATAAAAAAGGGAGGGGCAGGGAGTTAATTAAGTTTTACCATGGTAACTTCAAAATCATATAAAAGAAACAAATTACAGTTAATAAACAATGTGACAATACATAGCTACGCAAATCTAAAAACAAAAGAAATAAAAAATATTTCAAGTAAGAATATATACATTGGCCAACTTGGCTTCAATCAAACCATGGATACCGTAAAAAGGACAGCAATTTTCCACTATTTCACTATTGCGTCTTTCCTTTCACATGAAACACTGGACACACTTAAAACTTATCTGACCCACAATCTTTCATGGACCTATTATACTTGTTTCAAGTATAATAACTAACTGGTGCAAATTTTAACTCAAGAGAACTCTACTTTCTCATTTCCAAATTTATACTCATAATTTTAGAACTACTTTTTTTTTCTTGGGCAAATGCATTTAGTGTCATAACTCCCAAAGATACTAATTCAAATCTTTCCTAACACTGATAATTAATTTCCTTTGATAAAAGCTGAAACCAAACCACCAAAACTTTTATGTAATAACCTACAAAAATTAATTACTAGCAAGAATAACAGCAGCAGGGATTCCAACATGACTTTGTATTTGTACAACAACAACTCTGTGGAACCTTTGGGCAGGTAGGGCAAGTGCAAGAGCAAGAACACTTGCAACTGCAGCAAGAAAGGCAAGGACATGAATTGCAACTTGGTGGAATGCAGCAATTCTGGCACCCACAGCTACCTTTGCAGCAGCGAGATTTCGAACCGCGGCAACAATTGGTGGTTGGTGAGAGACATTTGCAGCTGCATTGCCTCAAATATTGGCAACAGCTACAGCTTGGTAAACTCAGATGCTTAGAGCACCCGTCGCAACACCGGGGTTCGCAGCAGCAACAGCAGCAGAGGCAGGAGCACAAGGTAGAGCAGGGCTTGCAACTGCATAACAAAAGTTATTCATGTTGACATAAATGAGCTATTATTGTGTTTGGTTTCATAAACAAGACATCATGTAAGTACAAAGAAATAGAAAATTTGGGCCGTTTTATTTGAGTTTTCGCTTTTTCTTTTTTTATTTCTCATGATATTCTCTAATCTAGCACGCCAAAAACTAATCTACCGTGAATTTAATTTGTTTTTAGTATTTCACTATGGAATTCACAACTATATCAATTTACGGAGATGATAATCCCTTATTTATAGTACCAAATCCTAACGAATTTCTAATGGTCTTGGACCTAGGAGTCTACAGCTTACCATGGACATATAATCTGAAATGTTAGACGTACAATTTTACTACTCATATGAGTTCATAATGATTCCTAAATGTACAACCTATATATCAATTACATTTTTTATAACGACTATAAATTTATAATAATTTTAAATTAAACATATTACATCTACATTAAAAATCAGTTACTTGTATAAAAATAAATATTGAAATATAGAATGACGCCATATTTACATTTAACTGTCAAACTTTATAAATCATATAATCAGACTTAACAAATAATATATAATATAGTTAAAATAGATTGACATTTATTATCAAAATAAAAATAAAAATAAAAGTGTAAAATATACAATGATAATTTTTTACATTAATACAAAAGTTTGATGATTTTAATAGTTGCTCATTTAATAGAAAAATATGTAAAACAATGTATATATATGATATATACACATATATACTAGTAGTTAATTTGGTGATCAATAATTTTGTTCGTATTCATAGAACAAATTTTATTTTGATTTATATTATGCAAATTTGCTTATATTATCATTATTCGAATTTACATAGGAAAAAGAAGTTACAATATTTTTAACTAACCTTAGTTAACCTAGCAGCTATTTAATGAAAGAGTAATACTACATATTCAAGTCTTTTTATGAATCAAGTCTAACTAAATTAAATAATAAGGTAACTACTCAAATGAAGATACCAAAAATATCTTTTTATAGAGATGTTTTGTTTAAAAGTGTGACTTATTTATTTAGTCACATTTTAAATAAAGGCAACACTTTTATAAATATCAAAATCTAACTATACAATTTATCATCCAAAATTCAAAAAAAATATTTTCACATGAAGATAATTATAAAGTCTTTATTATAAGATCTACCAAATAATAAAACTTAGAATAATGTTAGACTAATTTAGTTAGATTTTCAAAATTCAAGTGACCACCGCTAGTGATTTGTGTTATTGTATTTTATTGTATAAAAATTCTTATAATCTTATAGGGATTTCCTGTACACTCATTGGAACTTCCGCAGTTAAACCCCAAAGACACTTCCGAAACACCTTCGAAGCAATACTCAGCAAAATATCGCTGCCACATATACTTCAAGTAACAAGATTCAATCAAAACTTTGGCTTTCAAGAAAACAAAGCAACGTTCAAACAGGTAATAAAAAAGTAAAATAAAAAAATCATACCACAACCACTTCCAGAAGCGACGTGACCGGCTTTTTTCCTTCTTCCTGCTTGATTGATGAAAAGAATAAAAAATAAAATTAGATTTTTCTTCCACATCTTTGAACTGAAAAAATTATTTTTCTTAAATTTATATAAATTTTAATAAAATAATAGAATCGAGTTATTATAAAATAAGAAAGTAACACTGACAAGTGAGAATAAAATAAGGATTCTTACGTGGGCAAGAGGGGATCTGCTTTTGCCATGACAAAATCATCAATCCTGTAAAATTTTTAAAAATAATTTCATTATTTAAATTCAATTAAACGTGGATCTAGCAAACAAAACAATATTTAAAAAAAAAATTAAAATATTCTACGTAGCTTCACGTGTTATGTTAAAAATTCTTCAAATAGACATACTCTTTGCAACATCTTGAAGCCGGTTGAAAGCCTTCAGAAGATTTCAATTCTTCCTGCAAAAATTATCATCAACAAATTTGCTTTAACCGTTTAACCCCAAAAGAGGCCAAACAAAAAGCAATGCAATTTATTTAATTATTAAATATTTATATTATATAAATGTTCAACAACCGTGTCAGTATCACCATGCACTCTCCGAGATATTCTTAATTTCCTTTATTTATAAAAAATATATATAAAACAAATTTAAACAATAAAAATCAGAGAGATCCAGCTATGTGGCATAGTGGCTGGAGTGTTAAGACTCTGCTTATTATCTGCTATAGTAGTTGGTATTGTATCAGTTTAGAAAGAGGACAGTGAGTGCCTCAATCAGCATTCACAGAGAACAGTTCCAAGATTCCACTATAGAGGAAATAAAACGTTTGTACTATTTATTATTATTTAATAAAATACTAATAACTATTTATAAATGCTAGTGGTTGGCCACTTTCCTCACATCGACAACTGCAATTTTTTGTAAAATTATTATAAATTTATGAAAACTGCTACACTTCACGGTTCACAGAGAACACTTTCAGATTCGTTCATGCTTCATGCAATTACAAAATTCAATTTCCCAAGTATACCGCTAACCAATTTTCTTTGTTGATTTTTTGTTTTTTTTAACTCCAATGAAAATTGTACTCATTAGTGGTTCAATTTACACACTGAACTGACTCCAGAACTAATTTCCTTTTCCTTCCCAATTTCTCTTCCCAAATTATTAGAGAAACAAAAGAATAAAAATTAAAGAAATACAGTGAACAGCGTCATTGGAATCTAATACCTCACAAATTGGGAATTTTTGTTGTGGAGGTTAAAATTGGAGGAGAAACAAATATTTTTACTAAATTTATAAAGAAAATGCATGTGATAACCTATTTTTATGATATTTTTTATTAAAAGAACTAAGGAAGCAATGTTACAGATTATGCAGTAGCAGGATGGAATGAAAGAAGAAAACAAAATTGTAGAGTGTAGAGTATGTAGAATGAGAAAAAGGCACCTCAAGAAAACTTATCTCTCTTTCAAGCATATGAAGTCTGCTGATCTCGCGACGCTTCCCGTACAAATCCGGGTAGCCAGGCGGCGCTTTCGGGGACGGCAACGGCAGCGTTGGAGCCTTCGGGGATCCCTTTGCACTCGAAATCGCCATTTACTCCAAATCAAAACACTATTTGCAAAATGGCCCCTCAAAAACCAAGAGAGAGCAAGAACTACTAACTGAGCTTGTATCAAGTAATGCTGGAAAAGGGAAGTGAAGTGACAAAAAAGGAGGGCAGGCAAATCAGGTTAGGTGTGTGAATGCCTGTC
Organism: Arachis ipaensis; assembly: GCF_059453495.1. Lineage (NCBI taxonomy): Eukaryota > Viridiplantae > Streptophyta > Magnoliopsida > Fabales > Fabaceae > Arachis > Arachis ipaensis. The sequence continues at coordinate 51,708,326 of NC_142438.1, forward strand.
CACATGAAAAGACTGTTCCTCACTCCACTTAATTCTTCTCTCTCTCTCTCACACAAGGGATGGTGGTTAAGAAACGCCCAGAAAATAAAAAGAAAACAAACACACGGCAGGGAGAAGAGAAATCCGAAATAAAAATGAGAAGTGAAGAGAAATGAGGAGGAAAATGTTGTGTGCGTGTTTCCGAAGGAGAGATGGAGTAACAACAAGAACAACAACCCCAACGTCCCAGTGCGCCTTTGGTGTTCTTTTTTAATGGAGGTGGTGTAATAAAAAGGGTGTTCAACTTCAAAGGGAAGGAAGAGTAAAGGCTCATAATGAGGCCAGAAAGAGTGTCATTATTGCAAAGGAACGGAAGGGAGAGAGTCAGAATGTGATTAAAATTGTCTAATTCAAATTGTGTGCTTCAACCCTGGCCCCATCAACTACTATTACATTTGGAATATAATAATATAATATAAAAGTTATATGCGAAAAAAATATATACTAATTTACTTATCAATAATTAGACATTAATCGTTTTATATTTTTGTGATTAAAATATTTTGGTAGCAATTATATATATATATATTTTAGATATGTTTAATTATATTATGTAATTTAATATATATTTTATATAAATATAATTACTGGTGTTCCTGTTTGATGTGTATGTATTCTCTAGCATATTTAATATAATAAGACATAACGCTATTAAGAATTAAGTTGAATAATTAAAACTATAAAAGAAGTTATCTTAGTCAAAAATGATTTATGTTAATGTTGGTATCATTTAATATTGAAATTAAATTTTATGCACTTGAGAATATTATACAAAAATAATTCATAAATAGAAAAGAACCGACCACTATATATATCTTTCTAATAAAAGTTAATTATTAAAATAATTAAACATTTCATAGTTGAATAATTAAATATATTATGAAGGAATAAATTAATTTTTTAGCAGTATAATCAAAACATTTTAGAAATACTAAATCTGTATTTTCATACAATAATTAATTAATTGCTAATTTTATTTATTTATGTAACATAATTGTATTTATATATGGACTAATAAAATTCCTTTAAAAATTTTAAATTATTTTAATTGACAAACTAGTATCAACTATGTCCAAGCCAGAAAACCACTAAAAAGTGAATTAGTGGCGAGAATTTAAATAATAATAAACTAATATTTAACTGTTAGTTAAAAAATTATATTTTTAATAATATTGATTTGAATAATACTATTATATGTATAAGGTCTTAAATTTAAATTTATTGTTTTCAATATTGTAAAAAGAAAGTAAATTTGTCTAGAATAAAATAAAAAAATATTTTATTTCTATAGAAAAATAAAGCTCATTTACTTTTTGGGATTCAATTTTTTTTTGGTTCTATTTGGAGCAAGTTCATCGATCATTCTTTTCGACCAACCTCATCATTTTCACAAAGCATATAAAAAGTATGAAACTTAGGACGTCATTTCTTGATTAAAGCAGAGAATAGTGTTAAATTATAGTTTCACTCTAACATATATGCCACAGACTCAAATCCAGCACGTCTGAGATGTGTCCTGATCTTCTCGGATGAACGCAGTAGTAAATTCTTTCTCCTACACAAGATATGAAGATCCTAACAATAAACTCAATGAGTCATATAAAATTGAGGTCACAACTAATAAGACAAATTTTAAACATATAAAGATATAAATTATAAGGTATACCACTCAACCAAATATGTCACTAAATATGATCAATCCAATCTCATCTATTGAGAATATTCTCGTAGTCTAATAAGTATTTTGTCATTAAATTACATTATAATAAAATAAATTAAAATAAAATAATTTAAATTAACTAATTCTTTATCAAACATATTAGAATAAATCTAAATACCTATCATATCATAATTTAACTCTAAACCATAATTAATTCAAATAAAATATTAATTTAACTAAAATTTTGTATAAACTAACATCGATTAATTTCCTACCATAACTACATAATCATTTAATATTATCTAATACAACATGACTTAAGTTAAATATAACACTATTTATTTTAACTAACAATATAATACTCTCTAAACTAACTATATAATCATGATCTAATTATCTATCTAAATAATTATTTCTATAACAACTACTTTTACATGGAAATTCATTCTAACTAAATAAATATGTTAAAATTATAAAATAATATAAGAACAAATTAACTTTAAAAGGAATAGAAAAACAAAATAATTTGGAGTTGACGAATTATAAAAATAAAAAAAAGTCGAATAAAGTAAAAATGAGAGAATGAAAATGAAAAGCAAAAAGTCAGAAGAGAGACGACGAATTTATATATTTGAGCGAACCTCCTCAAAATTTGTCAAGGGGGCGACGAACTTTCTGAAAATGATGAGATTCGCCGAAGAAAAAACGAACTTGGCTCAAGTGCAAAAAAAAAAAAGGATCGTGAAAAATGAAGTGAGATTTATTTTTCTGTGAAAAAAATACTTTTTTATTTATTCCAAAATAAAAAAATCCTAAAACAAAATTACAATTATCCACGATAATTTTTCAAATATTTTAGGTAGGATTATTCATGAGTACGGAGAATCTATCTAATTATTTGTTTAAAATTGATCAAACCCGATTATATTGATTGTAGACTCGATGGATACTCAGATATAATTGGGTCAGATCCAATTAAACTTGACTTTAATTGGTACTAGGATTGCGAAACTAAAACCAATCAAGTTATTTTATTAGTTTAATATTAATTTAAAACAATAAATCTAATAATATATATACATTTTTATCTTTCTTACTTAAAAGTCTTCTAAATTACTATAGTTATTGGAGTTTGAATTGATGATGTAGTGATTTCTTTTTATTAATATTATCATTATATATTTATAGTATTTAGAAATTTTTTTTTAATTTTTTCAATTTTTTATGAATTTTATTTTTAATCAGGTTTAAACCAATTCAATACGGATTTAATCGGTTCAAAATGGTTCGGATCTATTCACAAAAAATTTTAAATTCAAACCGATTTGAACCAATTAAAATTTAATTAGTTCGCTTCTCATTTTCTTTTAAATGAACCAATTCAATCTGTAAAATGGTCCAAAAATTGTTGGGCCAACCGTGGAGAGTTCTCGACCACCGGGGAGAAGATCACATCCAACTTAAAGGTCTCTCATTTTAAAAACTCCTCACTCTGTAGTAAGTTAATGGGTCTCAAATACCGCGCGACACAGACCACTTGTTGGGCCAACCGTGGAGAGCTATCGACCACCGGAGAGATTTCGGAGAGAAATCAAGTGATATAGCATAAGATAAGAAGACACCACATCCAACTCAAAACCTTAAGATAGTAAGTTAATCTATCTCTCATCTTATAAACTCCTTACTCTTTTTTACTTTTTTTTTATGTAGAACTAATTTCATATATTTCTCATACTTACAACATTAACAAAAATTTAGTTATTTTGTACTTTAAAGATATATTTTAAGAGAATAATAATAAAATATTTTTAAAATATATTCTTAAAACACATATTAACAAAATTTATGGTCCAGATTATTTTGAGGTTAGGTGAAGGAAGGCAAATCTTTGCTTCCAGAGTAATAACTAATAAATAACGAAAATTTTATTGTATCACAATGTTTTTATACATTTTATATTTTTTGGTTAATAAATACATTTTATAATAAAAAATATATTCATGAGCGAAATAGATATAAAATATAGAAAAAATGACAAATTAATCTTTAATTTTTTAATTCGTGAATATTTTAAGTTTTTTAGAATTTAAAAATATATTTAATTTTTTAACTTTTTTAAAATTTGGACACATCAATTTTTGAGTCTACTTTATTTCATTTTAAAAACTCTCATGTATATGTCTGTATTAATCATGTCAGTACAATATGAGTTATGTTTAATTTTTTTGTTAAGTCTAACATATGAAGAATCGATATATTCAAATTTAAAAAAAATTCAAAAATTTAAATATATTAAATTATCAAAAATTTAAATATTTATAGATAAAAAAAATTAAAGATTTGTTTGTTTTTTTCTCTAAAATATATATACAAAAAAGTGTATATAACAACTTAACAAGACGATCAATAATTAATAAGTATTTTAATTAAAATGGTAAAGACGGCTGAGAGAAAGGCTGCAAGGGCGTACGAACGTATTTAGCAAAGTTGAGGGATTTGGTGTTGATGGGAAAACTCTTGATTGAGATTGTTTGTTTATGGATTTTTTTTTCCCCCATTTTTTATGAAATGTTTATAGAGTAGTAAACTATTAATGACTAAAGTCGCCAAAAAACTATTAATGACTAAGGGAAAACAAAAAGTCAAAAACTCAGTCACGCTCTGTCTCTTATAAAGTTTTTTTTTCTTTTGTCTTTTTTTTTAAATTTAAGTAAAAACATTTAAAAATTATTGACTAAGAGAATAAAAATACAAAATTTATTTTTCTAATAAGTAAATAACAATAGTAATCTTAAAGAATATTGTTAAATTTTAGAAAATTCAGCATCTGTTTTTTTCTCACCCTCAGAACGACAACTTCGATACTTCTCTCAATCTCTTTTTCAAAATTTTTATTTTGAAATATGATTATTTTTTAAAAATTAAATTGGGTGCCATCGTTCCACGACGAATTTGCCCTGATTTTGAGACAATTACCAAGTGCCACCGTTCAATTCATTTTTTTAAAATTATTTTATCACAATTTACACAAATTTAATTTTGAAATGGACAAGACCATGGTATAATTCCAGTTTGTGGGAATATATATATATATATATATATATATATATATATATATATATATATAAAGAGTAATGTTAGAGAGTAATTAGAATTTATTAGTTTTGGTCATCACTCAGTTATTAATTTATTTTTAGTCTAATAATCTAACAACATACTTTTAAATATTAATAGTTATCTGACAACCAAAAATAATAATTAAATTTTTATAATTAAATACAGAACAAAATAAAATATTAAAAATATGACACAAGAATATATTTTAATGTTATTTAGCACAAATTGGTCATACATTTTTTTTATGGAAATAATTTAACCAATTGAAAGATTTGATTGTTCATTTTAACTCTTTTCATCAAGTATACTAATTGTTATTTTTACATAAATGCAAAAGAAAGGAAAATATTACAATGCATTTGATAGAATTTAAAAAAGAGTAAATAGTCATTTTTGATCATGAAAGATTTGAACGCTAAACTAATTATAAAAAAATTAAATAAACTTTGTATTCATTAAAGATAAATTATGTTTGACAAAAATATCCAATCACTAAAATTTTGTTAACTCCATTTAAAAAACATGTTAAATTTTAAAATTAGCCTTATTATCAATCATCTTCAACCTTCGTCCCCTGTTATACCTCCTTTATTTCTTCTTATTTCTCCTCTTCCATTACAGAAAAATAAAGAACCCTAAACCCAAATCTGTCTCCTTTTCAAATTCGTCCACCTCCCTCCCTTTTATTCTTTTATTTTTTAGAATCATTCATAGTAATTACAACTTAATTGGTTATAAGAAGCATAATTTAAAATCAAGAGAAGGAAGCAGAGAAGCTTTAGCATTAGCAATGGCACCCAAAGTTTTGAAAATCGGATCGATCATCAAATCACTTTAGTTACTAATTCATTAATTTACTAGTCTAATCGATTCAACCGTAGTTCAATTGGAATGGCCATTTTATAATAAAATAATAAACAAAATATAAATAAACATACTAAAACAAAATTATAATTTAATATAAATATTAAAATATCATCCAACTTTTAAAAAAATATATGAAAGATTAATAATTTACAAACACAACACAATCAAACCGAAACAAAATTTAATAAGGATAAACTAAAGCACAAACACAATACAATTCCAGTAGCACAACATTACGCAAAAAAAAAAAAAGAGCACAAAACACAGTACAATTAAGCACAAACACAACACAAATCCTAAATCCTATAAATTTGTTACGAGGACAAATACAACAAAATATATGAAAGATAAATAATCTATAAATGGATAAAGTATATTTTTTTTTGAAGTTTGACAAAAATTTTAAAAATATTCCTAAATTTTATTTTGTTTCAATTTTATCTTAAAAGTTTTCAATTTGCATCAAATATATTCCCGATAGTTAAATTTTCAAAAAATTTAAGATCAATTCAACAACAATGCATAACAATTATATTTGATTTGCTTGTGTTGAAGGTTGTTCTTATGAAATTGTAGTTGAATTAGTCCTAAATTTTTTAAAAAATTAGCCGTTAGGGATATATTTGATGCCAATAGAAAACTTGTGGGACAAAATTAAAATAAAATAAAATTTATAAATATTTTTAAAATTTTTTGCCAAACTTCAAGAACAAAAAGTATGCTTTACCCTTTATAAATTTGTAGGATGAAATGATGAACAAAAGCACAATGACAGCACAAACAAAGATTAATGAGAATGAACTAAAGTACAAACACAGCACAATTAAGCCCAATAAAAACACAAGTCAGCACAATTCCAGCAGCACAGTACCAGCAAAAAAATCACAAAACATAAAACATAAAACAACAACATAGTAGAGCAGCCAGAGCTAATCAATAATCCATTAATGATTCAATAAAAGTACAAAATATTCAATAGTTATTCAATAATTAATATGATTTCTGAATAGAGCATAAAAAACAAAGAACAAGTAGTAAGCAGTGATCACAGAACTTTGTTCTGAGCAGTCTGGAGAGAGTATGACGGAGAGAGGTTGAGCGCGATGGACGACGATGACAAATGATGGCGAGCACGATGGTGACTAGACGACGACGAGCAGACGACGACCACACCATTGGTAGATGAGGAAACAGGTTGGAGACTTGGAGCAACATAACTAGACGAGGACCGAACCTCCTGAGCGCAATGGACGGCGGCGAAAGGGTGGCTGAGTAGACAAAGATATCGGTGACATCGAACAAGGGTTGGAGACTTGGAGCACGAGGGAAAAACTATTAGACAACTAAGCTGTGGAGTCATATGTTCAACCCCATAACTTCTGGCTGCTTAAGGCTATTGTAGTTTCTAACAAGTCCACATTCATGAGAAATAAGTACTTGTCCTTATTGAAAAATTTTTAAAATTAGTTTTTATAGTTGGGGATCAACATGTTTGGCTTGTGTTGCAATGGTTTTGTGCTAGATTCATGTTATGATACTAACGAAGTAGATGACATACTAATATTGTTGTACATCTAGCCATGGAAAAAATGCCATGGTTAACTCCCATCCTCATACACGTTGCTCCTAACACTATTTATTTTACTAACTCGAAAGTAGAACCACAATTTCTTATATAAATGTTTTCATTATCCAATAAATTAAATATGCATCTAATTAGAAAGCTTAAAAATTTCAAGTTAAGTCATTAGAAAATTATAGACAAATTACAATAGCGCACGTTAGGAGTATGTTAGATGACATACACAATTGAAGGTTTTATAGGCCTTGAGAGGAGGTTTTTGAATCAAAGCACTCTTTTCAAATTTATTCGCGTTACTGATTAAGTAGGAGATTTTTTCGATTTAGTCTCTTGCAATTACAGAAGATAAAAGAGGAAATAGTAAAGAGAACGACACCGACCAATATCCTGGTTCAACCTCAAAGTGTAGCGAAATCTACATCCAGTCTCTACCATAATGATAGTAGAATTTCACTATATCCAATTCAAGATTACAATCACCAATGCCAAGACAAAGACTAAGACAAAAACAAAGACGAACAAACCAAACTGGTTCAACGCCAAGACAAACAAAGCACTACACCATGCTTCACAAACTAACTCATAGACCAAACAAACTCTCCAAAATAGAACAAACCAATACTGGAACAAACTGAAATTGTGTTGTTTTTCTTCCTAATTTATGACTTGTCACTCATAGGATTTTTTAAAATGTTCTTTCAAAAGATCATATGCATTTTCTTAGTACTAGGAATACTCAAAAATTGAATATCAAATACAAACAAAAGTGAAGAAGAAAGACACTCAATTGTGCAGTGTTTGATTTCTGAATCGTTCTCCTTGTTCTTCTTCTTATATCGAAAAATAGTCTTTAGCTAGCCGTTGTAGCTGATTGGGTCATTATTAATGACATGATTTATTTTCTTCTATCGCTAGCAGCTACCTTTCCAAGTGCTCTTCAAATCTTGCTCATAATGTTTGATTATTTTCAAATATGTCTCAATTGAAGCAATGTGCTCAACTATCTATTGCTTGCTGTCCATAATCATCACTATTATTATATGTTTCCTTTTCCATTTTTGGCAACATCAATCTCTTCCAATTTGACACCAAATAAGCATTTATATCAATTTCAAAGCTGAAATTTTATAACATATTAAGTCAAGTCATTAATCAATTAATTGATATAATTAATTAAATATTTATCACCACAAATAATTGTAAGATTGTTTTTAGACTCAATAATCTTTCCTTAGATGACAGATATTTTAAAATAGAGAGCATTTAAAGAGAATTAACAAGAATAGGATTAACTTCTCTTTTATGCACAAAAAAGGTCTTCCCCTGAATCCAAAAATTAAAGCTCCCCCTGAATTATGCTATGGGTCTTTAAGCTGAAATATTAGAGTGCAGCAGAGAACAAGTAAGCAACTAACAATGATAGTTATATGATATAGTGAAAAAGATATTGTAGTCAATAAACCAAGTCTTAAACCACAAGACAACAACATAAACTTTAATAAACCAAGTCTTAGAACATAGACCACAAGTTTAGTAAACATAACCAAAAAATAAACTATAAATCATAGTTTCTCTCTATTCCTATTACTCCCCCTTTTGTCATCAAGGGAGCAAATGAATCACCTGCAATAATAGGTTAGAAATCACAAGATAAAATAGAAGCAAATAAGTATTTAAAGTCTACAGTCATCCAAAATGTCTTAAGAAATAGAAGAAAATAGCAAATTAGTGACTAGTATCACTAAGCATTAGAACTGGCAAAATATTCTTCTCCCTCAGCATCCTCATCATCAGAAAAATAGTGCTTAGAGGCAAGATCATCGATGTACTGCTTCAGAATATCAATCCAACCGTTAGTTATCATTAGGTTAAACTCAACAATGTGGTTTAAATGTAGAGGTAGTGGAAAGGAGGACATTTACTTATCAAAAAGAAAAGAAAAGATATGACCTGAAAGAAGGAAAAGGATATAATATGAAATAAAGAAATGATATGATTTGCAAGAGATAACATGATTTTAAAGAGATATGATGATGTGAACAGAATAGGAAAGTTTTTAAGAGGAAAAAATTAAATAAAAAAGTATTCAGAACAAAATTAAACCCCAAAACGAATTTCACAAATACAATTATTAACAAGTTACAGTACATATGATCTAGACCATAAGCCAATCTTTCTTTAGTGGATGATAAGCCAGTATCATTTGTAAAAAATCCCCTATCTATCTGTAACACAAAACTAAAAACACAATGATAGATTAGAAAACAAACTTAAATTAGAAAAATAAATGATTCCTAGAGCAGTTTTAAGTTTAAAAAACCTCTCATCAACTAATCATTTGGTAAAAATATCAGCTAGCTGATCCTCAAACTTAACAAATTGAATATCAATATTTCTATTGTGGACATGTTCTCAAATAGAGTGATATTAACTTCAATGTGTTTTGTTCTAGAGTACAAATCTAAATTTTTTGAAATGTTAATGGTACTCATGTTGTCACACATCAAAGGAATATTAGATACATTCAATTTGTAGTCAGCTAATTGAGTTTTTAACCAAAGAAGTTGACAATAACATAGAGAGGCAGCGATATACTCAGATTTAGTAGTGGACAGCACTATTATCCTTTGTTTCTTGCTGGTCCATACATTCAAAGCATTTCTAATGGTGCAACAAAGACCACTGGTGCTTCTCCTATCTACTCAGTCACATGCAAAATCAGTATCTGAATATCCAATCAAATTCAAAAATTCATATTTGAAATACCATAACCCATAATTGGTAGTGCCTAGGATGTAGCGAATGATTCTCTTCACTGCATTCATGTGAGAATCTTTGGGTTGGGATTAAAATATTAAACAAAATCCCACGCTAAATATTATATTAGGTCTTGAGGCTGTTAGGTACATAAGTGAGCTTATCATTCCTCGATATCTTGTATCATCAACATCCTTTCTATTCTCATCTTTATCTACCTAGAGGGATGCATGATGGTGCTCATCGGCTTAGTAAGTTCTATTCCAAACTTATTTACTAACTCTTTAGCATATATTTTTTTATGAACAAAGATTCCATCCTTCATTTGTTTGGTTTACAGTCCAAGAAAGAAGGTTAGTTCGCCTATGAGGCTCATATCAAATTCACTTATCATTAAGCTTGCAAATTTTGCACAAAAAAAATTCAACATATACTTGGACTAAAATGAAATTATCATTTGAATTCTTTATAAATAGAATAGTGTCCGTTGTACTCCTTTGAAAATCATTTTTAAGTAAAAAGGAACTAAGTCTCTCATACCAAGTTCTAAGAGCCTGTCTCAATTCATAAAGAGCCTTAACTAGTTTGAAAACATGATTAAGAAATATTTTATTTTCAAAATCAGGGGGTTGTTCAACATAGACCTATCTATCTATAATTCTATTTAAAAAGTACATTTTTCGTTCATTTGAAACAATTTGAATCCGCGATATGTGACATAGGCAGGTAGCAATCTAATAGCCTCCATTTTGGTTACCGGAGCAAATAATTCATCAAAATCGATTCTTTCTTCTTGATCAAATCCCTGAAATTCCAAGCCGAGCTTTGTTTCTAGCTATTGTTCCATTTTCTCCCAACTTGTTTATGAAAATTCATCTAGTTTTAGTCACTTTCTTTTCAGTTGGTGTAGGCACCAGCGTCCATACTTAGTTTTTTTGAAATTGTTATAGTTCTTCTTCCATTGTTTTTGCCTAAAATGGATCATCAGGAACTTTTTCAATGTTGTTAGGTTCAATAGTTGAGGTTAAGGCCATATTGCTTGAATTTAGATTTTTTAGTTTTTCCATTGATGAATCTCCAATAATAAATTCATGAGGATAATTTAGGTGTGATCTCCATTCTCTAGGTTTACTTTGTGTGCTGGTTGTTCCAGAGTCAGAAGCATCATTATTTCCTTTTGTTCCAGTGGTATCAATAGGAATAACAGGAGATGAAATAGAATTATCTCCTACAGAATATTCTTGAAAAGTTTCTGGAGCAAGAATAGTAAAAATATCAGTAGAAATAGCAGGAGAGAAAATAAAATTGTCTCTTGCAGAACGTTTTTGGGCAGTTTTTGGAGCAAAAACTTGTTCTGAATTTGTGATGACTTGAGTAGTTTTAATACTTGGAATATCTGCATAATCATCTTTAAGAACACTAGATGAAGCATTAGTATCAACAAAGGCAACATGCATAGTCTCCTCAATAGTTTTAGTAGTTTTAATATAAATCCTATAGGCCTTGCTAGAAGTAGAGTAACTAATAAAAGTTCTTTCCTATGATTTTGAATCAAATTTTTCTAGATTTTCTTTGATATCTAAAACAAAATATTTTGTTCCAAAAATATGAAAATAGTACAAAGTAGGGGGAGTTCTTTTCCATAGTTAATAAGGTGTCTTTTTCAAGAATTTTTTAATCATGATTCGGTTCAAAATGTAGCAAGCTATGTTAACAGCTTTAGTCTATAAAAATTTGCGACGTTTATTCTCACATGGTATGACTCTAGCCATCTCTTGGAGACTCCTATTTCTCCTTTTCACAATTTCATTTTGTTGAGCAGTTCTTGAAAAAGAGAAATAATGTGAAATTCCATTTTGATCATAAAAAGTTTCAAAAATATAGTTTTCAAATTATTTTTCATGGTCACTTTTAATAGAAATAATTTTACAATTTTTTTCATTTTAAACTTTTTTACTGAATTTTTTAAAAACATGGAAAGCATCATTCTTATGAGTAAGAAAGAAAATCCAACCATACATTGTGTAGTCATCCACAATAACTAAGCCATAGATTTTTCACCCAAACTTTGAGTTCTAGTAAGACTAAAAAGATCAATATGCAAAAGTTTCAAAACTCTTTTAGTTGAGACATCTTCCTTAGTTTTAAAAAAGAATTTTGTTTCTTTACCCATTTGACAAGTATCACAAATAATACCTTTGTCAAATTTGATATTAGGAATGCCTTTAACTAAATTTCTTTTGATTAATTTTAAAATTTAAAATATGTTAGTATGTCCCAATTTTTTATGCCAAATTTATTTTTCAAAATCAAAATAAGAGAATATTTTATATTTTCATTTTTCAAATTATCTAGGGTGAGACCATACACATTATCATATTTTTTTGCTATAAATAAGATAGATTTAGTTTTTCATTAAAAATTTTACATTCAAAACAGTTGAAAAAGATTAATATCCAAGATCACATAGTTGACTAATACTAATTAAATTATATTTTAAACCATCAACTAAAAGAATATTGTCTATAAAAGTTGAGAAATCTTTACTGACTTTTTCGATGGCAATTATCTTACCCTTGCCATCATCATCGAAAGTGACGAATCTACCATCATATTCATTAAGCTTGATGAAGACAGTAGAGTTCTCTATCATGTGTCATGAGCATCCACTGTCCATGTACCACATAGCTTTCTTTCTTTTGGATGTTAGGCAAATCTACATAAGCTTTAAGAAGACTTAGGTATTCAAGTTAATTTGGATCCTTTGATATGAATTTTCCTTGATTGTCTAAGGTCATTGTAATCCATCACAATAGTGTAAAATTTATCTCCATACTTCTTTAAAGAAATGGAGCATTGCTTATGAGTATGTCCATGTCTATTACATCTATAACAAACATTTTTCTTTGCTAAATTTGGAGAGTAGTGTGAATTTTTTTTGTGAAATGTGTCTTTAAACGGATAAAATTTTATCCAAGTTATTGGATCCTTAAACAAATTTTAATAAATCATAATTCAAAAACTTTATGGTTTCATTCAGTTTCTTATTTTCAGCAATAGCCTTAGCAAGATTAGATGCAAATTTTTTTGTAAACTCAGAATTTCAGTTTTCAAATCATCAATTTCTTTTTTCAATACATCATTCTCATTTTTCAAATTCACAACAGATATATTGTCATAAGAATCTAATTTTGTTTTCAAAAAAGACATCTGATATCTCAAAGCTTCGGCTTCTTTCTTATATTTAGAATATTTGGATAAAAGTTTACTAGATTATGAGTTAAATTATCAATAATATCATACAATTCTTAAGTAGTATAATCATAAAGATTCACCTCATTATTGGATTCCTTGTCCTTAGCCATAAAATAGATGTGTGTTCTTTGTTCATCTTCATTAGATGTATTATTTTTTAAATCTTCCCAAAATATCATCAAAATTTTTTTCTTTCTCCTCTTGCTTTTTTCTTTTCGTTCAACATTGGACATTCAGATTTGAAGTATCCTGGTTCTTTGCAGTAGAGGCAGTTCCCTTTGTTATTTTTCTTCTTGTCTTCCTTAAACGAAGAGCCTATTTTTCTACCTTTATATCTCATCATTTTTCTCAACCTTATTGCAAAGAAAACTATTTCATCATCGCTGAAAAATTTCTCATCTGATTCGGTTTCAATCTTCAACTTCAAAGCCACATTTTTCTTCTTGTTTTCTATCTTCAAATGAGTGGTTTCATATGCTAGTAATTTTTTTCTTAACTCATCATAAATAATTTTGTTAAGATAATTTTTTTCTTGTATTGTAGTAGCTTTTGTCTCTCACTATTTTGTGAGACTTCTCAAAATTTTCCTAACCAACTCTTTTTTAGTGAATTGTTTCTCCAGTGCATTGAGTCAATTGATTATAATTGAAAATTTTTCAAATATTTCATCTATAGACTCTTTTTCTTTCATGAAAAATAGCTCATAGTCTTTCGTTAGCATATCGATTTTGGTTTCTCTCATTTGATTTGTTCTTTCATGAGTGACTTCAAGTTTCTGTCATATTTCCTTAGCAGTTTTGCATCTGGAGACTTTTTTGTACTCTTCAAAGCTTATTGCAACAATGCATCGTATTCACTGCTTTGACATTTGACTCCACCGTTTTCTTTTCTTCTTCTGTCCATTCTCCATCTTTTTTTGGAACGACTTGTCCTTTAGGTGTTAGCTTAGTTGGAATCTTAGGTCCATTCATAATCTGTAACTTGAATGAAGATCCTCATTCTCTCCTTCCAGTATGAGTAATTAGTTCCATTAAAATAGGGAGGGCGATAATAGGATTGACATTCGATTAGACTGAAAGAGACTTGATTGGTTGCCATGGATCTTTTCTCCAAGTTGTTAAGCTTGACTCCTAAAGCCTAAACTCTAATACCAATTAAAGATTTTATAGGTCTTGAGAAAGGGGGCTTTGAATCAAGACACTCTTTTGAAATTTATTCGCGTTATTGATTAAGCAGGAGATTTTTTCGGTTTAACCTTTTGCAACTGCAGAAGATAAAAGAGGAAAGAGTGAAGACAATGACACCAGCAAGCAGTATCTTAGTTCAACCTTGAGGTATAGTGAGGTTTACGTCCAGTCTCCACCATAATGATAGTGAAATTTCACTATATCTAATTCAAGATTACAATCACCAATGCCAAGAGCAAGACCAAGAAAAAATAAAGGCGAACAAACGAAACTGGTTTAACACCAAGACAAGAAAAGCACTACACCGTACTTCACAAACTGATTTCTAGACCAAACAAACTCTTCAAAACAGAATAAATCAAGACTGGAACAAATTAAAACGATGTTGTGTTTTCTTCCTAATTTATGACTTATCACTCATAGGCTTTTTGAAAATGTTCTCTCAAAAGATCGCATGCATTATTCTCAATACTAGGAAGACTAAAAAACTGAATATCAAATACAAACAAAAGTGAAGAAGAAAGATACTTAATTATGCAGTGTTTGATTTTTGAATCATTCTCCTTGAGTTGCTTAAAACCTTGTTCTTCTTCTTATATTGAAAACTAACCTTTAGCTAGCCGTTGCAGCTGATTGGGTCATTATTAATGACGTGATTTATTTTCTTCTATAACAACCAGCTACATTTCCAAGTTCTCTTCAAAACTTGCTTATAATGTTTGTTTATTTTCAAATGTGTTCCAATTGAAGCAATGTGCTCAACTATCCATAGCTTGCTGTCCATAATCATCATTATTGTTATATGTTTTTTTTTTTTCATTTTTGGCAACAGTAATTGATGAACGGATTTTTGCTAGTAAAGAATTCACAATAAATTCTTGTTGCAAGTATAGTTTCTAAACCAAAAAGAATTATTTCATACAAAAAAAATTGTTTGTCACTAAAGTAAACCCAATAAAAATAATAAACCGAAATATTTAAATCTCGGATCGTCTCTCAAGGAATTGCAGGGAGGTGTAGTTATTATTGGTTATGGAAAAGTATCTTTTTGGGTTTTCGAAATAAGGAGTAATGAAATAAAATGGCAAGGAAGTAAATTAATATTTAAGAAAACTCTTGGCAAGGTATGAGAACTAGAAGTCCTATCCTAGTTATCCTTATCAATCGAGAATTGTTCATTGCTCCCACTTAGTTAATCCTCTAACTATGAAGGAAGGTCAAGTGGATAAATCAATTTGATTCCTCAAGTCCTAGTCAACTCCCAAGGACAGACTAGAGTTAGTAGAATTAAAGTCAATTATCAACTTTCAATTATCAATCAACAAAGGAGTTTGATAACTCAAGCGTCTCCAATTACTCAACCAAAGCTAAGAATGTAAAAGCTAATTAAAATCATAAATATGAAATACCTCAAATTACATTAAATAAAGAAATCAAATCTAACATGGAGTTCATAAACCAAATTGGGAAAATAAACAAATCAACAAGAGAAATAAGTAAACTAAAGTGCTAGACTAAATAAGAGTAGAAGAGAAACTAAATTAAAGGAACATTGAACCTGGAATTGAGAAGAAATAAACCTAAAACTAAGAGAAATCCTAAAACCTAGAGAGAGGAGAGAACCTCTCTCTCTAGAAAACTACATCTAAACCTAAAATTGTGAATAATGAGAAGTTGTGTGTTGAGTCTCTGCTTGTCCCCTGGCTTTAGTCTACGTTTCTGGGCCAAAAACTGGGTCCAAACTCAGCCCAAAATCGCTCCCAGCGTTTTCTGCGATTTTTGCAGGTAGCGCATGTCACGCATACGCGTGATGCGTATGCGTCGATTGACAAAAATCCTGGTCATACGTACGCGTCGCTTGTTGACGAACGGATTTTTGCTAGTAAAGAATTTCACAAAAGTAATCACATTGCAAGTATAGTTTCTAAACCAACAAAGAATCCTTTCATACAAAAATTTGTTTGTCACTAAAGCAAACCCAATAAAAATAAACCGAAGTATTTAAACCTCGGGTCGTCTCTCAAGGAATTGCAGGGAGGTGTATTTATTATTGGTTATGGAAGATTATCTTTTTGGGTTTTTTGAATTAAGGAACATGGAAATAAAATAACAAGAAAGTAAATTAATATTTAAGAAAACTCTTGGCAAGGTATGAGAACTAGACGTCCTATCCTAGTTATCCTTATCAATTGTGATGAGAATTGTTCATTGCTCCCACTTGGTTAACCTCTACTATGAAGACAAGTCAAATGGATAAATCAATATGAATCCTCAAGTCCTAGTCAACTCCCAAGGAAAAGACTAGAGTTAGTAGAGGATTCATAGTAGTAAGAGAAATAAAAACTAATAGAAATTAATGAAAATAAACTCCTAAAACTAAAAATACTAACAGAGAAACGAAAAGCAAAATTATTTACAATAACCGATAATAAGGCACACATTTGCAATTCCCCGGCAACAGCGCCATTTTGATGAACGGATAAAGAATTCACAATAAATTTCCATTGCAAGTATAGTTTCTAAACTAACAAGAATCCTTTCATACAAAAAATTGTTTGTCACTAAAGCAAACCCAATAAAAATAATAAACCGAAGTATTTAAACCTCAGGTCGTCTCTCAAGGAATTGCAGGGAGGTGTAGTTATTATTGGTTATGAAAAAGTATCTTTTTGGGTTTTTGAAATAAGGAGTAATGAAATAAAATGGCAAGGAAGTAAATTAATATTTAAGAAAACTCTTGGCAAGGTATGAGAACTAGAAGTCCTATCCTAGTTATCCTTATCAATTGTGATGAGAATTGTTCATTGTTCCCACTTAGTTAATCCTCTAACTATGAAGGAAGGTCAAGTGGATAAATCAATTTGATTCCTCAAGTCCTAGTCAACTCCCAAGGAAAGACTAGAGTTAGTGGAATTCAAGTCAATTAGCAACTTTCAATTATCAATCAACAAAGGAGTTTGATAACTCAAGAGTTTCTAATTACTCAACCAAAGCTAAGAATGTAAAAAGCTAAATTAAAATCATAAATCTGAAATACCTCAAATTGCATTAAATAATGAAATTAAATCTAACATGGAGTTCATAGACCAAATTGGGAAAATAAATAAATCAACAAGAGAAATAAGTAAACTAAAGTGCTAGACTAAATAAGAGTAGAAGAGAAACTAAATTAAAGGAACATTGAACGTGGATTTGAAAAGAAATAAACCTAAAACTAAGAGAAATCCTAAAACCTAGAGAGAGGAGAGAGCCTCTCTCTCTAGAAAACTATATCTAAAACCTAAAATTGTAAATTATTGTTGTGTATCAATGTGTGTTGAGTCTCTGCTTGTCCCCTGACTTTAGTTTGCATTTCTGGGCCAAAAACTGGGTCCAAACACAGCCTAAAATTGCCCCCAACGTTTTCTGCGATTCCTGCAGGTAGCGCATGTCACGCATACGCGTCAGTCACGCGTACACGTCGATTGACAAAAATCCTGGTCACGCGTACGCGTCGCTTGTCTTCTACGCTAGTCAGGCGTACGCGTCAGGTACGCGCACGCGTCGATCCTCACTTGTGGTCTCCTTTATTTCTTGTGTTCCTTCCATTTTGCAAGCTTCCTTTCTATCCTCTAAGCCATTCCTGCTCCATAAAGCCTGCAAACACTTAACACACAGATCACGGCATCGAATGGTAATGAGAGAGGATTAATAATTAACAATTTTTAGGCCAAAGAAGCATGTTTTCAATCATAGCACAAAATTAGGAAGGAATTGTAAAACCATGCAAATTATATGAATAAGTGAGTAAAGAATTGATAAAAACCACTCAAATTAGCACAAGATAAACCATAAAATAGTGGTTTATCAATCTCCCCACACTTAAACATTAGTATGTTCTCATGCTAAGCTCAAGGAGATAGAAAGAATGAATGGGGGAAAGTAAGACTCACGAGATACAACCTATGAATGCAACTATATGCTGAGATGTTTCTGTCTACTTGGTTAAAAGCAAATAAGTTCTTCAAGACAAACATAAATCAGATTCCACTAATTTAAATCATACAGTAAAAGACAAGTAAACTTGTAGGAAGACAGCTTATGAAAGTAGGAAACATAGAATCAGGCATTGAACCCTTACTGGTAGTGTATATCACTCCAATCTCTAGTGTCTAGGGTTAATCACTCTACTCTTCTCTAGTCATGCTTTCTAGACTTTGTTCTTCATCTAACCAATCAACAAAAATTTAGTATACCAATGCAAACATCATGAGGTCTTTTCAAGGTTGTAATGGGGCTAAGGTAGGGGTGAGGATATATGTATGGTCAAGTGAGCTATAATATAAATCTTTGACCAACCTAAGCTCTCACCAAACATACACACACTCTATGTAATTCTAAATTCATGCCTAGCTACCCATAATTCCCACTTTTGTATCACATATTCATGTACCACATTTTTCTTAATTTTATCACATATGCATTGATCTTTTATTTAACTTAACATTGAGATAATTTTGTCCCCTTATTTAATTACTTATTTATTTATTTGATTTTTTTTAAAGTAAACATAACATATCAATGCACATGAATTTTTAATTTTTTTCTGGCCTCACATGAGTAGGTACCCAAATTCCCAATATTTTGTCAATAAAACACAACACACTTTCATCAACCCAAGTTCCCACAGTTCCCCACACTTATTTAATACATAATCTCTATCTTAATCTAACCAAAGATTCAATTGGGGGTAATTAATTTATTTTTCCGCTTAAGGCTAGTGATGTGGTAAAATATAGAACAAATGAGAATTAAAAGGCTCAAGGTGGCTAACAAAGGTGATTGAAAGGGTAGGCTATTTGGGATAAGTAAGCTAATAACAAATGATGGCCTCAATCATATGCAAGCATGTAAATATACTAAACAATAGACATATAGAATGGAACAAAATATAGATTACAATCATAAAGAAGGAAACACACAACAATAAAATATTATGGTTAAATAGTGTAACCATGTAATCAAGCTCAAATCTCACAGGTTGTGTGTTCTTAGCTATAATTCATGTTCCAATTTACAATCTTCAAACAAGTTTAACAAAAAAGTTTTAATTTAAATTAGTGAAATGCTATAAAAAAGGGACTTGAAAGAGAAATTTATTACTTTAACCAAGTAGTAGTGAAATGTGCACAAAATCAAACAAACATGCAATCAAACATGCAAATGCAACAACTAACTTAACAAAGAAAATTAAACATTGGTGTTGAGAAGGAATTAACTAACCCACGGAAGTCGGTATCGACCTCCCCACACTTAAAGATTGCACCGTCCTCGGTGCATGCTAAGATGTGCAAGTGGACGGGTTGCTCTAACTGATGCTTTTCTCTAAAGATTGTGCAGATGGACTTGTCTGTCGTCCCATGTAAAAGTTTTTCGTTTCCCTTCTTGGTGGCCATCCTGAAAGAAAAAGGGAAGAAAAGTAGCCCAAAAACAAAGATAGAAAACAAAGAAAATATGGGTGGGTTAATGCCAAACAACGAGAGTCTCAAGTACATGGTAGCTACAACATGCAAGTGAGAAAATAGTAGAAGCACATGGCATATCATTAGTGCAAAAATTGTAACAAAGGGAAAGAGTGTTGGTAATGAAAGATAGTATAAGTTCATGTCAATGCAAAAAAAAACACAGGTATCATAAAAGATTGGCACTGACAGCTGAATAATATCACCTAACAGTGTAAACAAGTCACTAAGCACCAGAATAATACCAGAAAAGGTACAAAAGTTGAATAAGAACAGTTAACACCAATGGTAAGATAATAACTTAGAGAAGAAAATAAAAATATGCACAAAATTAAAATACAATGAATGAAAGTATGCAAATAAATTAAGTAAAATAGAATGAAAGTTAAGAAGGATAAGAAGTTAAAGAGATGAAGAAGAAGAAAGTAAGAAACGAGGGAGAAAGAAGGAGAAAAGAGAGAAGAAAGGAGAAAGGAATGAAAAACGGGACGCGACGCGATGCGCACAGGGTACGCGTGCGCGTGAAAACTGTACTAGCCATGCGACGCGTACGCGTCTGGCACGCGCACGCGTGGGTGGTCTGAAAGTGAAAGGACGCGCACGCGTCAGAGACGCATACGTGTGAGAACCCATGCGGTTCCAGCACCATGGCATCATAACTCTCTATTCAAGCACATGTTTACGCCGATTTGCAATCCCACGCGTACGCGTCAGGGACGCTTACGCGTGGATTGACAAAAACGCAGGGGACGCGTACGCGTACAGCACGCGTACGCATGGGTTGGCTTGTGCGCCAGGCATGCCTCCCACGTCGTTCCAGCAGAACTCTCTGCCTATTTGTGCATACACATACGACGCGTGCGCGTCGATCCCTTATTTGTTTTTTTTATGCAGAATGCAGGTGATGATGCAGAAATTATGAATGAACACTGATAAAAATAAAATAAAATAAAACTAATAATAAAAATGAAAGATCATACCATGGTGGGTTGTCTCCCACCTAGCACTTTTAGTTAAAGTCCTTAAGTTGGACATCTGGTGAGCTCCTTGTCATGGTGGCTTGTGCTTGAACTCGTCTTGAAACTTCCACTAGTGCTTGGACTTCCAGTGAGTTTTAACATCTCCAGATAAATTCACCAAGCCTTGATGAAGTTCTCTACAAGCTTTGAACTCCCAAAGTAGATCCTCTTGTATGCCGGGATCCCAAATCTTGTTTCCACACCCGTCTTCAAGTTGATTATCATGATTCCATCTGGGTGGTTCAGCCTTGGAATTCTCATTTAAGCGTCCAAACATCCTCCTAGACCCATTCACTTGAGAATTATACCAACCCTTGCAAGTAGGCCTTGAGCTTCCAACCATAACGAACCTAGGATGGTGTTGCCAACCGCTAACCATCTTCCTTTTACTCTTAAAACCACAAATAGCTCTAAGTTGTCCATCCGTTTCCAGCAGACCATATTCAAGTGGAAAGGTACAGTTGAAGGATAAGAATTTTATCCACTTGAATGTTGTGTTGGATGGTAATGGCTTGGGGAAAGGTATCTCCAATGGTAGCCTTGCCAATGTATGCTTCACTTTCTTGGGCTCCTCTTTGATGGTCTCCACCTCTTGACAAGCTTCTGTAATATTAACCTCTTCCTCTAGTTTAATGGGAGAGGGTTCAATTATAGGTAGAAACTCATTAATTATTGAACATGTCTCATGATCAACTGCTTCCAAGTCTTCAACCATGATATGCCTTGGAGGTTGTACACCCTCCTCAACATCAAATTCAAACGTCTTGGAAGGAGGCTCCATGACTTGAGGTTCCCATGGAGGTTCCGCATCTCCTAAATCTTCAACCACTTCCTCTTTTTCAGTAATTTTGGCTTTCTCCACTTGCACTAGTACAAAATCTGGCTCCTCCTTGATTACTTCCACCTCTTGACAACTTTCTTCAAGGTTCTCTCCTATCTCCACCTTTTGGGCCTTCTCTTGCTTCTCTTGAAGTATGTGTGCATGAACCCGATTCATTACGTCCCTAAGATGATCCCTTCTCTCTTGTTCCATGTTAATAGCGTAATTGGGATCATGTTGCTCTTGGATTGATAGACATGGGTGAAAAGTAAGTGCACTAGAGCTTGAGGGTTAAGTATTGGGGGTAAAGGATGGATCCACACGAGATATAAAAGCTTGGAGGGTAGAGGTTAGACCAGTGAAAGCAGAGGTGAGTGTGGTTTGAAGCTCTATTTGCCCTTGGCGAATAACATTAGGGTGTTGTCATCCAGTGGAGGTTGGGGTGGATAGGAGGGTTTATTTGTTGGGAGAAAAGGCTCATAATACGGAGATGGTTCTTCTTGATAAAGGTTTGGAGATGGTGTATATTAGGGTGGTGGTTCTGAGTATGGTTCATATGGTGGTTGGTTAGGTGGATACGGATTGGGGTCATATGGTGGTGTTTGGTAGTAGGGGGATTGTGAGTATGGTGGTTCAAAGCTATGTTGAGGAGGGGGTTCATAGGTATATTGTGGTAGGTGTTGATTGTCACAAAGAGGTCCACCACAACCATTGTCTTGGTAAGCATCATAGAATGGTTGTCGATAGTGCCTTGCAGGTGGTTGTTGCCAAGAGGGTTGATCAAATCCTCGTGGCTCCTCCCATCTTTGATTGTCCCATCCTTGATCCAAGCTTTCATTGTAATCTCATCTTCCTATAACATGATTGTAACCAAACTCATAGCCAAACAGGTGAGAATTCATAGTAGTAAGAGAAATAAAAACTAATAAAAATTAATGAAAATAAACTACTAAAACTAGAAACACTAACAAAGAAACGAAGAAGCAAAATTATTCACAATATTCACAATAACCAATAATAAGGCACATGTTTGCAATTTCCCGACAACGGCGCCATTTTGACGAACGAATTTTTGCTAGTAAAGAATTTCACAAAAGTAATCACGTTGCAAGTATAGTTTCTAAACCAACAAAGAATCTTTTCGTATAAAAACTTGTTTGTCACTAAAGCAAACCAAATAAAAATAAACCAAAGTATTTAAACCTCAGGTCGTCTCTCAAGGAATTGCAGGGAGGTGTAGTTATTATTGGCTCAAGCCAACTAGCAAATTTCAATTATCAATAAACAAAGGAGTTTGATAACTCAAGAGTTTCTAATTACTCAACCAAAGCTAAGAATGTAAAAAGCTAAATTAAAATCATAAATATGAAATACCTCAAATTGCATTAAATAAAGAAATCAAATCTAACATGGAGTTCATAAACCAAATTGGAAAAATAAACAAATCAACAAGAGAAATAAGTAAACTAAAGTGCTAGACTAAATAAGAGTAGAAGAGAAACTAAATTAAAGGAACATGGAACCTGGAATTGAAAAGAAATAAACCTAAAACTAAGAGAAATCCTAAAACCTAGAGAGAGGAGAGAGCCTCTCTCTCTAGAAAACTACATCTAAAACCTAAAATTGTGAATTATTGTTGTGTATCAATGTATGTTGAGTCTCTGTTTGTGCCCTGACTTTAGTCTGCGTTTCTGGGCCGAAAACTGGGTCCAAACTCAGCCCAAAATCGCCCCCAGCATTTTCTGCCATTCCTGCAGGTAGCGCATGTCACGCGTACGCGTCAGGTATGCGCACGCGTCGTCGTGCAAACTCCAATTCATGCGTACGTGTCAGGTACGTGCACGCATCGATCCTCGCTGGTTGTCTCTTTTATTTCTTGTGTTCCTTCCATTTTTGCAAGCTTCTTTTCTATCCTCTAAGCCATTCCTGCCCCATAAAGCCTACAAACACTTAACACACAGATCACGATATCGAATGATAATGAGAGAGAATTAATAATCAACAATTTTAAGGCCAAAGAAGCATGTTTTCAATCATAGCACAAAATCAGGAAGGACTTGTAAAACCATGCAAATTATATGAATAAGTGAGTAAAGAATTGATAAAAATCACTCAAATTAGCACAAGATACACCATAAAATTGTGGTTTATCACTTGTCTTCTGCGCTAGTCACGCGTACGCATCAGGTATGCGCACGTGTCGTCGTGCAAACTCCAATTCACGCGTACGCGTCAGGTACACGCACGCGTCAGGTACGCGCACGCGTCGATCCTCGCTGGTTGTCAACTTTGTTTCTTGTGTTCCTTCCATTTTTACAGGCTTCCTTTCTATCCTCTAAGCCATTCTTGCCCCATAAAGCCTGAAAACACTTAACGCACAGATCACGGCATTGAATGGTAATGAAAGAGGATTAATAATTAACAATTTTAAGGTCAAAGAAGCATGTTTTCAATCATAGCACAAAATTAGGAAGGAAAATGTAAAACATGCGAATTATATGAATAAGTGTGAGTTTAGTGGATAAAATACACTCAATTAAGTACAAAATGTACCATGAAATAGTGGTGCATCAAATCTCCCCACACTTAAACATTAGCATGTCCTCATGCTAAGCTCAAGGAGATATAAAGAATGAATGTGGGAAAGTAAGACTCATGAGATGCAACCTATGAATGCAACTATATGCTAAGATGATTCTGTCTACTTGGTCAAAAGTAAATAAGCTCTTCAAGAGAAAAATAAACCATATTCCACTAATTCAAATCATACAATAAAAGACAAGTAAAATTGTAAGAAGATAGCTCATGAAAGCAAGGAACATAGAATCAAGCATTGAACCCTCACTGGTAGTGTATATGCACTCTAATCTCTCAAGTGTCTAGGGTTAATTCACTCTACTATTCTCTAATCATGCTTTCTAAAAATTTGTTCTTCATCTAACCAATCAACAGATATTTAGTATACAAATGCAAACATCATGAGGTCTTTTCAAGGTTGTAATGGGGTTAAGGTAAGGGTAAGGATATATGTATGGCCAAGTGAGCTATAATATGAATCTTTGACTAACTTAAGTTCTCACCTAAGCACACACACACTCTATGTAACTCTAAATTCATGTCTAGCTACCCATAATTTCCACTTTTATATTACATACTCATGTACCAAATATTTCTTTAGTTTGATCACATATGCATTGATCTTTTATTAAACGTAACATTGGGGTAATTTTGTCCCCTTATTTATTTATTTACTTATTTATTTGAATATTTTTTTTGAACATGAAAGCAAACATAACATTTCAATGCATATGGTTTTTCTTATCTCACATGAGTAGGCACCCAAATTCCCAATATTTAAATAAAGTAGAAACATAACACATTCCCTATTAACCCAGGTTTTCCACAATTCCCTACACTTAGTTGACACACTATCTTAAGCTAACCAAAGATTCAAATCAGGTAATTAATTGTTTTTCTGCTTAAGGTTAGTGATGTGGTAATATAGAGAACAAATGGGGATAAAAGGCTCAAAGTGGCAAACAAAGGTAATTGAAATGGTAGGCTATTTGGGATAAGTGAGCTAATAACAATTAATGGCCTCAATCATATGTATGCATGTAAATATACTAAACAATGGACATATAGAATGGAACAAAATATAGATTGCAATCATAGAGAAGAAAACACACAAGAATGGAATGTTATGGTTAAATAGTATAACCATGTAATTAAGCTCAAATCTCACAGGTTTGTGTGTTCTTAGCTATAATTCATGTTCCAATTTACAGTCTTCAAACAAGTTTAACACAAATTATCAATTTAAATTAGTGAAATGATATAAAAAGGGTCTTGAAAAAGAAAGTATTACTTCAACCAAATAGTAGCCAAATGCACAAAATCAAACAAACATGCAATCAAAGATGCAAATGCAACAACTAATTTAACAAAGAAAATTAAACATTGGTGTTGAGAAAGAAAATAGCTAACCCACGGAAGTCGGTATTGATCTCTCCACACTTAAAGATTGCACTGTCCTTGGTGCATGCTAAGATGTGCAAGTGGATGGGCTGCTACAACTGATGCTTTTCTCCAAATATTGTGCGTAGGAACTTATTTGTTGCCCCATGTAAAAGTTTTCCATTTTTCTTCCTCGGTGGCCATCCTGAAAGAAGAGAAAAAAGAAGAAAAGTAACCCAGAAATAAAGATAAGAAAACAAATAAAGTATGGGTGGGTTAATTCCAAATAATGAGGGTCTCAACTACATGGTAGCTACAACATGCAAGTGAAAAAACAGTAGAGGCACATGGCATATCAATAGTGCAAAAATTGCAACAAAGGGGAAGAGACAGTAGATAATGAAAGACAATATAAATTCATGTCAATGCAAAAGGAATACAGGTATCATAAAAGATTGGATTGACAGATAATTAATATCACCCATCAATATAAAACAAGGCACGAAGCAATCAGGATGTAAAAGAGATGCAATCAGTTGAATAAGAACCGTTTAACACCAATGGTAAAATAATAACTTAGAGAAGAAAATAAAAATATGCACAAAATTAAAATGCAATGAATGAAAGTATGCAAATGAATTAAGTAAAATAGAATGAAAGTGAATAAGGATGAGAAGTTAAAGAGATGAAGAAGAAGAAAGTAAGAAAAGAGGAGGAAAGAAGGAGAAATGAGAGAAGAAA
This sequence comes from Arachis ipaensis, assembly GCF_059453495.1. Taxonomy (NCBI): domain Eukaryota; kingdom Viridiplantae; phylum Streptophyta; class Magnoliopsida; order Fabales; family Fabaceae; genus Arachis; species Arachis ipaensis. The sequence goes on from NC_142438.1 coordinate 51,734,828, forward strand.
GAACCAAGAATTCAAAAACGGGGCGCCACGTGCACGCGTGACATCTGAGTTGGCCATTTGACGCGTAAGCGTCGGCCACGCGTACACGGGGCTGGTTTGAAAGCGATATGATGCGCACGCGTCCCTGACGCGTACGCGTGGTTAAATTTGTGCCTCTAGCACAGTTCCAGCACGAGGGCAGCACAACTCTCGGGTCAATCACCCATTTATGCCGATTGCCATATCCACGCGTGCGCGTGCTTGACGCGTACGCGTGGATTTCCCAATTTGCAAGTGACACGCACGTGTGATGCACGCGTACGTGTGGGTCGAATTGTGCGCAGAGCACATCAGCCGCACGATTCCATCACAACTTTCTATTCGTTGGATGGGATAGCAAAACTTGGAATCGACGCCCACGCGTGGCCTACGCGCACGTGTGGGTTGCTCCTTTTTTTTTATGCAGAATGCAAAATGCAGCATGCAGATGAATATGCAGAAATTATGAATCAACACTAATAAAAATAAAATAGAATAAAACTAAGAATGAAAATGAAAGATCATACCATGGTGGGTTGTCTCCCACCTAGCACTTTTAGTTAAAATCCTTAAGTTGGACATTCGATGAGCTCCTTGTCATGGTGGCTTGTGCTTGTACTGATCTTTAAATCGCCACCAATGTTTGTAATTCCAATAGCCTCTGGGATCCCAAACTAGGAGCATAAAGCATTCAAGCAAGTTAAAGCAAGTGACAAGGCCCCAAGAGTGTTGATTGCTAGAAGGAATTCCGGGGTCCCAAACCTTGCTTTTGCACCCGTCTTCTTGTTGATCATTATTGTTCCAACCGGGTGGCAAGCAATCTGAATTCTCTCTAAAGCCTCCAAACAACTTCCTAGACCCGTTCAATCGAGCTCTACACCAATCCTTGCATTTCAACTTGGAGCATGCAACCATATTGAACCTTGCATGACAACTCCTACCACTAACCATCTCCCTCTTACTCTTAAAGCTACAAAGAGCTCTAAGCTGACCATCTGTCTCAAGTAAACCATATTCAAGTGGAATGAGAAAGCTAAGGGATATGAATTTTACCCACTTGAATTTTGTGAAGGATGATGGTGACTTAAGTGGAGAGGTCTCCAGCAACTTTGGCAAAGTGATATCAAGCTCCACTCCCTTGTGTTCTTTCTTGACAACTCCCAACTCTTTGCAAGCTTCTTCAATATCAACATCTTCCTCTTGGTAGCTTTCTTCCAATTCAATCTTTTCTTCATTGCTCACCAAGGGCATGGGAGGTTATGCTTCTTCTTCTTTAATCTCCATGTCAAGTCCAATGGGAGAGGATTCAATTGTAGATAAGGATTTATCAATGATTGAATTCATCTCTTGATCAACCTCTTCAAAGTCTTCAACCATGGTATGCCTTGGAGGTTGTACACCCTCCTCAATATCAAATTCAAATGTCTTGGACGGAGGCTCTATGACTTGAGTTTCCTATGGAGGTTCCGCATCTCCCAAGTCTTTAACAACTTCCTCTTCTTCTATAATTTCGGCTTCCTCCACTTGTTCCAGTACAAAGTCATGCTCCTCACTGTCCACCGGAGTTTCTAGTGTCTCCTTCATGCTACGTTCTTCATTAGATTCTTCACATGAAGCCATGGGAGTTCTTTGAGTGTCCAAACGTTGGGAAGCGAATCGATTTATCACTCACTCCAATTGATGAAGGGTTGCATGAAATTGGTTCACTGTTTTCTTGAGACGATCCCTTGACTCCTGTTCCTCTTGGACAACACGATTAGGATCATAAGGCTCTTGGATTAATGGATATGGACATGGTGGGTATGGAGGTGGTGGTTCTTGAGAGTAATTGGGTTAGAAGTGGGGTGACTCTATGTATGGCTCATATATATGGTTCATAGGGTGGTTGGTATGGTGGATAAGGGTTAGGGTCATATGGAGGTGAATGGTGGAAAGGGACTTGTGAGTATGGTGGTTTAAAACTATGTTGAGGAGGGGGTTCATAGGCATATGGTGGGGCTTGTTGGTAACTACAAGGGGGTCCATCATATCCATCATCTCGGTAAACACCCTGGAATGGCTCTTGACCATAGTAATTTGGTGGAGGTTGGTTGTCACAAAAGGGTCCACCATAACTATTGTCTTGGAATGCATCGTAGAATGGTCGTTGCCCATGGCACCTTGGAGGAGGTTGTTGCCGAAAGGGTTGATCAAATCCTTGTGGCTCCTCCCATCTTTGATTATTCCGACCTTGATGTATGTTCTCATTATAGCGTCCATTCCTTGCAACATAATTGGAACCAAACTCATAGCGAAAGGGGTGAGAATTCATAGTAGTAAGAGAAATAAAAACTAATAGAAATTAATGAAAATAAACTCCTAAAACTAAAAATACTAACAGAGAAACGAAAAGCAAAATTATTTACAATAACCGATAATAAGGCACACATTTGCAATTCCCCGGCAACGGCGCCATTTTGATGAACGGATAAAGAATTCACAATAAATTTCCGTTGCAAGTATAGTTTCTAAACTAACAAGAATCCTTTCATACAAAAAAATTGTTTGTCACTAAAGCAAACCCAATAAAAATAATAAACCGAAGTATTTAAACCTCAGGTCGTCTCTCAAGGAATTGCAGGGAGGTGTAGTTATTATTGGTTATGAAAAAGTATCTTTTTGGGTTTTTGAAATAAGGAGTAATGAAATAAAATGGCAAGGAAGTAAATTAATATTTAAGAAAACTCTTGGCAAGGTATGAGAACTAGAAGTCCTATCCTAGTTATCCTTATCAATTGTGATGAGAATTGTTCATTGTTCCCACTTAGTTAATCCTCTAACTATGAAGGAAGGTCAAGTGGATAAATCAATTTGATTCCTCAAGTCCTAGTCAACTCCCAAGGAAAGACTAGAGTTAGTGGAATTCAAGTCAATTAGCAACTTTCAATTATCAATCAACAAAGGAGTTTGATAACTCAAGTGTATCCAATTACTCAACCAAAGCTAAGAATGTAAAAAGCTAAATTAAAATCATAAATATGAAATACCTCAAATTGTATTAAATAAAGAAATCAAATCTAACATGGAGTTCATAAACCAAATTGGGAAAATAAACAAATCAACAGTAGAAATAAGTAAACTAAAGTGCTAGACTAAATAAGAGTAGAAGAGAAACTAAAATAAAGGAATATTGAACCTAGAATTGAGAAGAAATAAACCTAAAATTAAGAGAAATCCTAAAACCTAGAGAGAGGAGAGAACCGCTCTCTCTAGAAAACTACATCTAAACCTAAAATTTTGAATAATGAGAAGTTATGTGTTGAGTCTCTGCTTGTCCCCTGGCTTTAGTCTGCGTTTCTGGGCAAAAAAATGGGTCCAAACTCAGCCCAAAATCGCCCCCAGCATTTTCTGCAATTTCTGCAGGTAGTGCATGTCACGCGTACGCGTCAGTCACGTGTACGCATCGCTTCTCTTCTGCGCTAGTCTCGCGTATGCGTCAGGTACGTGCACGCGTCGTCGTGCAAACTCCAATTCACGCGTACGCGTCAGGTACGCGCATGCGTCGATCCTCGCTGGTTGTCTCCTTTATTTCTTGTGTTCCTTCCTTTTTTGCAGGCTTCTTTTCTATCCTCTAAGCCATTCCTGCCCCATAAAGCCTGAAAACACTTAACGCACAGATCACAGCATCGAATGATAATGAGAGAGGATTAATAATTAACAATTTTAAGGCCAAAGAAGTATGTTTTCAATCATAGCACAGAATTAGGAAGAAAAATGTAAAACATGCGAATTATATGAATAAGTGTGAGTTTAGTGGATAAAATCCACTCAATTAAGTACAAAATGTACCACGAAATAGTGGTGCATCAGTAATCTCTTCCAATTTGATACTAAATAAGCATTTATATCAATTTCAAAGCTAAAACTTTATAACATATTAAGTCAAGCCATTAATCAATCAATCAATATACCTAATTAAATGTTTGTCATCTCAAATAATTGTAAGATTATTTTCAGACTCAATAATAATAATAATAATAATAATAATAATAATAATAATAATAATAATAATAATAATAATAATAATATGTTTCATTGAAAGATTATCTCAACTCATCAGCAATCTAGTGAATGAGAAAAAATGGGATCCTATTAGGCTTTCTAGAAATGGTCCTAATTTGTCTCATTTGTGTTTTGTAGATGACTTGATCCTTTTTGCCAAAGCGGACAATAGCCAGATTAGTGTTATCAAGGAGGCTCTGGAGATTTTTTACAACAGTTCAGGCCAAAACATCAACTATGAAAAATCTTGCGTTTTCTTCTCTAACAACATTCATCACTCTGTGAAAGCTGATTTGAGTAACAACCTAGGTATCTCCCTAACATCCAATTTAGGTAAATACCTAGGTGTCCCTCTCATTCATAAGCGCTGCAGTCAGCACCATTTCCAATTCATTTTGGACAAAATGCAAAAAAGATTAAATAGCTGGAATAGCAAGTCTCTATCTCTAGCAGGCAGGTGCACTTTGGCACACTCTGCTCTTGCATCCATCCCTAGCTATGCGATGCAAACCATGAAGATCCTAGTGGCTGTTTGCGAAAAAGTTGATAAAATGTGTTGCAATTTTATTTGGTGGTCGGATGTCAATAGGAGAAAGGTTCATCCCATCAGCTGGGACAATATTTGCAAACCTAAGAGTGAAGGGGGGCTGGGTTTTAGGACGGCAAAAGAGAACAACAAGCTTTTCCTTATGAAGCTAGCGTGGATGCTTATCAACAACAAAGAATCTCTTTGGGTGAAAGTTCTTCGTAGTAAGTATGGATGTGGGGAAGCACTGTTGCCTAAAGTAAAGCTGAAGAATAGTAGCTTTAATACGTGGCAAGGTATCGTTAAAATATGGAATGACTTCACACCTCACCTAATCTGGAGGATAGGTGACGGTAAAGAAGTGGCTTTCTGGACAGATCAATGGATAGCTGGGATTCCTAAACTCAGTGATCTGGCACTAGAAGATATCCACCCCGTCATTAAAGATAAAATGGCTGACTATGCAAACTCAGACGGTACCTGGAAGCTTAGCTTTCTGAACCAAATTCTACCTAGTGAAGCTTTTGATATGATAAGATCAATTAAAGCACCCCAATGGGATTTAGGAGAGGATATGATTTACTGGCTGCCCTCTCCTACAAGAATTTTTTCTATTAAATCCACATATCTAGCAATACACCAATCCAACCCTAGTAGTGAGTTTCTTTTTGATAAGATATGGAAACTCCATTTCTCCCAACGTCTGAGAGCCTTTGCTTGGCTTCTATCTCAAAATGCCCTCCTAACTAATGAAAATAGAGCTAGAAGAAGACTTACTGAAGTAGCGGATTGCCCAAGATGTCCAAATAACTCTGAGACCTTGCTCCATGTGATGCGGGATTGCCCTTTCATCAGCAGAACTTGGAAGAGCTTGGTAAACAGGAATTCATAGCGAAGTTTCTTTCAGACAGATACCCAAGCCTAGTTGAAAAAGAATCTGTGGAGTCCTTATATTCGAAATGGAATCAACTGGCCCATTATTTTCATCACCACCTGCAACCTAGCATGGAAAAGCAAAAACGAACTCATATTTCAAAACTCCCCCTTCAATCCAGATACTTTACTTAATCAAGCTATTTACCTGGCCAAGAACTACGAGGATTGTCTCGCCATTTCTGAAGCAGGGGTTTCAATGCTGAGTACCAATAGAGAAGATATGATTGGGTGCGAACCCCCAACTGAGGGCTGGTTTAAGTTGAATGTTGATGGTTCAGTTATCACCCCTGCAAGCATGGTGAGTTGTGGTGGTCTGATTAGAGACAGTCAGGGCAGAACGATTGCAGGGTTCATGATGAATTTGGAGAATTGCTTGATCACCTTGCCTGAAATTTGGGGCTTGTACGCAGGGATCAAGCTGACTCATGACCTAGGCATTGAGAAGCTCCTGGTTGAGACGGACTTCCTCTGTGCTTCCAATTTTATCCAGAACATGGCTTCCTCTAGAACTGCAGGAACCCCCTACTGCGTCCCATCAAGCTGCTTCTTGCTCATCCATGGGATGTTCGTGTCTCCCATGTCTACAGAAAAAGAAATTTCTGTGCGGATCTATTGGCTAAGAAGGTCCATCTCTGTCAAATTGGACTCACTTGTTTCTCTTCTCCTCCGGCGTTCCTCTTTGTAGTGCTTATAGCGGATGCATCTGGGGTTAAATTTTCTAGAATGATTCCTATGTAGTTTCTCTGTTTTTTGAGCTTTATGCCCCTTTACTCATAAAAAAATTATTATTGATATGATCGTTACAAATCCTATGTCATAACTCGGCATTACACGCCATAACTCAGCAGTTACATTATAACTCGGCGTTATACGTTATAATCAGACTCAACGGATTACATCTTGTAATAAAACTGTCTGACCAGGTATTTATTACTTATTAAACCTAATAACTGCTCATCAATTCAGATAATCAACAAGAACGTAACTGACCTATCTTACACCACCTATAAAAGTATGATGTTTAATCCTCAACAAGGATACACTGAATTCACAGTACTAACTTAAGCATCAAAGTGCCTTTTGTAGGTACACTCCCCCTTTGTTCATACTCTCCGTGACGTGATATCTCTCTGGATGAAGAGCTCGGATCTTTCTAACTTATAGCTCAGTGTTGAAGGCAACAGCTCGGCGTCGACTTCCAAAAACCGAGTTACGTCCAGGTACTCACACAAGAACAACTGGCGCCCACCGTAGGGCCTCGAAATAAACACCCTTCTTTCTATAGGCTCCATTCCCTTCCAGTGGCTTCAAACATATCTGCACCTTTGTAAACAAAGGTCATATAATAAATTATTAAGGTCCAAAAAAGGCCGATCTATATCTGTTATCTCTATTTTCCAATCTATATCTGTTATATCTATTTTCCGATCTATATCTATCATCTCTATTTGCCGATTTATATCTGTTATATCTATTGGCTAATTTATATCTGTCATCTCTATTTGCCGATCTATATCTATTATCTCTATTTGCCAATTTATATCTGTTATATCTATTTGCCGATCGTTATCTGTTTTTCTGATCTATATCTGTCATCTCTATTTGCCGATCTATATCTGTTATCTCTATTTGCCAGTTTATATCTGTTATCTCTATTTGCCAATTTATATCTGTTATATCTATTGCCGATCTATATCAGTCATCTCTATTTTCTGATTTATATCAGTTATCTCTACTTTCCAATCTATATCTTTTACATATATTTTTTAATTTATATCTGTTATCTCTATTCTCTGATCTATATCTGATATCTCTATTTGCAGATCTATATCAGTCATCTCTATTTTTTGATTTATATCTCTTATCTCTATTTGCCAATATATCTGTTATATCTATTTTATGATCCATATCTATCATCTCTATTTGTCGATCTATATCAGTCATCTCTATTTTCCGATTTATATCATTCATCTATTTGCTGATCTATATCTGTCATCTCTATTTGCTGATCTATATCTGTCATCTCTATTTGCTAATTTATATCAGTCATCTCTATTTGCCGATCTATATCTATCATCTCTATTTGCCGATCTATATCTGTTATCTCTATTTGTCGATCTATATGTTATCTCTATTTTTCCGATATATATCTGTCATCTCTATTTTTCAATTCATCTCTGGTATATCTATTTGCCGATCTATATCTGTTTTTCTGATCTATATCTGTCATCTCTATTTTTCAACTTATATCTGTTATCTCTATTTTTTCGATCTATATTTGTCATCTCTATTTTTCAATTCATATCTGGTATATCTATTTGCTGATTTATATCTATTTTTCTGATCTATATCTGTCATCTCTATTTTTCAACTTACATCTGTTATCTTTATTTTTCTGATCTATATCTGTCATCTTTATTTTTCAATTCATATCTGGTATATCTATTTGCTGATCTATGTCTGTTTTTCTGATCTATATCTGTCATCTCTATTTTTCAATTTATATGTTATCTCTATTTTCCGATCTATATATGTTATATCTATTTGCTGACCAATATCTAGTATATCTATTTGCCGATCTATATCTGTTTTTCTGACCTATATCTGTCATCTCTATTTTTCAATTTATATGTTATCTCTATTTGCCGATCTATATTTGTTATATCTATTTGCCGACCTATATCTATTATATCTATTTGCCGATCTATATCTATTTTTCCGATCTATATCTGTCATCTTTATTTTTCAATTTATATCTGATATCTCTACTTGCCGATCTATATCTGTTATCTCTATTTTTCCGATCTAGATCTGTCATCTCTATTTTTCAATTCATATCTGGTATATCTATTTGCCAATCTATATATGATTTTCTAATTTATATCTGTCATCTCACTATTTTCCAATCCATATGTATCATCTCTATTAGCCGATCTATATCTGTCATCTCTATTTTCTGAGTTATATATGTTGTCTCTTTTTGGCAATTTATCTGTTATATCTATTGGCAGATCTATATCTGTCATCTCTATTTTTCTATTTAAATCAATAATCTCTATTTGCTTATCTGTATCTGTCATCTCTATTTGCTAATTTATATCAATCATCTCTATTTGCTGATCTATATCAGTCATCTCTATTTGCCGATCTATATCTATCATCTCTATTTGCCGATCTATATCTGTTATCTCTATTTGCCAGTTTATACCAGTTATCTCTATTTGCCGATCTATATCTGTTATATCTATTTTTCGATCCATATCTATCATCTCTATTTGCCGATCTATATCAGTCATCTCTATTTTTTTATTTATATCAATCATCTCTATTTGCTGATCTTTATCTGTCATCTCTATTTGCTAATTTATATCTATCATCTCTATTTGCTGACCTATATCTGTCATCTCTATTCGCTAATTTATATCAGTCATCTCTATTTGCCTATCTATATCTATCATCTCTATTTGTCGATCTATATCTGTTATCTCTATTTGCCAGTTTATATCCATTATCTCTATTTGCCGATCTATATCTGTTATATCTATTTTCCGATCCATATCTATCATCTCTATTTGCCGATCTATATCAGTCATCTCTATTTTTCGATTTATATCTGTTATCTCTATTTGCCAGTTTATATCTGTTATCTCTATTTGCCAATTTATATCTGTTGTGTTTATTTGCCGATCTATGTCTGTTATCTCTATTCGCCGATCTATATCTGATATCCCTATTTTCTGATCTATATCTGTCATCTCTATTTTTCGATTTATATCTGTTATATCTATTTGCTGATCTATATCTATCATCTCTATTTGTCGATCTATATCTGTTATCTCTATTTGCCAGTTCATATCTGTTACCTCTATTTGCCGATCTATATTTGTTATATCTATTTTGTGATCCATATCTATCATCTCTATTTGCCATTCTATATCAGTCATCTCTATTTTCTGATTTATATCTGTTATGTCTATTTGCCACTTTATATCTATTATCTCTATTTGCCAATTTGTATATGTTATCTCTATTTACCGATCTATATCTAATATCTCTATTTTCTGATCTATATCTGTCATCTCTATTTTTTGATATATATATATATATATATATATATATCTATTATATATATTTGTCTATCTATATCTATTGTTCTTGTGTGACTAACCTGGACGTAACTCGGTGTCTGAGAGTCAATGCCGAGTTGTTTCCTTCAACGCCGAGCTATAGACTTGAAAGATCCGAGCTCCTTGTCCAGAGAGATATCACGTCACGAAGAGTATGAACAAAGGGAGAGCGTACCTGCAAAAGGCACTCCAATGCTTAAGTTAGTGCTGAGAATTCAGCCTCCCCTTTGAAGATAAAATATCATACCTTTATAGGCGAGATAAAATAGGTCGGTTACGTTTCTATTGATCATCTGAATTGAAGAGCAGTTAATAGGTTTTAATAAGTGATAATGTCTGGTCGGACGTTTGTATTCCAGGATGTAGTCCGTTGAGTCTGATTGTAACGTATAACGCTGAGTTATAACGTAAAGTGCCAAGTTATTGTATATAATGCCAAGTTATGACATCGGATTTGTAACGGCCGTATCATCTATCATCTCAATTTGCCGATCTATATATGTTATCTCTATTTGCTGATCTATATCTGTTATCTCTATTTTCCAATCTATATCTGTAATATCTATTCTCCGATCCATATCTATCATCTCTATTTGCCGATTTATATCTGTTATATCTATTGGCCGATCTATATCTGTCATCTCTATTTACCGATCTATATCTGTTATCTCTATTTGCCAATTTATATCTGTTATCTCTATTTACCAACTTATATCTGTTACATCTATTGGCCGATCTATATCTGTCATCTCTATTTTCCGATTTATATCTGTTATCTCTATTTGCCGATCTATATCTGTTATCACTATTTTGCAATTTATATCTGTTATCTCTATTTGCCAATTTATATCTGTTATATCTATTGGCCGATCTATATCTACCATCTATATTTTTTGATTTATATATGTTATCCTTATTTACCAGTCTCCAATCTATATCTGTTATATCTATTTTTCGATCCATATCTATCATCTCTATTTGCCGATCTATATCTGTTATCTCTATTTGTCGATCTACATCTGTTATCTTTATTTGCCGATATATATCTAACATCTCTATTTACTGATTTATATCTGTTATCTCTATTTTTTTATCTATATCTGTTATCTCTATTTGTCGACCTATATATATTTTTCTATTTTCAAATCTATATCTATTATCTCTGTTTTCAGATTTATATCAATCATTATTCGAGCTATATCAATCATTATCAGTCATTGTCAAATCTATATCAACTATCATCAGATCTATATCAACTATCTTCCGAACTATGACTATAAAAAATCTTCAATCAATTATCTATCCGCGATAATTCTTCAATTCAAAGTTGCATTATTTACACATGCGCAATCAAACACAATCTTCAATCAATTATCCATTCGCGATAATTCCTCAATTTAAAGTCGCATCGTGTACACATGCGCAATCAAACTCAATCTTTAATCAAATCACCAAACAAAGGTGAACTAACGCAATATTCTCAACCAACCAATTCATTTTTATCGCCATTCACAATAATTCTTCAATTCAAAGTCGTATCGTTTACGCATGCGCAATCAAACTAAATCTTCAATCAAATCACTCAACAAAGGTGAACTAACGTAATATTCTCTCCCAACCAATTCATTTTTATCAAAATCGTCTCAGCAACTATTCAAATTAACTATTCAGTTCCATGAAAAACCCTAACCGTTGCATCTATTAAATCAACGGTAAAAAAATACATTGAAAAAAACCAAAGGCACAATCAATGACAAATACTACTACACTTTCCAATACATGTTACCTTCAAATAACGTCTGAAATTCAAAAGATTTTATTTCTTCTTTTAATAAAACATCTTAAATTGGGGGTTCCAAGGCTAAGCCAGTGGCCGAGTTATGAACTCACTCAAGCAGCCGACTTATAATTCATTAAAAGCTAAACCTGCTTCACTAAAATGCATTCCCAGGCTAAGCTTGGGGGCTATTATACGGTCGTTACAAATCCTATGTCATAACTCGACATTACACACCATAACTCGACAGTTACGTTATAACTCGGCATTATACATTACAATCAGACTCAACGGACTACATCCTGGAATAAAACAATCTGACTAGGTATTTATTACTTATTAAACCTAATAACTGCTCATTGTTCATACATCGGTTCGAGCTATAAAGGACCGGGTTGGCCGACCTCTTAGAGGGTTGGCCGATCTCTTAGAAGGTTGGCCCATGACCGACCTCTTCACAAAGAGTTCGGCCAAATCGTTAGAAGAGCCCAAAGCAGGCCCAAACGAAGGAACACAGCCCAATCTAAAGGCAGCCAAAGCCTAGAAAGCTAAAGGCGGTTCCCCTTAAAGATAAGATGACTTCACTCAAAGATAAGATAAGATAAGATAACTATCTTATCTCCAGAAAGGTCACTCCACACTACTATAAATACACTGGAGCACCCAGGTATAACTCACACTCTGATTCTACAAAAAACCTCCTTAAAGCCCATGCTAACTTAAGCACCAGAGTTTTTTGCAGGTACCACCACCCTTCGATTACGAAGGATCAGCAGCATCTCCAACTCCGCCAATTCCACTAGATCCAAGAAGTCGGACATGACAGCTACGACCACCAGATCCAACAAGTCAGACACGACAGCTCCGGCCACCACAGTAGATCTCATCCGAGATCGACCTTCAGTTTTAGGTTACCCTCAGAACATTGGTGCCGTTGTCGGGGAACCTGGAAGTCATCCCATCACCATGGCGGACGACCATGACAACGACCACAACTCTGGTTTGGTAGACAGAATGCCAAACAAAAACATGGACGCCACCTCCAAAGACACACCTCAAAACGGGGGAGATAAGCAACCCCCAAATACAGAAATTTTGGAAGCTATCCGTGAGCAATAGAATCGCCTTATACAGCTGGAACAAGAAACTGAACATCAACAGAAAGCCAAAAGATACCTTCGGAGAGAAACAAGACGACATCGAAAGCTAGGGGACAAGCTCTTAAAGCTCGAAGTTGATCTCAAAACCAAGACCGTTAGGTCTAGTCATCAAGATAGCCCCCACAAAGATCAAGACCCATTCACCAAAGAGATCATGAAAGCTAAAGTCCCAAAGGACTTCAAAGCTCCCGACATGACCCCATACGATGGCACATCGAATCCAAGCCATCATCTTAGAAATTTCAGAAGTAGAATGTATCTCACTGACGCCTCGGACGCTATTCGATGCAAAGCCTTCCCGACTACCCTAACAAAAACAGCAATAAAGTGGTTCGACAGTTTGCCTCCTAGATCCATCACAAGTTGTGACGACTTAGCCAAAAAAATTCCTCGCCAGATTCTCCATCCAGAAGGACAAAACCAAACACTCCCGAGCTTACTAGGGATTAGGCAAGGAGATTGGAAAAGTCTTCACAACTACATGGAAAGATTCAACAAAGCATGTCTGGACATACAAAGTCTTCCAACAGAAACGACCATCATGGGACTCATCAGTGGCCTAAGAGAAGGACTTTTTAGCCAATCAATATCCAAGAAGTACCCAACATCTCTAAACAAGGTTCAAGAAAGGGCGGAAAAATATATTAATATGGAGGAGAACTCCCGATGGGGAGACAGCTCAAAAATCGGATGCTCCTAACCCATCTCGGGACAAGGATAAAGAAAAAAGAAGATCAACCCAGAGAGATGCCTAGAAAATACCACAATTACACCCCTCTTCGGGTGTCTCTTGTGGATGTTTACCGAGAAATATGTCACACTGAGAATATCCCACCACCTTGCCTAATCAAAAGCAAAAAAGGAGGAGGAAATCAGACAAAACACTGTGAGTACCACCGAATCTACGGACATCCTACCAATGAGTGCTTCGACCTAAAGAATGTCATAGAGAAATTGGCAAGAGAAGGGCGGTTAGATCGGTACTTAGCTAATAAAGCAGATGAACCAAGAAAAAGAAGAAGGGATGAAGAGGTCGGGCGAGTTGAACGTCCACCTCACACCGAAGAGGTCGGACGAGTTGAAACATCCACCTCACACTGAAGAGGTCGGGCGAGTTGAACGTCCACCTCACACCGAAGAGGTCGGACGAGTTGAACATCCACCTCACACCGAAGAGGTCGGGCTAGTTGAACGTCCACCTCACACCGAAGAGGTCAGACGAGTTGAACGTCCACCTCACACCGAAGAGGTCGGACGAGTTGAACGTCCACCTCACACCCCTGAGAGACATGCTCATATGATAAATGGAGGATTCGCAGGAGGAGGGATCTCTAAATCATCTCCCAAAAGACACCTCAAAGAGGTATATTAAGGAAGGGAGAGAGGTTTGAAAAGGACAACGGAGTGCGAACAAGCCTTTAGAAATTTCATAAATTCTGGGGGCAACCACCCATTCTTACCAGACTACGGGAAAGTGAAGAACTCATATTATACCTCGCAGTGGAAGTCGGACAATAGCCTCAGCACTAGTCAGAGAAGACGAAACTAGGCAACAACTTGTCTACTTCATCAGTAAAGCTCTACAAGGGGCCGAACTAAACTATCAAAAGATAGAAAAAGTTTGCCTACGCCTTCATACTAACCTCTCGACGACTCCACCCATACTTTTAAGCTCACACTATCAGAGTTCGGACCAACCAGCCCATAAAAGGCATCCTACAAAAAACAGACATAGCTGGAAGAATCCTACAGTAGGCAGTCGAGTTATCCAAATTCGATCTTCGATATGAAGCTCGGACAGCCATCAAATCACAGTATCTGGCCGACTTCATTACAGAGTATACTGACACCCCGGGAACTCCCACAAAATGGAATCTCTACGTGGACGACACTTAAAACAAAACTGGGAGTGGTGCAGGTGTAATTATAGAAAACGATCAGGGAACCCAAATTGAGCTAAATAACCAAGCTGAATACGAGGCACTACTGGCTGGTTTAAGGCTGGCCAAGGAGGTAGGAGTTCAAAAGCTTACAGTGTTCACTAATTCACAAGTAGTCACCCCACAAATAGAAGGGAGCTACCAAGCTAAGGATCCCACCATGAAAAAATACCTGGACAAAACCAGAGAACAGGTCGGATAATTCAGGGGACCCTGGACAAAACCAAAGAACAGCTCAGACAATTCGGGGGATATGAGGTCCGACATATACCTCGGAAACAAAATGCCCGAGATGATACACCACCAAGTCTAACAGCTTGGACAATTCGGGGGATATGAGGTCCGACATATACTTCGGGAACAAAATACCCGAGCTGATGCACTTTTAAAACTAGCCAGCACCAAACCAGGGGCAATAATAGAAGCCTCATCCAAGAAACACTGCAAAATCCATCAATCTCGGAGGAAGAAAAGGTCCTAACCATATCAGGTCAGGGTCGTTCCCCCGGAGTCAAGGAAGGAAAACAAACCCTCTCCTCAGGGTCCGGCGACACCAAATCATGATTCTTCTCCTCATCCTCATCCCTATCCCTACAAATTCTATGGAACCTCCTAAGTCGCACACAGCACTCAGGAACACACATTAAAACTATGGAATCCAGCCAGTCAGACATGCCGTCCGGGATCTTAATAGACATCTCGGCAATATTTTTGTGGGAAGACATAGGTCAAATATTCCTACAGTAAGAAAAAGAAAAATGGGGTTACTACCAAACAACTCGGGCAAATAAGGAAAGGACAATAACAGTAAAACATCAAGTGTCAGATACAGCAGTAAAAAGAAAACCCCAGGACTCACATGAAAGTCCAGGGGCACCCTTTGGAGGCAACAACAGGGCAAGAACACAGAGAAGAGAAGTCGACAATCTATACCGAAATAGTCCGAACACCTTTCAAACAAAAGGTCAAAATAAAAGCTAGAACTTTTGTACAAAAGGAGTCAGGCAACGATGAAAAGAAACAGGAAACAGCAACAAAACCCTAAGCACACATTCTTCTCAAAGGCAAACGATAAAGGAAAAGTCACAACAAACGATCAAAGACGCAAACTTTTTGCAGAAAAAACCAAAGTTCTTCAAAGCAAAAACCGAAATACAAAGTGTTCCGGGGGTTACCTGAAACTGTAGGTCTATCTTGGACGAGATCTTCTGTACTGATCGGTGATGACGTGTCCGGCTGTGGGTGGTGGCCGGAGCAGTCGCGTCCGACTTGTTGGACTGGTAATGCTGCTGATCCTTTGTCACCAGAGGGTGGTGGTACCTGCATGGGACTCCGATGCTTAAGTTAGCAAGGGTATTATGCAGGTTTTTAGTAGAATCAGAGTATGAGTTATACCTGGGTGCTCCAGTGTATTTATAATGGTGCGAAGTGACCTTCTTAGATAAGATAAGTTAGTTATCTTTATCTTATCTTTTGGTGAGGTCAGCTTATCTTTAAGGGAACCGCCCTTATCTCTATAGGCTTGGGCTGCCTTTGGATTTGGGTCGTATTCCTCGAGTTGGGCCCTTTTTTGGGCTTTCCTATCGATTTGGCCGAGCGCTTTGAGAAGAGGTAGGATTGTCCTGACCTGTAGAGGTCGGTCGTCTTGTTGGTAGAACATCTCGGGTCGGACAGTTCGACCTAGGGTATGAACAGTGCCCCTGCTCGAGCTCGGTCTTTCTTTTGAGGTCGAGTCTTAGTTTTAGGACTTCAATCCTTCTCTGGTGAAGCCGAACTCGAGCACTTTTGTCGATTTTATCTTTGTAGAGTTCTTTTTCGAATTCGGAACGTTTCTTCTTTCGTTTCCTCTAAAACCGCGCGCTTTTGTATTAGCGTCCTAGCCTTGGGAATGTGAGGTGGTTTAATACCCTCATTAATTGGTTTTAATGCTCCATTTCTCTTGGCTTTTTTGAATTTTGTTCTCACAAAACGGTTTCCTCTTTTCTTTGTTCTTTTGTTTCGCTTGGAGCTTGCCTTTTCATTTTTCTCTGCAACGCTGTGTCTTGTGCTTTGATTAAGGGAAAATTTTTTTACTCCGGTTTCCTCCTTTCTTCAGAGCTCTTTCTCCTTTCTCCAGGTTGGTTTTACCTTCTCTTTCGTCATTTTACCTTCAGTTTTTTATAAAGTTTTGATTTTTCTCTTAAAGTGCATGCTGGAAAATTTGAATCTTTTCGTATCACTGTGCGCCTGCTTGTTTACTGTTGTGGGGGGTTTTTTCTGGCTTTTGGAGTGGTTCTTCTGTACTCTAGGGTTCATATTGCTTGTTTTTCCTCTTCTGCGAACTACTTGAACCTGCTTGCTTTCTCAAAAGATTGCTCTTTTGATGTTTTTCACCTTGCTGATAGCTTTCTTCGCTGATGAATTTTGTAAAAGATAATGACTCTTTTTTTTATTTCTCTGAAAAAGATTGTGTCTTTGATGGCTTCTTCTTGATATGTTTTGCTATTTGTTTGCTGATAAGCTGAGACTGTGAAATTTGGAAGGTAGCTATTTTGATTCTGTTTGATTTGTAGCTTTCTGGGGATGTTGCGTCTTTGAAAAAGGTTTTTTCTCTGTCTTTGCTACGAGTTTTGTTGGGACGTTAATCTTGTAAGTTTTTCTGAATCCTTGTTCCCTGCCTGCCTCCAAAGGATGCCCCTGGATCTTTTTGGTGTAGGTCCTGCGGTTTCCTTTTATTGCTTGTGTTGTGCTAGATTAGGTTGGCCGAGTTGTTTTAGCTTTGTCCGAGATATTTTTAGTAATCCAATCTTCCTTTCTTGTTTGTAGGACTAGTTGGCCATGTCTTCTCGCAAAAATATTGTCGAGGCGTCTTCTAAGGTTCCTGAGGGGATGTCTGATTGGTTGGACTCCCTAGTGTTGCTGTGTGTTTCTTTAGCCAATTCTGAATTTTGTGTAGAGATTAGAAAACATCACCGTCTATGCAAGAGTAGAGATCAAGAGAGGAATTATGAATTGGTGGCACCTGACTCCGAGGAGAGGGTTTGCTTCCCTGTCCCGACCCAAGGGGTGCGCCCTTTCTTTTATGCTTACGACTATTTTTTCAACCAGTTGGACATCACTTTTTCCTTTACTTCCTTTGAGACCGATTTGCTATGGTCGTGTAATGTAGCTTTGTTCCAGCTTCATCCGAACTCCTGGGGTTTTATTAAGATTTTTCAGCTTCTTTGCCAAGAATTGGATGTTACCCCTTCTCAAACTCTTTTCCTTTATTTGTTTGTTTTAACTAAGTCTGGGATTTCTTCGAAAAAGAAAGCCTCGTGGGTTTCTTTTAGATCTGCACAAGGACATAAGGTTTTTACCATGTATGACGAGTCTTTTAGGGACTTCAAGAATTATTTCTTCAAGATTCGAGCTGTTGAAGGAGCTCGCCCCTTTTTTCTGGAAGCGAATGATGAGCCATCCTTCCCTCTGTGTTGGCAGCAGAATGTAGTAGTATCCCGATATACATGGGAAATGCTTGACGAGATTGAACAGGCTTTTGTAACTATTTTGGAGGACCTTTGGGAAGAACCTCCTCATCTAGATACTAAAAAATCCTTGGGGGACCCCTCCTTTGTTCGAATTGCATTGGGTATTACTTGATATATATTGCTTCTTGTTTTTACTTTGCTTTCCTCTTTTTTCCTGGTCTGTAAAACTACTGGTTTCTATTTTACAGAGATGGCCAAGAATAATGACTCGATGAAAGCTTTTAAGAAGGCGAGAAAGGCTACTGCCGCTCAGAACATCTCGGCCAAAACGGATGGGGAAGGATCTTCTCAGGTGACGTCGAAACCGTCCGTGCCGAGCTCTCCCGACCCGAGGAGAATGATCCCTACTCCTCGAGTCCGTGTAGTGGATTCTCCGCAGTCTTCTGCTGCTGCTGCATCTTCTCCTCCGGTCATTCCCCCTTCCAAAAGACCTCGAACTGTTGAACCCTTCAATCTGGATGCCCCTGACTTCGATGCTGTTGGGTTTGTCGACCAGCAGATCGGTCCTTATGGTGTCCTCCCTATGGATGATGTATCACTCCTTCACAATTTAGAGTTTATAACTCGGAGTAGTGTCAAGATGGCACATATGGGGGCGGCCTTATATCGGACTGCCCAAGATTTTCCTCTTCATGCTACGAAGACCTTTATGGAGGAGGCAAAATTGGAGTTCGATCAGATGAAGGGTTTGAAGGAGAAGCTCGAGGTGAAGGTGACCAAGCTGGAGAAAGAGTTGGAGGGTGAAAAGGCTAGTTCTATTGCCTTGGTGACTTATGTAAAGTTGGCTGAAGACACGGCTTTGAGGCACAAGGATAGCAATGTTACGGCCTACAGGGAGGTGATGCGTCTCAGGGAGGAGTTGGAGTCTACCCGGGTTGATTATGCCGAGCTCCAGGGTCATCTTGTAGGCAGCGTAAATGCTGCTTATGAGAACCTAAAGGAGCAGGTTCAAGTTCTTGCACCTGAGGCCAACCTTACTCGCTTCAGTCTGGATAATGTTGTAAAGGATGACAAGATTGTCCCTGACGATCCTGATGACGATGATGTCGAACCCCTCTGTGCCTACCGCTAAGACTTCAGCTGGGCCGATTTCTTTAGCTCATTCGTTCGAGACTGGTCATCCTGAATTTGAACCGGATTGTCAGATCTTGAACAGAGATGACAGGACAGTGGACGCAGTGCCTCTTCAGACTCGCCCTCCTTCTCCTCGTGCTGCTGAGAAGAATTTGGATCCTTAATGAGTTTTGTAGATGTTTGTGTGTATAGCCCAGTTTGTGGGCCTTTTGAACTCTTTATATTTTGTAGATGATAGTTCTGACCTTTGCTACAATCCTGGTTGCTTGTTTAGCAGCTTTCTTTTGAAAAACAAAGTGATTTCCAAGCTCTTGGGGCTAGTTTTGGTAGCCTCTTGAGCTTGTTATTATTATAACTTGTATTTTTCGTAACATGTTTGTCTTGCACTCGTCTCGGTACCTTTCTAGGTGTTTGGAATTTTTGTAGTCTGACTTCTTTGGCTTGATTTCTTGGCCTGAAGTTATTTCTAGTAATTCGCTTTGTTTGGACCTTACTCATGTCTTCGTTAGGAATTACATTGTATATCACCAAGGTTTTCGGGAGGCCGATTTCATCATGTTGGTTTTATCCAAGTTGTTGTTAGTAATCCTCTTTGTTGGACCTTGTTCATGTCTTCATTAGGAATTACTTTGTATATCACCAAGGTTTTTGGGAGGCCGATTTCATCATGTCGGGTCCATCTAAGTTATTTTTGTAATCCTCTTTCTTGGACCTTGTTTAGGTCTCTTTCAGGGATTACTCTTATAACTTTTATGTTTTGGGCCGACTTCGTCATGTCGGACCCTTCTAAGTTATTTTTGTAATCCTCTTTCTTGGACCTTGTTCAGGTCTCTTTCAGGGATTACTTTTATAACTTTTATGTTTTGGGCCGACTTCGTCATGTCGGGTCCTTCTAAGTTATTTTCGTAATCCTCTTTCTTGGACCTTGTTCAGGTTTCTTTCAGGGATTACTTTTATAACTTTTATGTTTTGGGCCGACTTCGTCATGTCGGGCCCTTCTAAGTTATTTTTGTAATCCTCTTTCTTGGACCTTGTTCAGGTCTCTTTCAGGGATTACTTTTATAACTTTTATGTTTTGGGCCGACTTCGTCATTTCGGGCCATTTTAAGTTATAATAATCCTCTTTTATAAGGCTGGCCATACCTCTTTCCAGGTATTTACTTATAACTTTGGTTATTGCGACTGGTCCGACTTCTTGACGTCGGCCAATCTTTAAGTTATTATTTAGCAATCCATTTTATTAAGACCTCGTCAGGTCCTTTCTCTGGATCACTTTCGATAACTTCTTGCATTATTCTGTTTTCATCTTTGCCGATTTGTAGAAATTGGGTTCAATCCTCGCTTGATTGACCTTTTGATGAATTTGGTTTTCATCTCTGTTGGTCTTTATCATGATCGTGCAGTGAATTTGATTTTCACTTTCTGCCGATCTGTTGCTTTATAATCGGATGATGAATATTTCAGATTAATGCGGGTTGAGAATTTGTAGAATATCTAAACATATTTTATTCAAAAGACCTCGAACTGCTGACCTGTTATGGCTAGGATTTTTTCTTCTTCCGAGATTGACGGAGAATGCAGCATTTCTTGGATGAGGCTTCTATTGTTGCCCCCTGGTTTGGTGCTGGCTAGTTTTGAGAGTGCATCAGCTCGGGCATTCTATTCTCGGGGTATGTGACGGACTTCATATTCTCCTAGCTGTCCGAGCTGTTTCCTGGTTTTGTCCAAATGTTTTTTCATGGTGGGATCTCTGGCTTGGTAGCTCCCTGCTATTTGTGAAGTGACTACTTGCAAATCGCTGAAGATGATAAGCTTTTGAGCTCTAACCTTTCTAGCCAGTTTCAAACCAGCTAGTAGTGCCTCATATTCTGCTTGGTTGTTTGAAGCAGGAAACCCGAATTTGAGAGAGAGTTCGATTTTGGTTCCTTGGTCGCTTTCAATTATCACACCTGCGCCGCTTCCAGTTTTATTTGAGGAACCGTCTACATAGAGACTCCATTCTGTGGGGGGTTCTGGGGTGTCCGTAAATTCTGTGATGAAGTCGACCAGGTATTGTGACTTGATGGCTATCCGAGCTTCGAATTGAAGATCAAATTCGGACAACTCGATTGCCCATTGCAAAATTCTGCCTGCTAGGTCTGTTTTCTGTAAAATCCCTTTTATAGGCTGGTTAGTCCGAACCCTAATGGTGTGGGCTTGGAAGTATTGACGAAGTCGTCGAGATGTTAGTATGAGGGCGTATGCAAACTTTTCTATTTTTTGGTAGTTCAGCTCGGACCCTTGTAATGCTTTACTGATGAAGTATATGGGTTGTTGCCCACTGTCGTCTTTCTCGAACTAGTGCTGAAGCTACTGCCCGACTTCCTACTGCGAGGTACAATGTGAGTGGTTCTCCTTCCCGTGGCCGAGTTAGGATAGGTGGTTGTCCCAGAAATCTTTTGAAATCTTGGAAGGCTTGTTCGCACTCTTTTGTCCATTCAAACTTTTTCCCTTCCTTAGAGTAGCGTAGAAGGGGAGAGATCTTATTGCCGATCTGGCTAGAAATCTGGACAAGACTGCCAAGCTCCCGTTGAGTTGTGGTACCTCTTTGATAGAAGTCGGGCTCTTCATGTCGAGTATGGCCCGACATTATCTCGTAAGAACTGTACGATTGATTCTTTTATGTCTCCCTTTAGGTTCGTACCAATATTGGTTCTTTTGTCCGGGATATCTCCGATCTGGACTTTTTCTATTTCACCTTCGGGTTGTGGGCGGAGTTCTTCCCGCCTCTGAACTCCACCGAGTTCGATTGTGTGGAATTCTTCTCCTCTACCTCTGAGGTTTAGACTTTCGTTGTAACAGCGGCGCGCCATCTTCTGGTCTGCTTTTATTGTAGCTATCCCGTCTGCAGTTGGGAATTTCATGCACAGATGTGGAGTCGAGA
The DNA here is from genome assembly GCF_059453495.1 of Arachis ipaensis. Taxonomy (NCBI): domain Eukaryota; kingdom Viridiplantae; phylum Streptophyta; class Magnoliopsida; order Fabales; family Fabaceae; genus Arachis; species Arachis ipaensis. The sequence continues at coordinate 51,756,859 of NC_142438.1, forward strand.
CTATTGCGCCGAGCTGATTCAATGTTGTCCGACCTATTAGGGTGTTGTAGGCTGAGCTCACGTCGACCACGATGTAGTCTATCTTGAGTGTTTTTGATTGGTTCCCTTTCCCGAAGGTTGTGTGTAGTGACATGTATCCAAGTGGTTGAACTGGGGTGTGTCCCAGTCCGAACAGACTGTTCGGATATGCTCTGAGTTCTTTTTCTTCCAGGCTGAGTTTGTCGAAGGCAGTTTTGAACAAGATGTCGGCGGAGCTCCCTTGGTCTATCAGGGTGCGATGGAGATTTGTGTTTGCTAGTATAATTGTGATGACCATGGGATCGTCGTGTCCTAAGATGATACCAGACGTGTCTTCTTTGGTGAAAGTAATTACAGGGATGTCGGGTGTTTCCTCTTTCCCCTCAACATGATACACATCTTTAAAGTATCTTTTGGGAGATGATTTGGAGATTCCTCCTCCCGCAAATCCACCGTGTATCATATGGACGTGTCTTTCTGGTGTATGAGGTGATCGCTCTGTTCATCCGACATCTTCGTCCCTTCTTCTTTTTCTTTGCTCATCGTCCCGGGTGGCCAGATACCGATCTAGTTTTCCCTCTCTTACTAGTTTTTCTATGACATTTTTTTAATTCAAAACATTCGTTGGTGGAATGCCTACGGATTCGATGGTACTCACAATATTCGGTCCGGTTTCCTCCTCCTTTCTTACCTTTGTGTGGTCGAGCTGGGGGTATTTTTTCAGTGTGGCAGACTTTTCTGTAGACGTCCACAAGGGACACCCGAAGAGGGGTGTAATTGTGGTATTTTTTATTTTTTCCCCATGTCGATCTTCCTTCTTTTTAGACTCTTTATCCTTGTCCCGGGAGGGATAGGTGAATCCAGATTTTGAGGTCTCTCCTAGTCGAGAATTTTCCTCCATGTTGATGTATTTCTCCACTCGTTCTTGCACTTCATTCAGAGATGTGTGGTATTTTTTTATATAGATTGGCTAAAAGTTCCCTCTCGCAGGCCATTGATGAGGCCCATGATGGCGGCCTCTGTTGTTAGGCTTTGTATGTCTAGGCATGTTTTGTTGAATCTTTCCATGTAGTTACGAAGACTTTTTCGATCTCCTTGCTTGATTCCTAGTAGACTTGGGGCGTGTTTAGCCTTATCTTTTTGGATGGAGAATCTGGCCAGAAACTTCTTGGCTAAGTCGTCGAAGCTTGAGATGGACCTAGGAGGTAGATTGTCGAACCATCTAATTGCTGTCTTTGTTAGAGTAGTTCGAAAGGCTTTGCAATGAACTGCATCTGAGGTGTCGGTGAGGTACATTCTACTTCTGAAATTGCTAAGATGATGGCCGGGGTCTGTAGTGCCATCGTACAAAGTCATATCCGGGAGCTTAAAGTCTTTCGGGATTTTGGTCTTCATGATCTCCTTGGTAAATGGATCTTGATCCTTGCGGGAGCTATCCTCATGAGAGGATCGATTAGCTTTGGCCTTGAGATCGGCTTCGATTTTTAGGAGTTTGTCCTCCAATTCCCGGCGTCGTCTTATTTCCCTTTGTAGGTTTTTCTTAGCTTCTCGTTGATGCTCTGCCCCTTTTTTGAGTTGCTTCAAGCAATCTTGAAGTGCCTCCATGGCTTCCATAGTCGGTGAATCGGTGTTTTTGTTAGGTTGAGGAGTTTCTTTTGATATAGTATCCGCGTTCTTGTGCGGTGTTCTATCTTCCAGATCTGAATCGTGATGGTCATCCGCCATGGTGATGGGATGACTTCCGGGTCCCCGGCAACGGCGCCAATGTTCCCGGGATTACCTGAAACTGTAGGTCGATCTCGGACGAGATCTTCTGTACTGATCGGCGATGACGTGTCCGGCTGTGGGTGGTGGCCAGAGCAGTCGCGTCCGACTTGTTGGACTGGTAATGCTGCTTATCCTTTGTCACCGGAGGGTGGTGGTACCTGCAAAGGACTCCGATGCTTAAGTTAGCAAGGGTATTAAGCAGGTTTTTAGTAGAATCAGAGTATGAGTTATACCTGGGTGCTCCAGTGTATTTATAATGGTGCAAAGTGACCTTAGATAAGATAGTTTTCTTTATCTTATCTTTTGGTGAGGTCAGCTTATCTTTAAGGGAACCGCCCTTATCTCTATAGGCTTGGGCCGCCTTTGGATTTGGGTCGTATTCCTCGAGTTGGGCCCTTTTTTGGGCTTTCCTGTCGATTTGGCCGAGCTCTTTGAGAAGAGGTCGGATTGTCCTGACCTGTAGAAGTCGGTCGTCTTGTTGGTAGAACATCCCGGGTCGGACAGTTCGACCCAGGGTATGAACACAAAGTCAAAGCTTTACATCAAAAGCATGCACAATTGTCGAAAGTAAAAAAAAAAGAGACAGAGAAAAGAACGACTAACCTGCAGAAAAGAAGATGAGAAACGCCTCAAATCAAGAACAACAAAACTCCCAAAACTCAAAAGGAAGAGCTCGACCTACTTTCAGAAGTCCGAGAAAGATCTCGGATTAGAGAGGAAGCACTAAAGCGTCGAATGGACCTAAGGTCAGTCAGGAGAAGGGAAGCTAGCAGCCAACTAGAAAGGACCATACCAAGTTGTTCAGAAGAACTGGGGAAAGGTTGCTACAAAGTGTCCGACCTCGAGGGGCGAGAGCTACCAAGGTCATGGCATGCCTGCAATCTAAAAAGGGCGCCAGGCCGAGATCTAAAAGATTGCCCGACCTAGAAAGGTAAGCACTAACATGTACACACTCTTATTCATATCTTTATTTTATTGTTTAAAAGTTTGCAGATTCTCTACAAAACCTCTCTACAGGTCGGCAAGATGAAAAACAAATTCACCGCCCGACCAAGGTGAAAACCAAATTCACTGCTCGATCAAGACAAAGCTATAGGTCGGCAAGGTGATGATCAAACTCACCGTCCGATCACGATAAAATCGACAAAGTTATAAAAAGTAATCCATAAGCTGAGGCCTGGCCAGCCCTGACTAAAAAATGGATTACTAGAAATAACATAAGAACGGACCGACATGAAGAAGTCAGACCAATCGACCAAAGCAACAAAAAGTTATAAAAAGTAATCCATAGAAAGAGGCCTGACGAGGTCTGAGAAAAAATGGATTGCTATAACTTGGGATGGACCGACGTGAAGAAGTCAGACTAGACTGATCAAAGCGACAAAAGTTATAAAAAGCAATCCATGGCAAGAGGCCTAGCCAGCCCTGCCAAAAAATGGATTACTAGAAATAACTTAGAAGGGACCGACGTAAAGAAGTCGGCCCAAGCCGATTAAAGCTACAGAGTTATAAAAAGTAAATCCATAAAAAAGAGATCCAGCGAAGCCTGATTAAAAATGGATTACTAAAAATAACACAGAAAGAATCGACAAGCGAAGTTGACCAACGAAAGCTACAGATTGGACCGACAAGAGAAGTTGGACCAACGAAAGCTACAGCTCGGATCGACACGAGAAGTCGGACCAATGAAAAGCGTGCACTAAAAGGGACATAGCTCCGCCCAAAAAGCCACGGCTCCACGACAAGGCTATCAAAATTGTTCAGACTAACTAAAAAGGTTCTACCAAGAACACTAAAAAGTTATCGGACAAGTTAGCCCCAAAGGTCATCCCGCCTAAACAGAAGACAGACAAAAAAAGATCTAATAAAAAAGAGGTCGGACAACAAAGTACCAACACTCTAATAACATCTCACAAAAGCCAAGGAAAGGTCAAAAGACCAAAGCTAGAAGTGCTTCGCTGAAAAGTACAAAGTCTTGAAAAAAGACACTACTTAAAAAGCGAAAAGCACGGCCTCAAAGACGGAGCTAATAAGTCGTCCAAACAAAAAGGTTCCCCATCGGAACACTACCTAAAAAGTTGTTGGATTATGACTAAAAAGCCCGAGCAGTGAAGACAAACAAGTCGGAAGAAGGCTGAAAAGACCTCTCAACAAACTAAAAAGGGCAATACCAGACTCGCAAAAAGGAGAAACTACTCAAGATCGACCAAAGTCAGGATGCTTGAGCACGACTTCCTCAAAGAGATCGAAGCTCTGAAAGCACGATCTCACGGAAAGGTCCGAACTCAAGCAGGGGCACTGTTCATACATCGGTTCGAGCTATAAAGGACCGAGTTGGCCGACCTCTTAGAGGGTTGGCCGATCTCTTAGAAGGTTGGCTCATGACCGACCTCTTAGCAGGTTGGCCCATGACCAACCTCTTGGAAAGTTGGCCCATTACTGACCTCTTAACAAAGAGTTCGGCCAAATCGTCAAAAGAGCCCAAAGCAGGCCCAAACGAAGGAACACAACCTAATCTAAAGGCAGCCAAAGCCTAGAAAGCTAAAGGCGGTTCCCCTTAAAGATAAGATGACTTCACTCAAAGATAAGATAAGATAAGATAACTATCTTATCTCTAGAAAGGTCACTCCACACTACTATAAATACACTGGAGCACCCAGGTATAACTCACACTCTGATTCTACTAAAAACCTACTTAAAGCCCATGCTAACTTCTGCAGCATCTCCAGCTCTGCCAGTTCCACCAGGTTGGACACAACAGCTCCGGCCACCAGATCCAAGAAATCGGACATGACAGCTCCGGCCACCAGATCCAACAAGTCGGACACGACAGCTCCGGCCACCACAGCAGATCTCATCCGAGATCGACCTTTAGTTTCAGGTAACCCTCGGAACACTCATCAATTCAGATAATCAACAAGAACGTAACTGACTTATCTTACTTCACCTATAAAGGTATGATGTTTTATCCTCAACAGGAATACACTGAATTCACAGTACTAACTTAAGTATTGGAGTGCCTTTTGCAGGTACACTCCCCCTTTGTTCATACTCTCCGTGACGTGATATCTCTCTGAACGAAGAGCTCGAATCTTCCTAGCTTATAGCTCAGCGTTGAAGGCAACAGCTCGGCGTCGACTTCCAAAAACCGAGTTACGTCTTGGTACTCACACAAGAACAATTATTATTATTATTATTATTATTATTATTATTATTATTATTATTATTATTATTATTTTGATCGGTTCAACAAAAACCGTAATATACTTTTCATGGCGATCATATGAACAAGATCAAACATTATGCTGGTTAATGAAGTTGAACCAACCAGTCCAATCCATTCCTAAGAGTCAATTGATTATTTCTATTGGGATATAAGACCGTATAACATATCAATTATTGCAAAGTCAAGTCACGGAAGAGTCCAAGAAAATGAACAAGGGGACAACAAGGAAAATCCATTGAAATGAGATGAAGGTTGAGATTTCATTTCTCAAGAAAAAGAACCACAAAAAAAGGTTGTGTAATTTAGCTTTTTGTTTTGTGAACAGAATATTAGACCAACTCATTTTTATCCACAAATGAATACTAATAAAAGTCACTTTAGCTATATATTGAACACTAACATAAAACTTTTACGGAATCAATAAAATTATGATTTTTCAAAACCACAGTAATTCTAATTGCTTGCTCTTCAATGTGTAATTTGGAAGGGAAAATTTAAAATGCATAAAATTCTAGTAATGCCTCTCATATTTTAATGTGCAAAGAGCATTACAAAAGATATTATCATATTAGTATTCATTTTTGTCAAGGAAACATATTATTAATAAAAAGTGATAAGAAAAAGACAAATACAGGATTGAGTAACAAAAACTATTCATAAAATTGGATAAATTGTTTAAAAAGAAAATTATGGAAAGTAAATATTGTTAAAAATAAATAAATTTAGGGTAAACTTAATAGTCAGTATAATGCAATTTGGGGTGGGGGTGTGGAGTTTGTTTGAGGAGAGGGGGGCGTTGATACTGATGAGCGTAATGTTTATAAACAAAGGGTTCGAATTTGCCACCAAAAATATCAAAGGCCCAGTATGTAAAGGCCAAAAAAGTTCTGTAATGGTTAAAGTTGGGCTGCTATAAAGAGCCCAAAGTAAACAAATTGATGGGTAACTAATTTGGGTTGGTTGAGTGGTCAGCTCACTTGTCCGCTTAAGTAAGTGTTGGGAGTTCGAATCCCACCTTGTGCATACAGCGATGGATTAGCCTTTGCACTGTTGGACTGAAAGATACCATGGACAACAAAAAATAAACAAGTTGATGGGTCAAAATTGCTCAAAATTAAAAAAGAAACCACTCTACCAATTCAAAAATAATAATAATAATAAAATAAAAATAAAAAAAATAATATGGCATGATAACTAGTTTTTTTTATCATTGAAGAGTAAAAATGCAACCCAATCTTTGTTCGTTTTCTTAAAAGATAAGAGGATTTTTGTAAAAAAAAAAAAAAAAAGAAGAAAAGGTATATCGCCCCCTAACAATATTATTTTGGAATAATACTAATTTTTTATTAAAAAATTCGTTAAATAGAAATGAAAAATAATCTTTTGGGATTTTACAACTTGTGGGATTTTAAATCCTTCAGAAAATATTAATAAGTTAATTTTTGAAAATTCTTTCATTAATGGTGGTAGTAGAGAAGGACAATTGCCAGAAATAATGTCATAAAAAGAAAAACTAATTGCAATACAAAAGAACTTTTGAAAAGAAAAAATAGTATCACATAAAAAATGAAAAAAGTGAATAATGATATTGATGGCGTTGGTGTTGTAGTTGATAAGGATAGAGAAAATAATGATGATGAGAAGGTATAAAATAATAGAAATATAAATTATATCAATGATAATGATAAGAAAGGTAGTTGTAGTTGATCCTATTGTTAAAATTTTTTTTATAGAGTATATAACCTTACAAATTACAAATAAAATTCTTATATAACTAACTTCAGTTATTATTTTATAAATTTTAACAAAAAAATTGTATTGTTCCAAAATAATATTCTTACAGGCTAAAGAATCTCTTTCTTAGACAAAAATTATTTTATCATTTAAAAAAATAAACAGAAACTAGATTGAGTCTTTATTCGTCACTTAACTAAAAATTGAGAATCTAAATATCACTTTGTGCATAAAAAAGATCTCATGATCAAACATTGGCGTCTATCTTGTCCTTAAATAGACAAAGTGCACATAGAAATTAGTTGTTAAATTCAACGATAAATACCACTGACAAATAAAGAAAAAATACATACATTTCTAAAAAAGAAATCATTTGAAAAATAAGAAAGAAATGCAAAAGATACACTATTTGGTGTGCTTTTTATTTCAATTTTATAAAATAAAATTGTAAGTAAAAATACCTTTTGGAATGTTGTGAATTTTTTTTAAGTAACTTTAACGAGTTTGTTAAAGGTAAATATTAATAATGCACTTTCGATATCTATAAAATAGATTTTGTCAACTTTTTCATTTTACTGAAAAAAGAAACAATTGAGACCTTTTTTGATAGGTATTGTTAAAAATAGGTTAGTTTAGAATAGAGTACTAAAATTAACTCTAAAAGATTATGATGCTGATAAAATTAAAAAAAAAATTATTATAAATTTAAAAAGATTTAATTATTAAAAAGAATCTTTAATATTAAAATTATTTAGAAAGATTAATTTTATAATATTTAAAGAGAAGGACTAAATCTTTTTTGTGAAGAAACAAATATATCCTTAGGTTATTTTTTTATTTATTTTTTTTATAAACATATTTTTTTAATTGTCTATCATACTCAAATCCTTATTCTTTATCTATAACTAATAGAGATATTTGTTGCTGCCAATCACAAAACTAAGACTTGGGAATACCTGGGAGTATACTAATGTCTTACTATTATCATATATAAAGTAGTCAACAATGAGCATAAAACAAATCATTCAGAATTTGTAGAATTTGTCTCGAGAGATCTCTTTCTTCAATTATTCAATGCTGAGCCCTTGAATCAAATGCAATAATCGGTGCTGATTAGGGGTGTTCAAATCCAAATCGATCCAAATTAAACTGCTCATCCAATCCAATTCAAATCGAAAACTGATTAAAACCGTACTAATTCGGATTTGATTGGATTCTATTTTTTGTAAACCGCTGTATTGGATCGGATTTTGGATCTACTTTTTAAAACCGATCCAATCCAATCCAAACCGCACAATGTGCTATAATATTATTATTTTATTATTATATTTACAATTATATTTATAACATGTTCAATTTGTTATACATTTTTCTATTATTCATGTATTATTATTATTTAATAAATATTTTATGTTTAAAATATTATTTATTTATTTATTTTAACTAACCTATAATTTTATTTCTATTGTTATGTTATCATTGGCTTTTTAAGATATGTTAAGACTTGTTATGTCATTGTTGATTATTTAAAATTTGATGTTGAAATTTGTTATATGTATTTAATTATTTTTATTTAAAAAACCGTAATCCAAACCGATCCAAACCGCTTGTAATCGGATCGGATCAGATTGGATTTTCAAAAAAAGTTCATCCAATCCAAACCGCACCGCACATAAATTAAGCGTTCGGATCGGATGACTTTTTCCTTTAAAACCGAACCAAACCGCACCGCGAACACTCCTAGTGCTGATCTAAGTAGTCTCTGTCGTGTAATATTTGTATACCTTTGTAATAGACACCCGGCTTCTGGCAGGTAAGTTGATTTTTCAATGCTGCATTTGGTATACCCTTGCAGAGTATTTGAAGCTGAAACATTACTATTGAGTAATACGTTTCGTTCAAACTCGTTTTTAGATTTTAATGTCTCTGCCCTCTGTAACACCCTACCACACAGAGCTTTACGCTTAAGCCGTAAAACAGAGGTGTTGTGGTATTACAACCTCTAAAATAAAATATATACATAAAAATATTAAAAAGGATATCGTATACGAGGTGCCTTGAAAAACGAGTAAAGAAAAAATGCGAAATAAAAAATGCAACGCTCCGGAAACAAGATTACTTGCGTGCGAAGAAAATTAAAGTTCATAAGTATAACTAAACAGAAGGTAGGAATAGAGGGTCAAGAGATACGAAATAACAAGCTCCTAACTTAACCTGCGAAGCTAAAGCTGGCCGGAGAATATTTACATACAAAATATACAATCTCATAACCCAAAATACATGTTTAAAATCCTAATTCTCCATAAACCTCTAAGAGGCACAAAAGTAAAGTATACATATACACATGAGCAGAGTCTATTGATGAGCGGATATTTTATATGCTTTTTTTTTCATTTTCATATAGTAAAGTATGTTTTGTTTAAGTTTTCATAGTTTTTAGTGTAAAATTCACATTTTTGGATTCTACTTTGAGTTTATGTGTTTTTATTCAATTTTAGGTATTTTCTGGCTGAAATTGAGGAGCTGGAGCAAAAGTCTGATTTAGAGACAGAGAAAGCACTATAGATGCTGTCCGAATCTGACCTCCTTGCACTCGAAAGAGCTTTTTTGGAGCTACAGAAGTCCAAATGGAGCATTCTCAACGGCTATGGAAAGCTAACATCCAAAGCTTTCCAGCAATGTATAATACTTGAAACTTTACTTCGGAATTGAAGGCCCAAAACTGGAGTTCAACGCCAGCCTCCTGCCTATTCTGGCGTCCAGCACCCAAAGGAGAAGAGACCAGCGTCCAACGCCCATAAAGGACCCCTAGCCAGCGTTCAACACCCTAGAGGCCTTGTAGCACGTGGATCTCAATAAATATCAGCCCAAACACTCACCAAGTGGGCTCTAGAAGTGGATTTTAGCACTAAAAGATTGTTTCACTCTTCCTATGTAATCCTTAGTCATTAGCTTAGTATTTATTTGAGAACTTTTACAGACTCTAGCAGAGGACTTGTCATATTTTCGTTTACCATTGTATTTTCTATCAGTATGAGTCTCTAAACCTCCTTGGTTGAGGGGAGGAGCTCTTCTAAGTTTTATGGATTAATAAAGTACTACTGTTCTATCTCAAAACGTGTTTGATTCTCTATTCTAAGATGTATATCTGTTCTTCATCATTATGAATGCGTTGAACCGGCACAAGGTTATCTCATTCTACATGGGTTCAGAGTGAGTCTTTCATCGGACAATGATATACCACTAGCTAGATCATACATCTCTTAGACGGCTAATTCACGACTTCGTTGGGGACTTCTCGAGACACCAGTTCAGCCGAGGTACAGGGAGATTAGAGTCTTTGTGGTAGAGGCTAGAACCAAAGGCGCAACATTCTCTAATCCGGAAGATTCGACCTTGTTTGTGGCGTTTTGAGTAGGATCACTAAGGAGAATGAACTGCAGGAGCTTCACCCTCAATCAGACTGGATCCGCACTAACCCTGGGGTTCAGATTTAGAGGAGTATTGGCGATCCCTTAAAAAAGGCGTTGATCACATACAACCTGCCATAGAAGAAATCATTCACAGTTGAAGAAGATAGTAAGACCAGATTGATCCAGAAGAACAAAGCATCTCCAAGCCTTAACCATCTTCGTATCATTGCATTCACGATCAAATGAGTAACATTTTATTTATTTTCTTTTCATGCAAATTAAACAAACAAACAACTCTTCTATCTGCCTGACTAAGATCTACAAGATAACCATAGCTTGCTTCAAATCATAATCCTCGTGGGATCGACCCTGACTCACTCAGGTATTACTTGGACGACCCAGTGCACTTGTTGATTCAGTAGTGCGAAGTGTAATTCCGCGCTACCATATATATATATATCAAGAGTAGGGCCCCAAAAATATCCACTTCGCCGCAGAACTCCAGACGCCTACCGAGGTGCCTCTCGACCTGCATCTGAAAAATCACAATATAGTATGGGATGAGAATCAGGGGTTCTCAGCATGGTAAAGGTGCCATGCACATAAGATATAAGGTCTTGGAAATGCCAGAGGCAATCCTAGAACGTCAACACTCAGATTATAAAGCTTAAAGTACTAAAATAGAAACCATAACGAGTGGTCTTCTAAGAATATCTAAGCCTAGCTTAAACCTAATCTTAACACTAAGTGTTTCCATCTTTCATCTGTTCCTTTATCTTCGGTGATTTTGCATAGACAGATAAGCAGACAAAGACAAACACAGGTAGAGTACAAATAATACAGATAGCAAGTATAATAGTTTACATATTATAATCAATTAGGCATTCTCAATTAATGCACAACCAGCAAAGCAAACAATATAAACATGATGTATGTATGTTCTATTACTGATGAGGCTCATTTGTCAGTTATCAAGCCAACTCGACAAGTCCGGCTGCTAAACCCTAACTGTCTCCCGTCGTGCATCTCCATGAGTCTATGCATAGCTTTTTCTCATTTCATTCATAATTTATACATATATAAAATTTTACTCAATGGGGGTCAACCTTTCCGAGAATTTATAAGTGTTCGGTCAGATCTTACGATGTAGGGCCAACAGAGCATCGAGTCTCAACCTGGAACACGTGGTGGCAAGCGACGGTACTTTATCTAGGGAAACCCGTGTCTTAGATAATAGAGTGTATAAGCCAATAACATTCATAATCATTTATAATTATTGCATAATTATATCATTTAAGCCATGGTACAATATACACTCCAAGAATACACATTTCCATATACAATTCATCACTTTTCCAACTTTGCTCCACCCCCAAGTTACCTCTATTTCCTAGCTTCATGTTATTACTAGACTTACTACTACGGTTTAGGGCTAAAAGAATGAAAATAGAGGTCTAGAAGTTTGAAACTAGGCTTAAAACACAAAAATCCAGGTTTGCTAAAACAGGAGCCACGCATATGCATAGGCATACGAAAATCCATGCTCGCGTACGCGAGAATCCCAATCCAAAAGAGTTGGTCGCGTCGCATGCAGGTGGTCGCATACGCAACCCCTTAAAAGTCAATGTTCTCGTACGCAAACACACTGCTTGCATATGCAAGATGCCAAACCCGAAGAGTTTGGTCGCATCGCGTGTAGTGGTCGCATACGCAAGTTGTGCAGATCAGCAAAAAATGTTGAATGCTGTAGAATTTTTAGTTTTGCCCTCTGAACTTCGAACGCGCATAATGTTTTTATTTTAAAATATTTTTCATCCGTTCTTCAAACGGCGTAAACTTCATTGACCCAATTTTCATTTAAAACTAGTTTGAAACAATTGGGGGTTCGGAAGCCAAGTTATGGCTCGCCAAAATTCGGCCAAGAACCAGTTTTACACAAAAACCTTCAAACCTCAATTTTCATAAAAACCAAACTCAAATCCAAACTTTTATACCTATATTCAACACAATAACATATCATAGCACACCAACACAGCCCTATATCCTTCACATCACACCACCTTCAATCATACTTCATTATTACACAATCTCAAACCTAAATTCCTTATTTTACATCAACAATGTTATCTTCTACTTACTCAATATATATAATCATTTCATCACATCCTTTATCACCAATATATCATCATATCTTTCATCACCAACTCATCACTTAACATACTATTATCAACATAACCACAATCACCCAACACATAATCAATTCACATCATAATCATCATCAAGGGTGCTAAGCATTGTACATTTTCATGCATACCAACCTATTCTATGGTTATCTAGCCTAAGTTTTTACAGAATATTATATATTAAATACATGAAACCTAAACTATACCTTGGCCGATTTTCACGTATTAGCCAAGGCAACCCACAAGGCAAGCTCACAAGCTTTCCTCACCACAATTTAGCTTCCCAAGCTTCCAATCAAGCCTCTAATGTTTTCAATTTTGCTTCATATCACATATATATACACCTAACACAATTATCACATATACATACCCAAATTTAATCCCCAACACACAAAATCAAAGAATTGACTAGGGTTAATGATCCTTACTGTACCCACAGACCAAACGAACTAAGCCCAATAAGTCCTGCAAGCTAAATCAAATTTAGAGTATCAAAGCCAACAAATTCTCAACATGTATGCTCAAAGTTTTCGAAAATCAAAGGTGTAGAGCAAATGAAGTAAGAATGAGAATTGCCTATGAAATTGTTCTGATAGATTCGTAGAGCTCGACGCGGTGGTCGTATGGCCGCAAACGGTGCGACAATCGGAGCTCGGAGCGGAAAGTTATGGTGGCTTGATCACAACGTTAAGGTTTGTGTTTCTTCCCCCTTGTCTTAAGCATTGCTTCAACATTTTTGTGCTGAATGAGGGAAGAAGAATAAGTTTTCTTGAGTTATATGGGCTGATGGGTTGGGCTTGGGCCCATCTTGGGCCCGGTTCGGCCCATTTGGCCCAATCTTGTGCCAAATTCTTTAAAATTAGTGTAAAAATTTCTTATTTTAATTAGATCTATCCTATTTTACTATAAAATTTATATTTCTAATTTATTTTATTAAAATTTAATTTATTGGTTAATTATTTACTAATTTAACAGGGTTTATACCCTCTATCACCCCTCAAGACTTGCTTGCTTTAGAGGAATCTATAATGTCTTAGTATTTTTTTATAGAGTAGTCAACAATTAGCAGTAATTAGTCAATATTAGTGTTTCTTTTTTTTTTTTGTAATCCATGTTCTCATTATTGGTTATTTATTGTTTTATATTTTTGCATAGAGTGAAATCTACTATTCATCTACGACAATTGTTTTTGTTATTTTTCCATTGGAGGTAATATTGAAGTTGTACCAAACCAGAAAATTATTTATCATGGAGGAAAAACTGTAGGAGAGCTAATTGAAGAAGGATGTATGCATTCAAATTTAATGCATAAGATATGGCTTCGAACCCAGGAAAATATACAGAATAAACGCGTTACCTACATAGTGAAGTTTAACCAATCTCAACTCATAGATCTCATTGATACTGATAGTGTTAACCAAGTGATCGCATTCAATGATGATACAGCTCATGTATACATCATGGAGGTAGAAAAGACTAACCATGATAGTACACCTCATAAGGACAATGACGACAACGTTCATGATAAGTATTTATTCCAACTGTTTTATCTTTTTATAAATTTTTCTTATATTAGTGATTAGTGAATTGTTATAAAAGTAATTTAATATTTTTTATGATTAGTATACTATCAAGTAATTCAACTCAAAGAGTCGACCTCGTCTCTAATATTGATGGTCAAAATCCATTGACGCCAATTCTATGTACAACCCAACTTGTCCATACACCCCAGATTATCAATGGCTCTGCTAAGTGAAATGATCTTATAAAGGAAGAAGGGCAGATTTTTCAAAATGCAAGTAAGTTGAAAGAATTGTTTGAATATGGTATAGCTCATAAGTTTACATACAAGTTCTTAAAGAACAGTCCGGGTAAAATAATTTGTGTCTGCAAGGTTAAAGATTGTCCATGGAAAATGTCAGCTTATGCTATGGAAAAAATTCTTCGTTCCTCGTAGTGAGACATTTTATCAAGAATCATAAGCACTAAGCTCAAGATGTATTAGAGAGTACTCACTCTTTCACGTATAATTTGGTGTCTTCAATTATTGTTGACAAGTTGATATTAACTCCTGACAAGTTGCCTAATGACATACGAAGTGACATTTTCAAGGAATACGGATTTTCACTAACATATCACCAAGCTTGGGCTGCATAGGAGAAAGAATTAGTTGAAATTAATGGCGTACCTAAAGATTCATATATGCTAATTCCTTGGATATGTAATCGTTTAGTAGAAACTGCTCCACAAACAGTTGCAAAATGGACATGTCCTCCTGGTTATCAATTTGAAAAGCTTTTTATTGCATATGGATATTGTGTGACAGGTTTTCTTCGTGGAGCAAGGCCTATATTATTTATTGATGGTTGCCACTTAATTGGTCCATACAGGAAAACTTTTCTAGCTGCCTCTACATGCAATGCAAATAATGACTTATTTCTGATTGCGTATGCAATTGTTAATGTTGAAAATAATGAGAATTGGCTTTGGTTCCTATCTAATTTGAAAGAACTAACTGGGTCAATTCCAGTTACGTTAATATCTGATAAGCATCCATCAATTATTGCAGTTGTGGAGCAAGTATATGATAGGGATAGACATGCATATTGTTATCGACATGTTAAAGAAAATTTTTGTGTAGAAACTAAAAAGTTACAGAAGAGAATGAGTGGTGAAGTAAAAGAAGATGCAAAAAAGTTACTAGATGCACTTTGTTATACCCGTTTTGGCACAGAGTTTACAGAAGCTGTGGAACAAGTTCGTGCATTTTCACCAGAACTTGCAAATTGGTTAGAGACTAAAGGAGTTATTAACAATTGGGCAAAGTCTCAATTCCCTCATCGATAATGGGACCTCATAACTACCAATGTAGGTGAATCATTTAATTCATGGATAAGAAAAGAGAGGACTCATAGTATTTGTGCTTTAATAACTGAGCATAGAGACAAACTTGCAAATCTATTATATACTGTAAAGTTAGAGATGACTAAATAGACGAATGAAGTTGGGTCAACGATCGATAAAATATTGATGGGGCATGTAGCTAGAAGTGAGTTTCTTAAAGCAGTGAGATATGGAGATCATAATGTTATGGTTAGAGGGTCAAATGTTGATGTATGTGTGAATCTACTATGCAAAGAATGTACATGTCTTGAATGAAAAATGATTGGAATTCCATGTCCACATGCTTGTGCTCCAATCAAATTATTACATGGCAACAACTACACCTATGTGGAAGAGTGCTATCTGAAAAGTTCACAAGAAAAGATTTATGTGAGTAGTATGATCCCAATTGAAACTCATGACATGCCTGATGTCAACAACCTGATCCTAACAGATTGGGCGAATAATATTTTTCTTATGCCACCTACAACAACTCGTCCTTCAAGAAGACCATGCAAGAAGCGCCGAGGGTCACAATTTCAAGATGTGCGTATTTACAAATGTAGCCGATATGATCAAAGTGGTCATAATCGTTCTAAATTTAGAAATCCTAATCCAGAAAGAATATGAGTATTTTTTGAATAGTTCTAGCTTTATAGATTGTCACACTTAGAATTGCAATGTTGGTTTTTCTTAAGTTATGCATATGAAGTGATTCTACTTTGATTTTAATTGTATTTGTGAAAGTCTGCACTTAAATTTTATAATTTTACTTTGATTTTTAATTAAATTTGTGTAATTTTACACTTGAATTTTGTAGTTTTACGTTGATTTTAATAGCATTTGTACAAATATGCACTTGAGTTACGCAACAAGTTTGGCTTTAGTTCTATTGTGCAATTCTACAATCAAATGACAAAATTCTATAATACTGCATTAAAGTTGCTGCACTTAGTAAATAAAAATCTGCAATTCTGCAGTTGATTCTATGATTTTGCATGCAATTTTGCACTAAAATTATGTAACTCTGCTCATAGTTAAATAAATGAATCTTAGAAAAAGAAACACTTTTTATAAAATTTTCAATTGATATTTTCATTACAAGTCAAAGATCCAATGAATAATTGTGCTTCTATACGAGTCTTCCAATAAAATTAGACCACTCTAATATTTTCATACCACTATTCCTTATACTTCATTGTATAAGTATACTGTAAACAACAACAATCCTTAAATACAAATACATTGCAAAAAGTGTAACTGAAGGATTGATCAAAGCTAGAACAATCTTCTACTATAACACTCCATCATGATCTAACAATGCATTCTTATTCTTAGTCTAACTGAAGTCCCAAACACTTTATTGCTCCAACAGTTATCATCTTGCATGTATTCTTAAAGACTGGGGTCAAGCTATTGCCACTACAACACACACTGAATATGATGCACAGAGGAACCAATAGTTGGTTAAAACTTTGCTCTAGTAATAGAATTTCATCTTTGAAATCCTGCATATTTTGTGTAAATATAATTAAGAGTCATGACATATAATCAAGTTCTTCTAATTAAACAAATGGAAAGAAATGCTACAATCACAAGCAACGTTAAAGCATTGCGTTTAAAGTCCATAAAAAAATTTTCAGCACAAGTTTAGAGACAAAAATTGATCCATCTTCATTTTAGCCTCATACCAAACACACCTTATTGAACATAAACCCTTCAAATTCAGATTCATTCATTTATTAATGTATTTTTCAATATAGACAACAAGTGTTATTAGAGTTCTTACTGGGGCCAAAGATAACGCTCTTAACATCAATAATGCACTACTATATTCACTAAAAAAACTATAACTTAGATTTTGTTTAATGCATATGCCCTTATGCCTTGAAAGAAACAAAATTGAAAATCACATAATTAGTAAAACAAAACAGTGACTAATAGCCTCATAAGCTTTGAATTAAGGCATTTTAAGATCACACTAAAATCTTACCCATGAATTGAAAATGTGCAAACTTCATCATGTATGGCAGTTTTCACATTAAAAGCTATATAATTTCTAACTTCAGGGATACTAATATAGCTCAAGAGCTTGAGATAGGAACTTGAACCTGAAAGAAGCGTGTGACTTTGGGGAGCCTCAGGCGGGGCTTGCTGCTGTGAGCGACCGGAGGAGTCAAAGGAGTGATGGCCGATGTGGGAGGAATGAGTTTCACCGTCGGTGGCGAGCTTCAGAAGACAATTCTACCCGAAGATGATGATTTTACCTCTGACAACCTTGTTGGATAGCGACAAAGACGAATCTCCTTTGACGCGATAAAGACGGTGTTGATTCCACCTCTGATACGACGATTCTACTTCTGACGAATCTTCTCAGGTGCACGCCAACGCCATTCATCTCAGGCTGGGTCAGGTGCATAATGACGTCTCTTTCCTCGGCTGGGTATATTCTAGGGTATGGAGGTGGAGTGAGTTTGAGAATCATGATTTCTTTGTGGGTGAAGAAAATGGAAGAAAGAAAACAAGGGAAAGGAGAAGAGAAATCATTAAGATAATATTGTCTTTTTAATTTTAATTTTTTTGTTTTTTTTTTTAATAACCTATAAATTAATCCTTTTTAATAATTTTCATATTAACAATCCTACTTATTAATTTAGTTTTATTAATGGTCCTTTATAATAATTTTTTCTAAAATTAATTATATAAAATTTAAAGCTAACTTATAATCACTAATGATACTTTTTGTTTGACTAATCATTAACTGAATAATGATATCATTAGTTAATGATCCTACATATATTGTTAGTTATTATCTGGCAGTGTAAAGTGAAAAATAGATTAAAAATAAAAAAAATAAAAATTGATTAGTTATTGTCTTCTCCCCTAGAACTCAACCTCTTTTTCACAAACCCACCCCTTCAAACACATTAGTATAATAATCCATAGAATTTGCAAATCAAATCTCATTTAATTGAGATCTCTTTCACTTCACATCATTCACTTTTCAATAATTTTATCAACATATCCCTTTTTAACAAATAAAAAAATTGAGGAACCACAAAAGAATGACAAGCCCTAAGAAGGATTGAAAAAGCGTTGTTTCCAACGCTGCCAGAACCTGACTTCCAACCGCGGCACCCGAATCTGGAGTTGCATTCATCACAAAGAAATGGCTATGTGCTTTCAAATCAATTTTCACGATAATCAAATCATTAAATCAGACCATAGTACTAATAACTCCATCAAACAATTGAATCTCTTTCAGAATAATCAAAGAGCTACTAACCCCATCGTCCAAAACAAACTCAACAAGCAACAACCTCTTCCCCAGCTCATCAAGAAGGTGAACTCGCCACTGCCGCCGTTGTGCTTGGGGTGATCTAAGCCATTGGATGAGGCAAAATTGTTGAGATTTGTGGAGAGGGATATGAGGATTCCAAAGTAGGTCCTTACGTAGAAAAATAATGCATGTTGAGGATCAGCGCAACCATAGTGATTGATCAACAAAGTGAGATTTTTTATTTGTGGAAGATGGTGAAGGATCATGATGGATTGAATTTTGTGACAAAGCTAGATCCTATTTTAAAATTTGAAACGTTCTCTCTTGCAACAATTTTTACTTTATTTTTTTCTTTCTATTTTTCACTTCACACTGCCACTTAATGACTAGCAATACACATAAGATAATTAACTAACGGCTATTGTCTAATTAACTATTGGTCATAACGATATCTTAGGTAGTTACAAGTTAATTTTAAATTTTATATGGTCAATTTTGTCAACGCCATATTTTTTATAGTCAATTTTGATACTTTACTCATTAATTTATGATAAAAAAACTGATAGTTTTATCACTTGTTCATATTATAGTTTTATCACAAAACTAAAAAATAATTTTTCATGCCTTTCACTTATTTACTCTTTATAGATGGTTAATAAAATTAAAGAGTATGAATATAAAATAAAAATAAAAATTAAATAAATATAAAAATAATATTTAATTGAATATTTTAAATTATATATATTAATTAAAAAATGTAATATATGGGTATGCAATATATTTAAAAAAATATATAATGTATAATACGAACTAGTCCGGTTTAATGGTAGTCAAGCAAGTCTTCATCCCTCAAATCTTCTATTCGAATTTTATCCCATGTAAAATTTTAAAATAGATAGAAGATCATCCTAATCAATAGCTGGAATCTTATATGTTTCAAAACAGTGATAATTTAATAATTAATTCTAAAAATAATAACGGATAGATAAAAAATCATTAAAAAAAACCATTAAGAATAATAACGGATATATATACATGTGATTTTTTTTTTTTGGTGGCTTCCAACTAATTGTTTAATAGAATAAAATTTGATAGTGTTCTGGCCCAACCCAACAAATACCGGAAGTCCACGAAGTGGATCCGTGACCCGGTCGTACGATGAGGCGTCTATCACGTGACATGATCTTCTCGAGAGGGATCTATATAGTTGGCAGAATTCTAAAGAGCTGGGACTAAGCGAGAGGGTTAATGAACGGGACTTCTGTGTGGTCTAGAATTCCACTAATGAATGAATTTTCGTTGTAAAGTATAGTTTCTAAACCAAACAATAGTCCTTTCATACAAAAATTTAGGTTGTCACAAGTAACGAACCCCTAATAAGAAATAATCGAAATATTTGGACTCCGGGTCGTCTCCCTAGAAAACAATGTAGTGCTTAATTATTGGCTATGAAGGGGTAAAGGGGGTTTTGGTTCATAAGAGGGCAAGAGAAATAGATTTAGCAAGCAAGTAAGGAAAGCAAGATAAAGAACTCTTGGCTAAGACTTGGGTAATTGAGATCACCATCTTTGTCAACAAATCGAATATTGATAATCAAGAGAGGCCAACCTATTAAGTCTACTTCCCAAAAGCTTTAAGTACGTAATATTTACTCCTAAGCTTGAAGTACGTCAAATAGATTTGATCACATCAACCCTTAAGTCCTAACCTACCTACTAATTAACTTAGTAGTGGGTTAGCGTCAATGGGTATCAAATTGATCACCATGGGTTCTCAAATCACCAATTCCATCATACTCAATGACTCAAGATTACCCAATTCCCTTGGCTTAGACCAAGAGTTGACAAAATTACTCAAAAACTAAGGAGAACATTTCATCAAACACATAGAGTGCAATAAATGTAAACATCATAAATTGCAAGAATAATAAAATCTAACAACTACTAAGTGCAAGAAAAGCAAGATCAACAACTCAAATCAACAATAAAGAAACATCAAACATTAAATTGTATTAAAAGTAAATCAAATCCAACATGAGTTCATCATCACAAAAGAGAGCATAATGAGAAATTAACATCACAAATAAGAGAATCAAGGTGTAGAAATAGGAGATTATAAAAGAAACAAGATGAAATCAAGTAATTAAACATGAATTTAGAATAATCTAACCTAATCCTAACCTAATTCTAGAGAGAAGAGGGAGCTTCTCTCTCTAGAAAACTAACTAAAGGTTCATGTTGGCTAAATTAATTGCTCCTTCTTTGCTTGGACTTCAATTCTGCATGAAATACACTCAGAAACAAGTTGGATTTGGGCCTGGGCAGCTCAGAAATCACCCCCAGCATTTTGCCTTTAAGTGGGCCATGTAAGAGTACCGGCGCGTGCGCGCCATGTGCGCGTGCGCGTCTATGAGCGAGACCACTTTTGCGCATACGCGCCTTGTGCGCGTCCTTTGATGCATTCTCAATCTTTGTTTCTTCATGCATTCTCCCCTTTGTATGCTTTTCTACTCATTTCTTCCATCCAATACTTGCCTTATAAACCTGAAATCACTTAACACATACATCAAGGCATCGAATGGAATTAAAGTGAATTAAAATCACCAAATTAGGGTCTAAAAAGCATGTTTTTACACTTAAGCAAAATTCAAGGAAGAATTACAAAACCATGCTGTTTCATTGAATAAATGTGGAAAAAGGTGGTAAAACCCCCCAAAATAAGCACAAGATAAATCACGAAATTGGGGTTTATCAAATCTCCCCACACTTAAACTAAGCATGTCCTCATGCTAAAATCAAGAAGAAACAAAGGGTATTATCATTTATTCAATGCAACTAACTAAATGCAATCTATCTACATGATGTAATGGCTTAGTCAAAATAAATCAACCTCCAAGAATACACATGCAAGCACAAGGGCTAAGGTATTAACAATCAAAGCAAACCACAATTAGATTGAATCATTGAAAGAGTTCACAAACTTGCAAGAAAAGATGATCATGGGTGGAATCATGTAATTGAGCGATTGAACCCTCGCCAGATGTGTATCCGCTCTATGCACTCAAGTGTATGGGGTTGATTCACTCAATTCTCAAGGAAAGTAAATCAACAACTCAAATCATCAATAAAAAGAACATCAAACATTAAATTTCATTAAAAGAAATATAAATCCAATATGAGCATCCATGAACATACAAGAAGCATAAAAGTAAAATTAACATCACAAACTAAGAGAGTGAAAGTGTAGAAGCAAGAAATCATAAAGGAAACAAGATGAAAAGATGAGATTGAACCTAGATCTAGGAGAGATTAACCTAACCTAATTCTAAAGAGAAGAGGGAGCTTCTCTCTCTAGAAACTAACCTACATGATGCTAATGCTACAAACAATTGCTCTCCCTCTTGCCCAAGCTTGAATTCTGCATGAAATAGCATTAGAAATAAGTTGGGTTGGGCCCAAAGTGCTTCAGAAATCACCCCCAGCGATTTCATCTTTAGTGGGCCACGAGCAGCATCGGTGCACACGCATACATGGCGCGTGCGCGCCACTAAACTCGAAACAACATATGGCAAATTTTAAATCATTTTGAAGCCCTGGACGTTAGCTTTCCAACGCAACTAGAACCGCCTCATTTGGACCTCTTTAGCTCAAGTTATGGTCGATTGAGTGCGAAGAGGTCAGGCTTGACAGCTTTACGGTTCCTTCATTTCTTCATGAGTTCTCCCACTTTGCATGCTTTTCTCCTCACTTCTT
Source organism: Arachis ipaensis (assembly GCF_059453495.1). Taxonomy (NCBI): domain Eukaryota; kingdom Viridiplantae; phylum Streptophyta; class Magnoliopsida; order Fabales; family Fabaceae; genus Arachis; species Arachis ipaensis. The sequence continues at coordinate 51,779,115 of NC_142438.1, forward strand.
CCATTCAATACTTGTCTTATGGACCTGAAATCACTCAAAAAATATATCAAGGCATCGAATGGAATTAAAGTGAATTAAAATCACCAATTTTAGAGCCTAAAAAGCATGTTTTCACATTTAAGAACAAATCAAGGGAGAATTGCAAAACCATGCTATTTCGCTTCATTGAATAAATGTGAGAAAAGTTGATAAAATCCCCCAAATTAAGCACAAGATAAACCACAAAATCGGAGTTTATCACGTTGTCCTTACTTTGAAAAAGGTTTCTTTAAATCCATGGAAAGAATCCTCATAGAGGATGAAGATCCTCTGGTTTTGCACAGTCCGGAAACAGAGGTACCCTTTTTTATGCTTACCCTCTCAGAAAGGATTTGTGAGAAGAAAGAAGAAGAGGAAGACTTCAACAGTTGTAGGGAGCTTCAGATATTCACAAATCATCTCAAAGCATTGGATGGCAGCCCAACTATTCGGCTGAGGTTGCGAGGGAGCAACATAACACCGATTTAAGAGAGCCAGGATAAGGGAGAAAAGGGAAGCCGAACACCCAGGATGGTAAATATGGGCTTGTATATCCACATCCAGTCGGGGATGTGAGGGGCTTCGAGGTTAAGATGGAAGACTCGTTCCCAGGGGCCTGGGACTAGGATCTCATAATTTGTCTCCTTGGGACCACCTATTAATGCGTCTGCATCTTTAGTAGTATTTATCATGCTTTTCATATATTTTTCTTATATTTTCTTAAGTTTAAATGCATAATCTTCTCTCAAGTCTCATTAATTTCAAATATGCTTTGCTACTAAATATTTTTCAAATTGTTTTTAAGAAAATATAGGGTTTAAAGATGAGAAAATCAAGTGGCAAAGCAAAGAGGATCAAGGAGCAAGACAACAGAGCTTTTCAAAAAGAACAGAAGGTGGTGCGTACACATGACATATGCGTACGCACGAGTCCTAAAAAGTGCCTGGTTGTGCGTACGCATTGTGCATACGCACAAGTCCCCCAAAGCAGAATGGGTATGCCACGCTGAGCATATGAGTGCCACGCCCTAAACAAATTTCATTGGCGTGCCACGCTCTAGGGAAAAATGTAAGGGTGTTCCACGCCCTATCCATGACAAACAGGGTGTGCCACATATTGAAGGAAGGCGTCCCATGTTGGAGTAGTGTGTGCCACACCCAAGAAAAGAAACTCACGTTGTGCGCACGCCTTGTGTGTATGCACGAATCCAATCTTTTCCAGGGAGCATGCCTCGCCGAGAGCAAGCATGCCACGCCTTACAAAAGAACTCTAGCAAGGGCATGCCACATTAATGACAAGCGTGCCAGGCTTAGGAGATAAAGTGTTCATTGGGACCAAGCCCAAGCATGGCATGCCTGATGCGGTTTTTGTAAAATCACAAATTATCGGCAAGTGCATCGAATCATATCAAGTAATATTACAGTGAGTGAGTTATCGTTCTCACAAGGATTAACAGACTAAGCAACAGTGATCAAATAATTATTCTGGTTTGACAATCAAAATTTTTTTTTGAGATAACTTAAACACTAAGCAGCAAAACAATTAAAAGCAACAATGATTAAATATAGAAAGTAATGTGAAGTAAAACATTAAGACTTCAGAGATATTGAAACTTTCAGGAATAATGCTTTTCACTTTCTACCTTGATCACGCAAGAATGTTTCTTATGGTGAATGATAAACCACTATTTTATGGTTTATCTTGTGCTCAATTGAGTGGATTTTATCAATCTTTCATACACTTATTCATACAATTCGCATGGTTTTACATTTTCCTCTCTCTTAGGATTTAGAATTTAGGATTTTTATTATGTTTAGGCTACTTCTCTTCATCACAGGTTCAATGTTCCTTTAATTTATTTTCTACTTTTATTTATCCTATTACTTTAATTGTTATTTATCTTTTCAATTTGGCTTATGAACTTTTCCATGTTAGATTTGAATATTCTATTTAATATAATTTGAGGTATTTTAGAATTAAGATTTCTTTCTTTTATTTATGTTATTGTTACTTCCCATCTGAAGGCATTTTTATTCGAATAGACTTTCTTTCCTTTTGGTTAAGTAATTGGTGACACTTGAGTTATCAAACTCAGCGGTTGATTGGAAATTAGGATTGCTGATTGATTTGCATCCCTCTAAAGCTAGTCTTTCCATAGGAGTTGACTAGGACTTGAGGATCAAATTGATTGGTCCACTTGACTTTTCTTTATTTAGTAAGGGTTAACTAAGTGGGAGCAAAATCCAATTCTCATCACACCTGATAAGGATAACTAGGATAGGATTTTCAGTTCTCATATCTTGCCAAGAGATTTTCTAATTATTAATTTATTTTTCTTGTCATTTAAATTACTTGTTCCTTATTTTAAAAACCCAAAACAAATTATACTTTTTCCATAACCAATAATAAATCATACTTCCCTGCAATTCCTTGAGAGAGGACCTGAGGTTTAAATACTTCGGTTATAAATTTTATTGGGTTTGCTTTAGTGACAAACAATTTTTTTTGTACGAAAAGATTCTCTGTTGGTTTAGAAACTATACTGACAACGCGATTATTCTTATAAATTTCTTTACTAACAGAAATCTAATCGTCAAAATGGCGCCGTTGCCGGGGAATTGCAAACGTGTGCCTTATTATTGGTTATTGTAAATATTTACTTTTAAATTGATTTTTTCGAAAAAAAATTTCAGATTTTTATTTTAAAATTTTTTATCTTATCTTATCCTAGTTTTAAATTTCAAAATTCAAATCTTTTTCAAAAATCATATCTTTTTCAAAATCTTATCTTATCTTATTTCAAAATCAAATTTCAAATTTCAATATTTAAATTCCAAAACTCAAAATTCAAATTTCAAAATTTAAATTTAAAATTTTAAAAATCAAACCTTTTCAAAATTTAAATCTTTTTCAAATCTTTATCTTATATTGTTGACTTTTTCAAAATTCAAATTTCAATTTTCAAATTAAAAAATTTAAATTTCAAAACCTTTTAATTTAAAAACTTATCTTCTCTTACCTAACTTGTCTTATCTTTTCTAATCTTAAAAATCAAATCTTTTTCAAACTTTTTCTCTTATTTTATTTTATTTTATTTTATTTTCCTTTGCTTGTTTATTTATTTTTATTTTTAATTTTTATTAGTTACTATGAGTTCTCACCCCCGTCGCTTTGAGTTTGGTTCTAATGCTATTAAAAGGAATAGAAGCTATAATAAGAACATGCATCAAGGTCAAAATAATCAAAGATGGAAGGAGTCACGAGGATCTGATCAACACTTTAGGCAACAACACCCTCCAAGATACCATGGACCACGACCATTCCACAATGCATACCAAGACAATAGTTATGGTGGACCTTCTCGTGACAACCAACCTCCACCAGTTTACTATGGTCAAGAGCCATTCCGAGGTGCGTACCAAGATGATAGATATGGTGGACCCCCTTGTAGTTACCAACAAGCTCCATCATATGCCAATGAACCACCTCCTCAACATAGCTTTGAACCACTACACTCACAAGCCAACTAAGTGGGAGCAAAATCAAATTCATTGGTCCACTTGACTTTCTTTTATTTAGTAAGGGTTAACTAAGTGAGAGCAAAATCCAATTCTCATCACACCTAATAAGGATAACTAGGATAGGATTTTCAGTTCTCATACATTGCCAAGAGATTTTCTAATTATTAATTTATTTTTCTTGTCATTTAAATTACTTGTTCCTCATTTTAAAACCCAAAACAAAATATACTTTTTCCATAACCAATAATAAATCATACTTCTCTGCAATTTCTTGAGAGACGACCCAAAGTTTAAATACTTCGGTTATAAATTTTATTGGATTTGCTTTAGTGACAAACAATTTTTTTTGTACGAAAGGATTCTCTGTTGGTTTAGAAACTATACTTACAACGCAATTATTCTTATAAAATTTCTTTACTGACAGAAATCTAATCATCAATGAATCATAATTAATCAAACATTTAATTCCTTGGTAATTCAATTTCTCTTTAACCTAATTAATCCCTAATTCCTTAGTCAATTATTTAAGACAAGAGATTAAGTACATGCACAGATTCAAAACCACACAATTCACAAGCTCTAACCCTAGATGATTTACTTTTGCTTATCAAACTAGTTTCAAAACTTAGAGAATCATGAGAATAACTATTAAGCTTAATTCTAACACACAACCTTACCAGGGTGATTTTAGAATTCAATTTAGAGTCAAACTATTTTTCCAATATATTCAAATCTTTATGATGAAGAACAAAATTTAATTCTTAGGAAACATCAATGCATAAATCAAGAATAGAAAAGAAATACATTAATCAATAAAGGTCAACAGAGCTCATAACCTTAACAGGGGAGATTAGTTGCTCATGATGAGAAAAACCAAATAAAGGTTTCAAAAGTGTACGGGGGTAACTTTATGTCTCTTTTCAGGGTTTTTTTAAAAAAATCCTTAAATACCTCTAAAACTAATAAAATCAAAACCTAATAGTTAAACTTAAATAAAACAAAATTAACTAATATCTTTTCCTTAATTAACTTCCATAAAGCAGAGATCATTCCTTCCAATTGAGGCCCACTATTAGCAATCTTCATTTATTCATGATTTTGCACTCTCAGGAGACTTGGAGGAACCCACGTGCCACATAGAATAGTCCACGTGCAATGTGCTTGAAGAGGAGGCTTGGAGTTGGGGAGGCTTGGCTTCACGTACAACGTGGTAGAGGAGAAGGGAGGCCCAACGTGTAACGTGGACCTCCCATGTTGCACATGTGCGAACTCATATGGAGGGAGATGTGCTGGCCATAGGCCCAACTTGTAACAAGATGGCCTTCCCACATTACACGTGTGCAATCCAAGGAGAAGGGAGTCACTGGCCTTTGGCCCATGATTTAACGTGGCTCCCCCACGTTTAACTTCTTCGTGCTTCCTTCAACGTTGTGCCTTCACATATAACGTGCTACAAGAGAGGTAGGGCTTCACGTTTAACGTGGACTTCCAAGTGTTACATGTGCGTGCTTCAAGGGAGGGACGTGCAACGTGAATGCTGAACGTTGCACATCTGTGAAGTGAGAGGAAGGGGGAGGTGACGATCGGATTTCTGCCGGTAAAAAAATTCACAAAAGTAATTGCGTTGTAAGTATAGTTTTCAAACCAACAGAGAATCCTTTCGTACAAAAGTTTTGGTTGTCACAAGTAACAAAACCCAATAAAATTTATAACCAAAGTATTTAAACCTCGGGTCGTCTTCTCAAGGAATTGCAGGGAGGTATGATTTATTATTGGTTATGAAAAAGGGTATATTTTTTGGTTTTTGAAATAGAGAACAGGAAAATAAATTGGCAGGAAATTAAATCTTAATTATCATAAAAACCATTGCAAGGTATGAGAATTGGAAATCCCATCCTAGTTATCCTTATCAGGTGTGATGAGAATTGTTTATTGCTCCCACTTAGTTAACCCTTACTAAATAAAGGAAAGTCAAGTGGACTAATCAATTTGATCCTCAAGTCCTAGTCAACTCCTGTGGAAAGACTAGCTTTAGAGCGATCCAAATCAATCAGCAATTCTCAAATCTCAATCAACTGCTGAGTTTGACAACTCAAGTGTTACCAATCACTTAACCAAAGCAAAGGGGGATAAATCTAAATTAAATTAAAAGCATTAATAACATAAATTTGACAAAAGCAATCATAAATCTGAAATACCTCAATATGTATTAATTAAGAAAATCAATCCTAACATGAAGTTCATAAACCAAATTAAAAAGATAAATAACAATTAAAGTAATAGAATAAATAAGAGTAGAAAATAAATTAAAGGAACATTGAACCTGTGATTGTAGAAGCAATCCTAAAATAAGAGAAATCCTAATCCTAAATTCTAAGAGAGAGGAGAGAACCTCTCTCTCTAAAAACTACATCTAAAACCTAAAATTGTTGAATTATGAATGTTGTATGAAGTGTTCTCTATATATCTCTTTTGATTCCCCCATTCTCTGGCTTATATTCTGTGTTTCTGGCTTGAATTTGGGCCGAAAAAGGATCCATAAATCGCTGAGGGCATTTTCTGCAGATTCCTGCACATGGTGTCCGTCACGCGTACGCGTGGGTCACGCGTTCGCGTGGTTTGGAGTTTTTCCTTGTCACGTGTACGCATCGGTCACGCGTACGCGTCATTTGCGTTCTGCTCAAGGCATGCGTCTGCGTCATCCATGCGTTCGTGTCGCTGCCATCTTGCGCTAGGCACGCGTCCGCGTCGTCCACGCGTACGCATCGCTGTCTTTTCCTCAAAACTCCATTTTTGTGCTTTCCTTCCATTTTTATATGTTTCTTTTCTGTCTTCTAAGCCATTCCTGCCCTATGTAGCCTGAAAATACTTAACACACAGATCACGACATCAAATGGTAATAAAAGGGTAATTAATTTTAATATTTTTAAAGCATAGGAAACATGTTTTCACATATATTATAAAATAAAGAAGGGAAAGTAAAACCATGAAATTCATATGAATAAGTGGGTGAAGAATTGATAAAAACACTCAATTTGAGCATAAGATGAATCATAAAATAGGGGTTTATAAACCTCCCCACACTTAAACAATAGCATGTCCTGATGCTAAATCCAAGAGAAAAAGTGAAGGTAGAATGGTGGAATCTTATGCAATGCAATCTATTCTAAATGCAAGCTACCTACATGAAACATGTAATTCTAACTATCATCCACCTATATATATAGAGCTTACATGTGGTTAAATTACTTCATATTTTCAAGGAATCATATATGCATAGCCAAACCTAAATCATGTTAAAGCACTTTCACAATTGAGTTGAGTTAAAAGAATTCACAAACTTGCAAGACAATTAAATAATTAAGTCTGGATATATGGAGATGAGCTATTGAACCCTCACTGGATTTTGTGTTTACTCTCTAATCACTCAGTGTTTGGGGTTAATCACTCTATTCTTTTCTATTCATGCTTTCTAAAACTTTGTTCTTCATCTAACCAATCAACAAATATCTAATGCGTACATACAAACATCATAAGGTCTTTTCAAGGTTGTAATGGGGCCAAGGTAAAGGTGAGGATATATATAAGGCTAAGTGAGCTATAAGTTGAATTCCTAATTAGTCTAAGATCTCACCTAACATATACATTCTCTATAAAAATTTAAAGTTATCATGGTCTTCCCAATTTTTCCACTTTTGTATTACATACTCATGTACCAATTTTTAGTTTTACTTCCATGTGCATTGATTTTACTAAACTCATCATTGGGGTAATTTTGTCCCCTTATTTATTTAACTAAAAAGAATTAATTTTTTTTTTGAAACATAAACACAATAATTTCAGTGCACATTGTATTTTAATTATTTTGGTTTCACATGAGCATGCTCCCAAATTCCTGATTATTTTATTAACTTAATATTTTCCTATCAACCCATGTTTCCACGTTTTCCCACACTTAGTGAATACACAATCTCTATCCTAAGCTAACCAAGGATTCAACTTGGGAATTTTTTAATTTGTTTTTCTGCTTAAGGCTAGTGATGTGGTTATAGAACAAAAGGGGTTTAAAAGGCTCAAGGGGGGCTAACAAGGGTGATGTAGGAAGTGGGCTTATTTAGGATAAGTGAGGAAAAATGCAATTGATGGCCTCAATCATATGTGGGTATGTATCTACATTCTATATTAGACCTATAGATTAAAACAAAGTAAAGATTACAAGCATAGAAAATAAGTGTGAAACACACAGGAATAAAATTTATGGTTGAATGTAACCATACAGTTAAGCTCAAAAACTCACGGGTTGTGTGTTCTTTGACTCAAAAACCATATATCAGTTATGTATGTCATGCAAATGGAAACCAAGAAGTTCCATTCAACTTAATGTGAATCTTAGAATGGCTTTTATAAAATTTAGTATTTTCCTTGAAAAATATTGTCAATTTACCAACATTTATTGCTATATATATATATATATATATATATATATATATATATATATATATATATATATATATAAGGTGTGTGGATTGTTGTGATTCTGTTAAACTAAAGTTTCTAGTTTACTCTTTTTCTTTTCAATTAAACCAAGTTATCGTATGCTAAAAGGGTAAACTAAGCTAACTAATCTATATTTTCTATATCACAACTTAATAAGCTAAAAGTGCAACTAAACTAAATATCTAAAATATATATATATGTAAGCCAAAGTGCAAAATGCAGAAATACAGTAAAAGAAAAATGTACAAGTACTGAAAGATAAATAAGATAAGATAAAATAAAAATAAAAATACAGAAAATAAACAAAATAGGATAAAAGAGAGTCTGAAAAGTGGTTCACCAAAATAAAGTTCGCCAGAGATGGCGACCTCCCCACACTTAAATAATAGTATCGTCCTCGATGCTCACTCAAGCTGGGTGTGAAGAAGTGGCATCTCCGGAAGGATGTGCAGTAGGTGTCTCTGTGGTGATCTGAGGCTCTGCAGTCTGGATGAGTGTCGGAGGGTCTGCCTGCTGAAGTGGAAGCTCTGTCCGTAGAGGAATCTCTGGATCAGCTGGCTGTATTTGATGGGGCTCCTCATGGTGTGGCGCAGCCGGCTCAGATCCTGCCTGCTTGGCCTCTGCATGTGCCTCCTCTCATGATCGTCCGCCTCCTCCTCATATGGCTCATAAGGGGTGTCAGGCTCGGAGGGGATGTCGTGGTGGCCAGATCGAATCATCAACTTTAAGTGCTCATAGTGTCGCTTGCTGCGACGCTCAAATCTCTCATATCGCCGCTGGTTGCAGTGCTCCATCTGGTCCAACCGGTCAAATAGGTGATGCACGAGGTGGTAGATGGGCTCTGAAGCAGGTGAGGGTGCAGTAGTGGTGGCTGGTGCAGCAGGGGCGGAAGGAGCAGTAGAAGATGTGGCTGCCTCAGCAGAGTCAGTGAGAAAAGGAGGTCGGTAGCCCAAAGCCTGAAACTTCCTTCTGTGAGGGATAATCTTCCTGCAGTATGCGGCGGTTGGCTTTTCATTGGCAATCTCCCAGGGAACCTTGATAAACCCCGATTTCGTGATTTATCTTGTGCTTATTTTGGGGGATTTTGTCACATTTTCTCACATTTATTCAATGAAATAGCATGGTTTTGTAATTCTCCCTTGATTTTTGCTTAAGTGTAAAAACATGCTTTTTAGGCTATAAATTGGTGATTTTAATTCACTTTAATTCCATTCGATGCCTTGATGTGTTCGATGAGTGATTTCAGGTTCATAAGGTAAGTATTGGATGGAAGAAATGAGGAGAAAAGCATACAAAAAGGGAGAATGCATGAAGAAACAAAGATTGGGAATGCACCAAAGGACGCGCACGCGCACCAGGCACGCACGCGCAAAAGTGGCTTCACCTATAGACGCGCACGTGTACATGCCGCGTCCGCGCGGGTTGGGAATTTGCCAGTCGACGCGCACGCGCACATGACGCGCACGCGTTGATACTTTCACGTGGCCCACTTGAAGGCAAAATGCTGGGGGCAATTTCTGAGCTGCCCAGGCCCAAATCCAACTTGTTTCTGAGTGTATTTCATGCAGAATTGAAGTCCAAGCAAAGGGAGAGCAATTAGGGAATCCAACATGAACCTTTAGTTCGTTTTCTAGAGAGAGAAGCTCTCTCTTCTATCTAGAATTAGGGTAGGATTAGGTTAGATTATCTTAATTTCATGTTTAATTACTTGATCTCATCTTGTTTCTTTTATAATTTCTCCTTTCTACATCTTGATTCTCTTATCTTTTTATGTTAATTTCCCATTTTGCTATCTTTTGTGATGATAACTCATGTTGGATTTGCTTACAATTAATGCAATTTTGATGTTGATGTTTCCTTAATTGATGAATTGAGTTGTGATCTCACTTTTCTTGCAATTGATAGTGGTAGATTTTAGTATTCTTACAATTTATGATGTTGACTTTTATTGAATTCTAAGTGTTTGATGAAATGCTCTCCTTAGTTTTGGAGTAGTTTTGTCAACTCTTGGCCTAAGCCAAGGGACTTGAGTGATCTTGAGTTTTTGGACATAATGGATTTGGTGATTTGAGAACCCGTGGTGATCAATTTGAAGCCCATTGACGCTAACCCACTACTAAGTCGATTAGTAGGTAGGTTAGGACTTAAGGGTGGATGTGATCAAGCCTATTTGACATACTTCAAGTCTAGGAGTAAATGTTACGTACTTAAGACTTCGAGAAGTAGACTTAATGGGTTGGCCTCTCATAATTGTCAATAATTGGTTTGTTGACTAGGATGGTGATCTCAAGTACCCAAGTCTTAGCCAAGAGTTCTTTATTTTGCTTTCTTTACTTACTCACTCAGTTTACTTTCTTGCCATCTCATAAACCAAACCCCCCTTTTACCCCATCATACCCAATATGAATGCACTTCATTGTTTCCTAGGGAGATGACCCGGAGTCTAAATACTTCGGTTAATTTTTATTGTGGTTCGTTATTTGTGACACAAAACCCATATCTTAATTTGATGCTAGAATTGTTTGTTGGTTTGGGGCTATACTTGCAACGTAAATATTTTGTGAAATTCCTTACCGACAGCGATCTCGCGCCTATCAAATTAATGGCGTCGTTGCCGGGGATCACAATGGTGCTATGTTATTGGCTATTGTATATATTGTGAATAGCTTGAACTTTGGTTTGCTTGCTAGTTTTTACTAGTTAGGATTTTATCTTCTTTATTTCTTATTGCTCTTTGTTTTTATTTTCTCTTTCATTATGAATTCTCATCCTTTTGGCTATGAGTGCAGTTCAAACTATGTTATAGGAAATGGAAGCTCCAATGAGGGTATGCATCAAGGATTTGGGAATCAAGGATGGGAGGAACCTCAAGCTTATGAATAACCTTCATGGCGACAACCTCCTACGAACTCCTATGGGTATAATCCTGATCCTAATGTATATCAATACAATGTGTGTGATGATCCTTATTATGGTTGTCAACCACAATCATCATATGCATGTGACCCCATTTTTCAATATAGCCACACACCATACTCACAAGCCTCACATCACCATTCAATTCTACATGACCATAACTCATACACACAATATCAACCACCATTTGAATCACATATAGAACAACTACCATCCCAATACCAATATTCCCAAGGACCACAAATTCCACATACACCACCTCAAGAACCCCATCAATATGAACCACCTTCCGATTACAACAATCTTTAGACGAAGCCTTCATAGTAGAACTAAGAGACCTTGAATCTTGCATCTTAAGGTGGCAAGAGGAGGATGAAACTAAGTTTCAGGAGCTAAGAGCAAAGATAGCTAGCATGGTAGAAGCCGTGAATCACCTAACATTCCACCTAAGTTCATGCACCATAAGTACCCCCATTGTTGAATGTGGAGGAACGATTGGTGCACGAATTATGAATCACGCTTTTCACAACTCGTACCACTAACCAGCAAGTGCACTGGGTCATCCAAGTAATCTATGGTTATCTTGTAAATCTTAGTCAGGAAGTCAATTATGTTTATCATTTGATTTGCAAATAAACAAGAGAGCTTAAATTAAAGGTTACTTGTTATGTAGTAATGGAGAATATGTTTGAGTTTTGGAGATGCTTTGTCTTCTGAATCTCTGCTTTCCTCTGTCTTCTGATTCACGCACGCACGTCCTCCTATGGCAAGCTGTGTGTTGGTGGATCACCGTTGTCAATGGCTACCTTCCATCCTTCCAGTGAAAACTACGCTCACGCGCTCTGTCACAACACGGCTAATCACCGGTTGGTTCTCGATCCGGTTGGAATAGGATTCACTATCCTTTTGCGTCTGTCACTAACGCCCAGCCTTCAGGAGTTTGAAGCTCGTCACAGTCATTCAATCCTTGAATCCTACTTGGAATACCACAGACAAGGTTTAGACTTTCCAGATTCTCATGAATGCCGCCATCAGTTCTAGCTTATACCACAGAGATTCTGATTAAGGAATCTAAGAGATACTCATTCAATCGTATATAGAACGGAGGTGGTTGTCAGGCACACGTTCATGAATTGAGGAAGGTGATGAATGTCACGGATCATCACCTTCATCACAGTTAAGCGCGAATGAACATCTTAGATAGGAACAAGCGTGTTTGAATGGAAAACAGAAATACTTGCATTAATTCATCGAGACACAGCAGAGCTCCTCACCCCCAACAATAGGGTTTAGAGACTCATGCCGTCAGAGAATACAAAGTTTAGATCTAAAATGTCATGAGATACCAAATAAGTCTCTAAAAGTTGTTTAAATACTAAACTAGTAGCCTAGGTTTACAAAAAATGAGTAGACTATGATGGATGATGCAGAGATCCACTTATGGGGCCCACTTGGTGTGTGCTGGGGCTGGGATTTAAGTGAGTCACGTGCAGGGGCCATTTGTGGAGTTGAACGCCAGTTTTTGTGCCAGTTTGGGCGTTCAACTCCAGCTTTTGATCCTTTTCTGGCGCTGGACGCCAGAATTGGGCAGAAAACTGGCGTTGAACGCCAGTTTACGTTGTCTATCCTTGTGCAAAGTATGGACTATTATATATTGCTGGAAAGCCCTGGATGTCTACTTTTCAACGCAATTGGAAGCATGCCATTTCGAGTTCTGTAGCTCCAGAAAATCCACTTTGAGTGCAGGGAGGTCAGAATCCAACAGCATCAGCAGTCCTTTTTCAGCCTGAATCAGATTTTTGCTCAGCTCCCTCAATTTCAGCCAGAAAAATATCTAAAATTATAGAAAAACACACAACTCATAGTAAAGTCCAGAAATATGAATTTTTCCTAAAAACTAATGAAAATAGACTAAAAACTCACTAAAACATACTCAAAACTATATGAAATTAACCCCAAAAAGCGTATAAAATATCCACTCATCAACGATCAAAGAGCTTAGTGAGGATATGAACTTGAAGCTCCATGGTGATGAAGGAGAATTGAAGCAAGAAGGATAACAAGAGGAGAAGATATAGATTAGCGAACAAAAGGAAGTAGTGGATGGATGTTTAGGATACGTTGAGCACATAAGGGAATCGCAAATTGAAGAACCCTTTTCCAAGAAGTTTGGAGGGGATATTGAAGAGAAGAGTAATGTTGCGGAAGTAAACAGAGAGTTGAAGGAAATTGATCAAGAAATAGATTCCATCACTAGTGATTTTTTGCCCATGTTGATCAATCCCCTTGATGATCTTGTTGAACCTTCTCCCAGTGGATTAGAAAGCAAGGTTGAGGAAGACGTGAAACCTCTAAGACCTACTGAGGGTGAAGAACTGGGAGAAGTATTCCAAGCAACAAGCGCTCCTATCTATGATGATTTCGAATCAACATTTGATCCTTTTGAGTTTGAAGAGTCCTTCCCTAAAATGCCTAGACTTGATGATGAGGTAGATTTCACTATACCTCCTATCTATGATAAGACTGATGGGGAAGAAATAGAAGAAATTAGTGAAGAAGAACGTGAACTTGAGGAAGCTTGCCATGAGGAGGAACTTGAAGAACCTTGCCAAGTGGTGAAAACCTCTAGAAGAGGATGGACGGGAGTAGAGCATGCCTTATCAAGACCTTTGGGAACTCCTCCACCTAATTTGTCATCCAATCCTTCGCTTGAGTGGGTAAAACTTCTAACTCTTAGCTTTATTATCCCACTTGAGTATGGTTTGCTTGAGACGGATGGCCAACTTAGGGCGCTTTGTGTAATTAAGCGAAAGAGGAGGATGTTTAATGGTTGGCGTTATAAATCTAGGCTCATTATGGTGGGAAGCTCGAAATTGAAGAGCATGGATTGGTGTAATGCTCAATTAAATGGGTCTAGGAGAGTAGTTTGGTGCTTCCATGAGAATTCTGCTTTCTCGTCGCCCGGATAAAGTCAAGGCAATCAACTAGAAGATGGGTGCGAGGACAAGATATGGAATCATGGATTATCCTATGATAGTCAATTTCGGGAGCTCATGTCTTGGAGAGGACCTCACCTAAGCTTAATGAACATGGTTGGAATCTCTGACAACCGATTGAAGGACAAGCACTCTTGGAGGTTCAAGGATGGATACAAGCATAAGCCACCTTGACAAGAAGCCTCCCAATGTCCAACTTAAGGACTTAAACTAAAAGTGCTTGGTGGGAGACACCCCACCATGGTAAACTCTTTCAATTCTCTTGTGGATATAATGAATAAGTGAATTGAGTTCCATTGTATAGAGTTTCTTTACTTCGTAGTGTATTTGCTTTGATTGCTAAGGTGTCTATACGTTCTATGCTTTAATTAGGGATAACTCTCTGAATTTGAGTTTTTGCTTGAATTGCAAGTTTTCTCAAGTTGTTTGAGAAAAATCCCCTATGTTTCAAAATGTGCTTAATCTTGCATCTTAGCTAGTTCTAGAGTTTTAGAGAAGGATGGAAAGTTATGAGGTCTTTTGATGCTCTTTGAAAAAAAAAAAGAAGAGACAAGAGAAACCGAGCCACGCACAAGCGCAAAGCGCGCGCGCGCGTAGGCTGCTCATTTTAACTATCTGGGCCAAGGACCAGAGAGTTTTGCCACTTTTGGGCCAACTCTGTGTCTCAACCCACGCTGTACGCATTCGCGTCACTCCCTGGTTCTTCGCTTACACGTTGGCATACTCTGCGCCTCCGCGCCCATTTCATAAGCTCGTACCATCCACTTTTGGGCCAACTCTGTGTCTCAACCCACGCGGACGCACGCTGTATGCGTTCGCGCCACTCCCTGGTTCTTCGCTTACGCGTTGGCGTACTCCGCGCCTCCGCGCCCATTCCATAAGCTCGTACCATCCACGCGAACGCGCACAGTGCGCCCGTGTCGATGCATTTTAGCATCACCCAGGCCAAAGGACCCAAGAGTTGTGCCAACTCTGGGCCTCTTTTGTGCCTCTGGCCTAGCACATCCGCGCGGACGCGCGCCATACGCGTCCGCGCCGATCCCTAACTCTTCCATTTACACGTAGGCGCGTGTGGCGCCTCCGCGCTACTTCCCTATTTCTATCACCCGCGCGGATGCGCACGGTGCGCGCTCGCGTGGATTTAAAAATCCCATTTAACCAGGGACGCGAAGCCCTAGGGCATTCGCGCAACCCCCATTCATCCCCTCCTCTCCAACGTTCCATTTCTTCTCTCCTTCAATCTTCAACCTCTCACCTTTGAACAACCAACCACCGACTGCCCTCCAGCGAGCGGCCCGCGACCATCGCCACCGCCATCGCCACCCAACCCCCCTTTCTTCACTCCCTCTCTTTCACTCAATCCTCTCTGTCTCTGCTCTCTCTCACAGCCAGCCTCAGCGCCGCCCCAAGCACCGTCACGACCCCCATTGTTGCCGGCGCGAGCTCCATGGTGACGTCAAACTATCACTCCATTTCACCTTCCTTTCATTTTCCCCGTTCCGTTTCTGCGTCCTCAGGTTTCTGCCTCCCCAGTTCTACCCCCGTTTTATTGCTTATTGTTAATTACATTAGTTTAGTTAGATTAGCTTAGTTAGTTAATTTAGTTTGATTTAGGTGGTTAGCGAATCTGGGCTGAGTAGTGGATTTAGGCTTGTTTAAATTTCTGCTGCTATGTGAAATTGCTCTGTTTTGTTGCATTACTCTGTGTTCATTTAATCTGTTGATGCTGCTTACTTGTGATGGATTGGCGAAGGGAATGCTGATTGAAGCAACTGCTCCTGTTCTCTGTGCTATTTGATTTGCTTTGTTGCTGAACTATTGGCTGTTTGTTACATCCATATGAACTCATATATGTGATTTTGTGTTTCTAATTGTTGATGAACTCATATGGAATCTAATTTGATTGTTTGAATTTGGAAAATAGCTAATTTGCTGCTGAAATGCTGCCGGATTTTCCTTAACCATAGTACTTGAATTGACATTGTTTGATGGGTGTAGCAACTTCTAGTTGATGATTTCTGTTCAATTAGAACTTTGTTACCTAAATGGTTTTGGAAAATCCTTAGGGACAAGTTTTGGTCTTGCTCATACTCTTTGCTTATTATGCATGATGATTTGCGTATAGGCATTGAATGGTTTGAATGAATTTTCTAATTGACCATCACTTATGATTTCCTTAAAATGTCAGGCCTCTTCGGCATAAACATACAAGTTGAAAGTTTTTAATCTGTGAGGCTAATTTGATTCACATGTTCATGCATGATTGACATTAAGCCACACAGACCGTAAGGTTTTTCACTTTTTTCTCAACTTGTAACTTTTATGCATTATTGAATTTAATGTTGGATACTTCTTGATTGATTCTTTCTTTAATGATTTGACTTCACCAACACAAATTCATTTGACTCTAGTGATCATTGCATTGATTGATGGTTTGTTCCATATTAGTTGTTTTCTAGCTATACCATATTTCATCATCAATGACTTGATGCATTTCATGATTGTGAACGTGCTTATATTCTTATTTTGTGCATTCTCTTTTGAATTGAACTAGTAACCACCATATCACTGGTTTTAAACTGATTTCTAACTTTAATTGTTTAACCAACTAACTTCTTTTGTTTTCAACCTAACTCTTTTTATCATTATTTTGGATGTGGTGTTTCCTAAGCTTTATGAACAAGTAATGTGCAAAATATGGTTTGAATTCTTGGTTTGAAGTTTGGTTTGAATTCCGAATTATGTTTACTTGCATTCCAATAAATCTCCTTTCTTTATTCACTTCATGAGTATGCTTTGCTTTGAGTGCTTTATATCTATTTGGCTATCTGCTTATATTGTATCATCTCTGTTTTTCAGGATGTCAGATAGAGGAAAAGCTATAGCCACTATTTCCAACAAGAGGAAGCGCTCTAAGACCTCTACCCCCTCACCATATGCTAACTATGCCAAGAATCCGCTAAATAAAGAAGACAAAGAAAATCAGCTACTCCCATCCACTGATTCAACCAAATTCCCCAACCTCTACTGCGAGCTACGCTTTTACAGTTATAAGAAGAAAAATATGAATATTGAGAAGAAGTTGAATCTTCCCAATGAAGTGAGGCGTGCCATAAACACCCGCATCTCGGAGTTGGGATTGGATTTCGTTGATAGGGACTTAGGAAGGATTAACATCTCATGGGTTAAGGAGTTTTACTGTAACTTCTTCCGAGCGAACTTGGATTCAGTGCACTTAAGGGGTAGAGAGATTATGATAACTGAGGATGCTATAGGAGATGCACTGCTTTGCAGAGTTGGTACTCCTGACACTTGTGCTTACCAGCAGGCAGATGTAGCTCTCCTCTCCATGACCTTTGACTCTGAGGTGCTTAAGCGCGTGATTGCTACACCAGACATTCCCTGGGTGATGGATTTGAACAACAAGAAGCCCAAGGGGATGCTATCCACATATCTGTCTAAGGAGGCTAGGACCTGGCAGCAGATATTTGCCCACTATGTCCTGCCTACCACTCACTTCTCAGAGATTCCGATGGATATGATAGTTCTGATCGAGTGTGTCATGGAAGGAAAAGAGGTGTATTTCCCCCGGCTAATCAGGCATAGCATGTGGAGAGCTCATATTCGCAGCTTGCTACCATTTCCTACACTGGTTACTAGTTTAGCTGAGCTAGCTGATGTCCCGTGGGAGGACGATGACGTGACACCACCACCCCTAGATGACGACGACAAATAAGTTACTATTCCATGGGGTGGATGGGTGCACGAGAAGCCCGCGACCAGACGTCGTTCTCGGGCTAGAGTGGTAGTTAAGGCAGCCAGACCCTCACCCTCCACAGCAGTAGCAGAGCCTTCTTCCTCCACAGCAGTCGCAGCATCCTTACCACCACCAGCACCTGAGCCGACTTATTTGTTAGTGCAGCACCTTCTTCGCTTCATGGTGCGCTTCGAGCGTCGTGTCATGCGCCGTCTCGACCGCATAGACTAGGTGTTCGAATCACAGGGCGTTGAGCTCCCTCCATTTCCAGACTCTCCCGCCTCTGATGAGCAGGACCAGGAGGAGGAGCATAGTGAGGAGCCGACACAGCAGGAGGCACCACCAGAGACGCAGGCCACCACTGTGGTCCAGCATGACATTCCATAGCCACAGCCAATACCTGAGCCATAGCCAGTACCACCTCCAGTCCTACAGCCTGAGCATGAGCCACAACCTGGTGCGATTGTTGACCCCCATCCCAAGCTTCAGTAGTATCATCGAGGACGATGCTTGATTCTAAAGTGTGGGGAGGTCACTGTTCGTGACTGGTGTTTACATTTATGTGGTGAACCTTTAGACTTCTATTTCTATTCGCTACTACTTTATTTTGTTTTATTCCGCACTTTATGTTTTAGATCATTTTGGGATTACTGTACATATTTGCTATTGTAGATACTCTTATTTTGGTTGTTGCACACTCTTAATATATATATATATATATATATATATGCTTTGCATCTTAGCTGTTGATTGTGATTAGAAAATTTCTGGATTGCTAAAAATCTAGTCAACCCTTTTTATATAAGAGATGTGTTTTGATTGAAAAAGGGGTAAACTAGGAGAATTTTTAAAAATTTTCTAAATCACAACATTGCATTAGAATAAGCTTAGTCAATATGACGAAAATTTCCAAGAAACTCATTTTTAGGGCACCACCCAATTGGTTGAAATTTTTTTTTAGAACTTGCTTGAACTATATACTTGTGGATCATGTTTTGAGCAAAGAACACAAGCATGTGAGATTTGAGCCTAATTGTGTGGTTACATCATACATAACCACTTACTTCCATTCTTGTGTGCATTATTCTCTTCCTATGATTGTAATCCTTGATTTGTTTGATTCTTTATGTCCATTATTTTGTGTATACATGCATTTATATGATTGAGGCCATTGTTCAAATAGCTCACTTACACAAATAAGCTTACCTTTTATCATCCATTGTTAACCAATTTTGAGCTTATGCTTAACCCACTTATTCTTAATTGTAGCACATTACAAACCTAAGTGAAAAACTATAAATTTCCCTTATTTGGATCTTTGATTAGCTTAAGCTAGTGAGAGTGTTCATTATTTGATTTTGGGAAAGTTGGGAACATTGGGTAGAGATAAAAGTGTGCTTGTGTTTTTGTTGAAAAGAATCTTGGAAATTGGGTACATGCTCATGTATTAATCATGCGTAAACCGTATGCATTGATATTCTCGTATATATTTTGCTTTAAAAAAAGAGAGAGAGAGAAAGAAAGAAAAATAATTGCAATAAAAAGGGGACAAAATGCCCCAAAGTGAAGTTCAATAAGAGTCAATGCATATGTGTGGTGATAAAAAAGAGAATACATAAGTGTGTAAGAAAAGTGAAGAATGGGTAGTTAGGTTTGTTTAGAATTGTATAGGTTGTCATAGGTTAGGTGGGAAGTTTAAGTTAATCAAAGATTCGAATTTCTAGCTCACTTGACCATATGTATCCTACCTCGACCCTAGCCCCATTACAACCTATGGGAAGTCCTCTTGATATTTGTATGCATGCATAAAGTAATTGTTGATTGTTAGATGAAAAAAAAATCTTGGAAAGCATGATTAGGGGAAAATCGAGTGAATCAACCCCATACACTTGAGTGCCTAGAGCGGATACACATCCGTGAGGGTTCGGTCGCTCAATTACATGTTTCCACCCATGATCATCTTTTCTTGCAAGTTTGTGAACTCTTTCAATGATTCAATCCAATTGTGGTTTGCTTGATTGCTAATACCTTGGCCCTCGTGCTTGTATGCGTATTCTTGGAGATTGATTTATTTTGACTAAGTCATTGCATCCGTGTAAATAGATTGCATATAGATGGATTGCATTTAGTAGTTGCATTGAATAAATGTTAATACCCTTTGCTTCTTCTTGATTTTAGCATGAGGACATGCTTAGTTTAATTGTGGGGAGATTTGATAAACCCCGATTTTGTGATTTATCTTGTGCTTATTTTGGGGGATTTTGTCACCTTTTCTCACATTTATTCAATGAAATAGCATGGTTTTGTAATTCTCCCTTGAATTTTGCTTAAGTATAAAAACATGCTTTTTAGGCTATAAATTGGTGATTTTAATTCACTTTAATTCCATTCGATGCCTTGATGTGTTCGATGAGTGATTTCAGGTTCATAAGGCAAGTATTGGATGGAAGAAATAAGGAGAAAAGCATACAAAAAGGGAGAATGCATGAAGAAACAAAGATTGGGAATGCACCAAAGGACGCACACGCGCACCAGGCGCGCACGCGCAAAAGTGGCTTCACCTATAGACGCGCACGCGTACATGCCGCGTCCGCACGGGTTGAGAATTTGCAAGTCGACGCGCCCGCGCACATGACGTGCACGCGCCGATACTCTCACGGTTCAAGCATTCATTCAGAAGACAGAAAGCATTGCCACCACATTTAACTAATTAGAATTTCTCTTATTAAAACTCAAAATTTTATTGCCTCTTATTCAAAAGATCTACTACTTTATTCATGTTTGCTGATGATGAGAAAAATAAACTATAGCTTAATTGGAGATAAAATCAAAATAGATACTAATTACTACTATATGACTCCTAAGGTAAACTTCTATAAGGACACTGTCACAGAGTTAAGGCAGAGATTGGAATTTAACAACCTTTATTCTGGGGGAACGGGGGTTCCTCTGATCCTTGGGGTGCTTGGTCCTACAAGAGAAGACTTTTGGCGCTTCAATTCTCTTAAGTCACGCCCTTGCTCCTCTTGTTCTTTAAACATATAGGTCAGCATTTGACTGTGTTCCTTCTGTTCTTTTATTATTTGCTCCATAGCTTCCCGTATCTTGGTAACGGACGTCTCAAGATACTCCCAGTATTCAGCTTGAGGGATCTCTGGGAGGAATTCCTGTGCTCTCTTCTTGATGGGATCCTCCTGTGCTCGTTGTTTTTCCATTGATGCTTTGGTGATTGGCTTTTCAATTAGGATATACTCAGTTATTCCCATCCTTACTCCAGCGTCCTTGCAGAGCAGAGAGATCACGTTTGGATAAGCCAACCTGGCCTCTTTTGAATTTTTGTTAGCAATCTTGTAGAGTTCAGTTGAAATCAGCTGATGAACCTCCACTTCCTTTCCCATCATGATGCAATGGATCATCACTGCTCTTTTAACTGTGACTTCAGAACGGTTGCTAGTAGGCAACAGAGAACGCCCAATGAAGTCCAGCCATCCTCTGGCGACTGGTTTGAGATCCTCTCTCTTGAGTTGATTTGGGACACCCTTTGTGTTGGTGGTCCACCTGGCTCCAGGGATACATATGTCCTCTAGAATCTTATCCAGGTCAATGTCTGCTCTCATCATCCTCCTGTTGAAGGAGTCTGGATCATCCTTTAGCTGAGGTAGCTTTAAGATCTCTCTGATCTTGTCAGGGGTGGTATGAACAATCTTCCCTCTGACCATGGTCCGAAATTCATAGAAGGCAGTTCCAGATAGTTTTTGCTTGTCAGTCTGCCACATATTAGCATAGAACTCCTGGACCATGTTCCTTCCCACTTTCGTTTCAGGATTAGCTAGGACTTCCCAGTTCCTGATTTGAATTTGCTCTTGGATCTCCGGATATTCATCTTCTTTCAGATCAAATCTAACTTCCGGGATCACTGATCTCAGACCCATTACTTTAAGATAATGGTCTGAATGTTGTTTAGATAAGAACTTCCCTTGATTCCAAAGTGGTTTTGGAACGCTCTCTTTCTTGCCTCTTGGAGTGGGTTGTTTTCCTTTAGGAGCCATGATCTTAGTGATCTCGGGTAAACACACCAAACTTAGAGGTTTGCTTGTCCTCAAGCAAAAGAAAAGAAAGGAGAGGGATAGAAGGAGAGCTAGGTGCAGTTGTTGATGGAGGAGGAGGGAGGCCGAACCCAAATTTAAAGGGATGGGGGGATGGGTTTTCGAAAAATTGGAAAAGATAAGATAAAAAGATTGAGTTGAAAAAGATAAGATAGAAGATATAGTTTAATTTTGAAAAGATATGATAGATTTTTGAAAAAGATAAATCTGAATTTTTGAAAAAGATAATATGGAGATTTGAAAAAGATATGGATTATTTGAAAAGATTTTAGAGTGAAAAAGATAGATTTGTTTTCAGAAAAGATTTGAAAAGAGTTGGATTGAATTTGGAAAGATGGATTTTTAGATTTTAAGGATTTTAGAAATCAGGGTTCTTAACATGTTTATGTAAAAATCATGCATTGAAACATAAAATTTGAAATTAGAATGGAAATACGTGTAGAAAAATGGATTTGGCTCCTCCTTGCTCTCCTGGCGTTTGAACGCCCAAACACTGCCTGTTTTGGGCGTTCTGCGCCCAAATGCTGCTCTCCTGGGTGTTCAACGCCCAGCTGCTGCCATTACTGGCGTTCAACGCCCAGTGGGTGCCCCTTTCTGGCGTTGAACGCCCAGATTGCTACCATTACTGGCGTTCAACGCCCAGTGGATGCCCATTTTGGGCGTTGAACGCCCAAAATATACTTTTACTGGCGTTTTCTTGCCAGTGAGCTCTTTTTCTCTGTTTTGTGTGCCGAGGTTTTCTGTAAATGATTATTTACCTTGTTGTCAATGAACTCCATATAAACAAATAAAAATAAAAATAGAAATAGGGCAAAATGCTTAGAGGATTGTTGCCCCATGGCTGGGTTGCCTCCCAGCAAGCGCTTCTTTATTGTCTTTAGCTGGACCTTGCTGAGCTTTTAATCTAGCTTCAGCCTTGAGCATTCTTGCTCAATGTTGCCTTCAAGATAATGCTTGATTCTCTGTCCATTGACAACGAACTTCTTATCAGAATCAATATCTTGAAGCTCCACATAACCATATGGTGATACACTTGTAATCACGTATGGTCCCCTCCACCGGAATTTCAGTTTCCCGGGGAATAGCCTGAGTCTAGAGTTAAACAACAGGACCTTCTGTCCTGGTTCAAAGATTCTAGATGACAGCTTTCTGTCATGCCATTTTTTTTATTTTTCTTTATAAAGCTTGGCATTTTCGAAAGCTGTGAATCTGAATTCCTCTAGCTCATTTAGCTAGAGCAATCATTTTTCTCCTGCTAATTTGGCATCAAAGTTTAGGAATCTGGTTGCCCAGTAGGCCTTATGTTCCAGTTCCACGGGCAGGTGACATGCCTTACCATACACGAGTTGGTATGGAGATGTCCCTATGGGGGGTCTTGAATGCTGTCCTGTAAGCCCACAGAGCATCATCCAAGCTCCGTGCCCAATCCTTTCTACGGGTATTTACTGTCCGTTCCAGGATTCTCTTTAATTCTCTGTTAGAGACTTTAGCTTGCCCATTGGTTTGTGGATGATATGGAGTGGCCACCTTGTGGCGAATTCCATACCGAACCATGGCAGAGTAAAGCTGTTTGTTGCAGAAGTGAGTGCCCCCATCACTGATTAGTACTCTAGGGACACCAAATCTGCTAAAAATATGTTTCTGGAGGAACTTCAGCACTGTTTTAGTATCATTGGTGGGTGTGGCAATAGCCTCAACCCATTTTGATACATAGTCAACTGCCACCAGAATATAAGTGTTTGAGTATGATGGTGAGAAAGGTCCCATGAAGTCAATTCCCCATACGTCAAACAACTCAATTTCCAAGATTCCTTATTGAGGCATGGCGTAACCATGAGGCAGATTACCAGCTCTTTGGCAACTGTCACAATTACGTACAAACTCTCGGGAATCTTTATAGAGTGTGGGCCAATAGAAGCCACATTGGAGGACCTTGGTGGCTGTTCGCTCACCTCCAAAATGGCCTCCATATTGAGATCCGTGGCAATGCCACAGGATCCTCTGTGCTTCTTCTCTAGGAACACACCTACGGATAATTCCTTCTGCACATCTCTTAAAGAGATAAGGTTCATCCCACAAGTAGTACTTTGCATCAGTAATTAATTTCTTCTTTTGTATCCTGTTGTACTCCTTGGGTATGAACCTTGCAGCTTTATAGTTTGCAATATCGGCAAACCATGGTGCTTCCTGAATGGCGAATAAATGCTCATCAGGAAACGTCTCAGAGATCTCAAGAGAAGGGAGGGACGTCCCTTCCACTGGCTCTATCCAGGACAGGTGATCAGCCACTTGGTTCTCTGTCCCTTTTTTGTCTCTTATTTCTATATCAAACTCTTGCAGAAGCAATACCCATCTGATGAGCCTGGGTTTTGAATCCTGCTTTGTGAGTAGATATTTAAGAGCAGCATGGTCAGTATACACAATCACTTTTGATCCTACTAAGTATGATTTGAACTTGTCAATGGCGTAAACCACTGCAAGTAGTTCTTTTTCTGTGGTTGTGAAATTTTTCTGGGCATCATTTAGAACGCGACTGGCATAATAAATGACATGCAGAAGCTTGTCATGCCTCTGTCCCAATACTGCACCAATGGCATGATCACTGGCATCACACATTAGCTCAAATGGTAATGTCCAGTCTGGTGCAGAAATGACTGGTGCTGTGACCAGCTTAGCTTTCAGCGTTTCAAACGCATGCAGGCACTCTGTGTCAAACACAAATGGCGTGTCAGCAGCTAGCAGATTGCTTAGAGGTTTTGCGATTTTTGAAAAATCCTTTATAAACCTCTTATAGAATCCTGCATGCCCCAGAAAGCTTCTGATTGCCTTAACATTGGCAGGTGGTGGTAATTTTTCAATTACCTTTATTTTTGCTTGATCCACTTCTATTCCCTTGTTTGAGATTTTATGCCCGAGAACAATTCCTTCAGTCACCATGAAGTGACACTTTTCCCAATTTAAAACTAGGTTGGTCTCTTGGCATCTTTTCAGAACAAGTTTCAGGTGATCAAGACAAGAGCTGAATGAGTCTCCATATACTGAGAAGTCATCCATGAAGACTTCCAGAAATTTTTCCACCATGTCAGAGAAAATAGAGAGCATGCATCTCTGGAAGGTTGCAGGCGCATTACATAGCCCAAATGACATCCTTCTATAATCAAACACTCCAGATGGACATGTGAATGCTGTTTTCTCTTGATCCTGGGGATCTACTGCAATCTGGTTGTAGCCTGAGTAGCCATCCAGAAAGTAGTAATAATCATGACCTGCTAGTCTTTCTAGCATCTGGTCTATGAATGGTAAAGGAAAATGATCCTTTCTGGTGGCTGTATTGAGCCTTCTGTAGTCAATACACATGCGCCACCCTGTAACTGTTCTTGTAGGAACCAGTTCATTTTTTTCATTATGAATCACTGTCATGCCTCCCTTTTTTGGGACGACTTGAACAGGGCTCACCCAGGGGCTATCAGAAATAGGATAAATAATCCCAGCCTCTAGTAACTTGGTGACCTCTTTCTGCACCACTTCCTTCATGGTTGGATTTAGCCGCCTCTGTGGTTGAACCACTGGTTTGGCATTATCCTCCAATAGAATTTTGTGCATGTATCTAGCTGGGCTTATGCCCTTAAGGTCACCTATGGACCACCCAAGAGCTGTCTTGTGTGTCCTTAGCACTTGAATAAGTGCTTCCTCTTCCTGTGAATTTAAAGCAGAGCTTATGATCACTGGAAAAGTGTCACCTTCTCCCAGAAATGCATATATCAAGGATGGTGGTAGTGGCTTGAGCTCGGGTTTAGGAGGTTTTTCCTCTTTCAGAAGAAAGTTCAGAGGCTCTTTCATGTCCCTTGAATCTTCCAAGTCAGGCTGAACATCTTTAAAGATGTCTTCCAACTCTGATTCGAGACTCTCAGCCATGTTGATCTCTTCTACCAATGAGTCAATAAGATCAACTTTCATGCAGTCTGTCGATGTGTCTGGATGCTGCATGGCTTTGATAGCGTTCAACTTGAACTCATCATCGTTGACTCTCAGGGTTATTTCCCCCTGTTGGACGTCAATGAGGGATCGTCCAGTTGCTAGGAAAGGTCTTCCTAGAATGAGAGTAGCACTCTTGTGCTCCTCCATTTCCAGCACAACAAAGTCAGTGGGAAAGGCGAATGGCCCAACTCTGACAATCATGTCCTCAATCACGCCTGATGGGTATTTAGTGGAACCATCAGCAAGTTGGAGACATATCCGGGTTGGTTTAACTTCTTCAGTTAAGCCAAGCTTCCTGATAGTGGATGCAGGTATTAGGTTGATGCTTGCCCCAAGATCGCATAAAGCTGTCTTGGTGTAATTACCTTCTAGTATGCATGGTATCAGAAAACTCCCCGGGTCTTTAAGCTTTTCAGGAAAGCTTTTCAGAATGACTGCACTGCATTCTTCAGTGAGGAGAACTCTTTCTGTTTCTCTCCAATCCTTCTTATGACTCAAGATCTCTTTCATGAACTTGGCATAAGAAGGTATTTGCTCAAGTGCTTCCGCAAATAGAATCTTTATTTCAAGAGTCCTGAGATAATCTGCAAAGCGAGCAAATTGCTTATCCTGCTCCTCTTTCCGGAGTTTTTGAGGATAAGGTATCTTGGCTTTATATTCTTCAACCTTAGTTGCTGCAGGTTTATTGCCTACAGAAGTGGTTGAAGAAGCCTTTTTAGAGGGATTGTTATCAGCATTTGTGTGTGTCTGATCCCTCACTGGCACTTGAGTGCCAGAGTTAGAAGCTGGAGTGAAACTGGACGCCAGCTCCTTGTCTGCTCCTGGCGTCTGAACGCCAGAACTGTGCTCTTTCTGGGCGTTCAGCGCCAGATCCTGCCCATTTTGGGCGTTCAACGCCAGATCCTTGCCCATTTTTGGCGTTGAACGCCAGTCCTGCTGTATTTCTGGCGTTGAACGCCAGTTTTGGCCATGGTCTGGGCGTTCAGCGCCAACCTTCCACCAATTTTCTGGCGTTTTAGCGCCAGAATTATTTTTCCCTGGGCTCTTACTGTCCTCAGGTGAATTTTGGGTGGTTTGCTCATTTCTTAGCTTTTTGCTGCCTTGAGGTGGGGTATTTAATGTTTTTCCACTTCTTAGTTGAACTGCTTGGCATTCCTCTGCTATTTGCTTTGACAGCTACTGCTTTGTTTGCTTGAACTGTTCGTCCATATGTATATTAGCCATCCTTGTCTCTTGTAACCTGTCTTTAAATTCGGCTAGCTGCTTTGTTAGAAAATCTAATTGCTGATTAAATTCAGCAGCTTGTTTTACAGGACTGAGTTCAGCAGTTACTGTTTTAACCTCTTCATTCATGGAAGGGTTGCTGCTTAGGTACAGATGCTGATTCCTGGCAACTGTATCAATGAGCTCTTGAGCCTCTTCAATTGTCTTTCTCATGTGGATAGATCCACCAGCCGAGTAATCAAGAGACATCTGAGCTCCTTCTGCAAGCCCATAATAGAAGATGTCTAACTGAACCCACTCTGAAAACATTTCAGAGGGGCATTTTCGTAGCATCTCTCTGTATCTCTCCCAGGCATCATAAAGAGATTCATTATCTCCTTGTTTAAAGCCTTGGATGTCCAGCCTTAGCTGTGTCATCCGTTTTGGGGGAAAGTACTGATTCAGGAATTTTTCTGTCAGCTATTTCCATGTCTTTATGCTGGCCTTAGGTTGGTTATTCAACCACCTCTTAGCTTGATCTTTTACAGCAAATGGAAATAGTAATAGTCTGTAGACATCCTGATCTATTTCTTTATCATGTACTGTGTTAGCAATCTGTAGAAACTGTGCCAAAAACTCTGTAGGTTCTTCCTGTGGAAGACCAGAATACTGGCAACTTTGCTGCACCATGATAATGAGCTGAGGATTCAACTCAAAGCTACTGACTCCAATGGAGGGTATGCAGATACTACTCCCATATGAAGCAGTAGAGGGGTTAGAATATGACCCCAGAGTCCTCCTGGATTGTTCATTTCCACTTAGGTCCATGATGGAGAAAGGGAGATGATGTAAAATAGAAAAAATATTTTTATTTATTTATTTATATATTTATTTCGAAAATGAAATAAATTAAAATAAAATAAATAAAAATAGGTGAAGATTTTCGAAAAAATGAGGAGAGAGAAAGTGGTTAGGAAGTTTTGAAAAGGATATGATGATTTTTGAAAAAGGTTTTAAAATTTAAAAAAAAATCTGAATTTTAAAGGAAATTTTCGAAAAATTGCTTAAAAATGGAGAGAAAAAATATTTTTGAATTTAAAGAGGAGAGAGAAAAACAATAAGATAGCACAAGATTTAAAATTTTTAGATCTGATGCTCCTTGTTTTCGAAATTTTTTAAGGGAAAAACACTAAGGAACACCAAACTTAAAATTTTTTTAGAAAACCAAAATAAATTTTCGAAATTTTTTTTTTTTTGAAAAATCAACAAGAAAACACCAAACTTAAAGTTTGGCACAAAATTTAATAGAGAAAATATTATTTATGAAAAAGATTTTAAAAAGAGTGTACTAAACTGCCACGGGCTTAGACTAACGCTCTAGCCAATTGGGCAGTAAATGTAACACTTGTTTTAAAGAAGGATATTTTTAACCAAGAACAATAATAAGAGACTCTAAACCAAAAAGAAAAATTTTCCTAATCTAAGCAACAAAATAATCCGTCAGTTGTTCAAACACGAACAATCCCCGGCAACGGCGCCAAAAACTTGGTGCACGAATTATGAATCACGCTTTTCACAACTCGTACCACTAACCAGCAAGTGCACTGGGTCGTCCAAGTAATACCTTACGTGAGTAAGGGTCGAATCCCACGGAGATTGTTGGTTTGAAGCAATCTATGGTTATCTTGTAAATCTTAGTCAGGAAGTCAATTATGTTTATTAGTTGATTTGCAAATAAACAAGAGAGCTTAAATTAAAGGTTACTTGTTATGTAGTAATGGAGAATATGTTGGAGTTTTGGAGATGCTTTGTCTTCTGAATCTCTGCTTTCCTCTGTCTTCTGATTCACGCACGCACGTCCTCCTATGGCAAGCTGTGTGTTGGTGGATCACCGTTGTCAATGGCTACCTTCCATCCTTCCAGTGAAAACTACGCTCACGCGCTCTGTCACAGCACGGCTAATCACCGGTTGGTTCTCGATCCGGTTGGAATAGGATTCACTATCCTTTTGCGTCTGTCACTAACGCCTAGCCTTCAGGAGTTTGAAGCTCGTCACAGTCATTCAATCCTTGAATCCTACTCGGAATACCACAGACAAGGTTTAGACTTTCCAGATTCTCATGAATGCCGCCATCAGTTCTAGCTTATACCACGGAGATTCTGATTAAGGAATCTAAGAGATACTCATTCAATCGTATATAGAACGGAGGTGGTTGTCAGGCACACGTTCATGAATTGAGGAAGGTGATGAATGTCACGGATCATCACCTTCATCACAGTTAAGCGCGAATGAACATCTTAGATAGGAACAAGCGTGTTTGAATGGAAAACAGAAATACTTGCATTAATTCATCGAGACACAGCAGAGCTCTTCACCCCTAACAATGGGGTTTAGAGACTCATGCCATCAGAGAATACAAAGTTTAGATCTAAAATGTCATGAGATACCAAATAAGTCTCTAAAAGTTGTTTAAATACTAAACTAGTAGCCTAGGTTTACAAAAAATGAGTAGACTATGATGGATGATGCAGAGATCCACTTCTGGGGCCCACTTGGTGTGTACTGGGGCTGGGATTTAAGTGAGTCACGTGCAGGGGCCATTTGTGGAGTTGAACGCCAGTTTTTGTGCCAGTTTGGGCGTTCAACTCCAGCTTTTGATCCTTTTCTGGCGCTGGACGCCAGAATTGGGCAGAGAACTGGCGTTGAACGCCAGTTTACGTCGTCTATCCTTATGCAAAGTATGGACTATTATATATTTCTGGAAAGCCCTGGATGTCTACTTTCCAACGCAATTGGAAGCATGCCATTTCGAGTTCTGTAGCTCCAGAAAATCCACTTTGAATGCAGGGAGGTCAGAATCCAACAGCATCAGCAGTCCTTTTTCAGCCCGAATCAGATTTTTGCTCAGCTCCCTCAATTTCAGCCAGAAAAATACCTGAAATTACAGAAAAACACACAACTCATAGTAAAGTCCAGAAATATGAATTTTTCCTAAAAACTAATGAAAATAGACTAAAAACTCACTAAAATATACTCAAAACTATATGAAATTAACCCCAAAAAGCGTATAAAATATCCGCTCATCAACGATCAAAGAGCTTAGTGAGGATATGAACTTGAAGCTCCATGGTGATGAAAGAGAATTAAAGCAAGAAGGATAACAAGAGGAGAAGATAGAGATTAGCGAACAAAAGGAAGTAATGGATGGATGTTTAGGATACGTTGAGCACATAAGGGAATCGCAAATTGAAGAACCCTTTTCCAAGAAGTTTGGAGGGGATATTGAAGAGAAGAGTAATGTTGCGGAAGTAAACAGAGAGTTGAAGGAAATTGATCAAGAAATAGATTCCATCACTAGTGATTTTTTGCCCATGTTGATCAATCCCCTTGATGATCTTGTTGAACCTTCTCCCAGTGGATTAGAAAGCAAGGTTGAGGAAGACGTGAAACCTCTAAGACCTACTGAGGGTGAAGAACTGGGAGAAGTATTCCAAGCAACAAGCGCTCCTATCTATGATGATTTCGAATCAACATATGATCCTTTCGAGTTTGAAGAGTCCTTCCCTAAAATGCCTAGACTTGATGATGAGGTAGATTTCACTATACCTCCTATCTATGATAAGAGTGATGAGGAAGAAATAGAAGAAATTAGTGAAGAAGAACGTGAACTTGAGGAAGCTTGCCATGAGGAGGAACTTGAAGAACCTTGCCAAGTGGTGAAAACCTCTAGAAGAGGATGGACGGGAGTAGAGCATGCCTTATCAAGACCTTTGGGAACTCCTCCACCTAATTTGTCATCCAATCCTTCACTTGAGTGGGTAAAACTTCTAACTCTTAGCTTTATTATCCCACTTGAGTATGGTTTGCTTGAGACGGATGGCCAACTTAGGGCGCTTTGCGGAATTAAGCGAAAGAGGAGGATGTTTAGTGGTTGGCGTTATAAATCTAGGCTCATTATGGTGGGAAGCTCGAAATTGAAGAGCATG
Organism: Arachis ipaensis; assembly: GCF_059453495.1. NCBI lineage: Eukaryota > Viridiplantae > Streptophyta > Magnoliopsida > Fabales > Fabaceae > Arachis > Arachis ipaensis. The sequence continues at coordinate 51,810,094 of NC_142438.1, forward strand.
GATTGGTGTAATGCTCAATTAAATGGGTCTAGGAGAGTAGTTTGGTGCTTCCATGAGAATTCTGCTTTCTCGTCGCCCGGATAAAGTCAAGGCAATCAACTAGAAGATGGGTGCGAGGACAAGATATGGAATCATGGATTATCCTATGATAGTCAATTTCGGGAGCTCATGTCTTGGAGAGGACCTCACCTAAGCTTAATGAACATGGTTGGAATCTCTGATAACCGATTGAAGGACAAGCACTCTTGGAGGTTCAAGGATGGATACAAGCATAAGCCACCTTGACAAGAAGCCTCCCAATGTCCAACTTAAGGACTTAAACTAAAAGTTCTTGGTGGGAGACACCCCACCATGGTAAACTCTTTCAATTCTCTTGTGGATATAATGAATAAGTGAATTGAGTTCCATTGTATAGAGTTTCTTTACTTCGTAGTGTATTTGCTTTGATTGCTAAGGTGTCTATACGTTCTATGCTTTAATTCGGGATAACTCTCTGAATTTGAGTTTTTGCTTGAATTGCAAGTTTTCTCAAGTTGTTTGAGAAAAATCCCCTATGTTTCAAAATGTGCTTAATCTTGCATCTTAGCTAGTTCTAGAGTTTTAGAGAAGGATGGAAAGTTATGAGGTCTTTTGATGCTCTTTGAAAAAAAAAAGAAGAGACAAGAGAAACCGAGCCACGCACAAGCGCAAAGCGCGCGCGCGTGTAGGCTGCTCATTTTAACTATCTGGGCCAAGGACCAGAGAGTTTTGCCACCTTTGGGCCAACTCTGTGTCTCAACCCACGCTGTACGCATTCGCGTCACTCCCTGGTTCTTCGCTTACACGTTGGCGTACTCTGCGCCTCCGCGCCCATTCCATAAGCTCGTACCATCCACTTTTGGGCCAACTCTGTGTCTCAACCCACGCGGACGCACGCTGTACGCGTTCGCGCCACTCCCTGGTTCTTCGCTTACGCGTTGGCGTACTCCGCGCCTCCGCGCCCATTCCATAAGCTCGTACCATCCACGCGAACGCGCACAGTGCGCCCGTGTCGATGCATTTTAGCATCACCCAGGCCAAAGGACCCAAGAGTTGTGCCAACTCTGGGCCTCTTTTGTGCCTCTGGCCCAGCACATCCGCGCGGACGTGCGCCATACGCGTCCGCGCCGATCCCTAACTCTTCCATTTACACGTAGGCGCGTGTGGCGCCTCCGCGCCACTTCCCTATTTCTATCACCCGCGCGGATGCGCACGGTGCGCGCTCGCGTGGATTTAAAAATCCTATTTAACCAGGGACGCGAAGCACTAGGGCATTCGCACAACCCCCCATTCATCCCCTCCTCTCCAACGTTCCATTTCTTCTCTCCCTCAATCTTCAACCTCTCACCTTTGAACAACCAGCCACCGACTGCCCTCCAGCGAGCGGCCCGCGACCATCGCCACCGCCATCGCCACCCAACCCCCCTTTCTTCACTCCCTCTCTTTCACTCAATCCTCTCTGTCTCTGCTCTCTCTCACAGCCAGCCTCAGCGCCGCCCCAAGCACCGTCGCGACCCCCATTGTTGCCGGCGCGAGCTCCATGGTGACGTCGAACTATCACTCCATTTCACCTTCCTTTCATTTGCCCCGTTCCGTTTCTGCGTCCTCAGGTTTCTGCCTCCCCAGTTCTACCCCCGTTTTACTGCTTATTGTTAATTACATTAGTTTAGTTAGATTAGCTTAGTTAGTTAATTTAGTTTGATTTAGGTGGTTAGCGAATCTGGGCTGAGTAGTGGATTTAGGCTTGTTTGAATTTCTGCTGCTATGTGAAATTGCTCTATTTTGTTGCATTACTCTGTGTTCATTTAATCTGTTGATGCTGCTTACTTGTGATGGATTGGCGAAGGGAATGTTGATTGAAGCAACTGCTCCTGTTCTCTGTGCTATTTGATTTGCTTTGTTGCTGAACTATTGGCTGTCTGTTACATCCATATGAACTCATATATGTGATTTTGTGTTTCTAATTGTTGATGAACTCATATGGAATCTAATTTGATTGTTTGAATTTGGAAAATAGCTAATTTGCTGCTGAAATGCTGCCGGATTTTCCTTAACCATAGTACTTGAATTGACATTGTTTGATGGGTGTAGCAACTTCTAGTTGATGATTTCTGTTCAATTAGAACTTTGTTACCTAAATGGTTTTGGAAAATCCTTAGGGACAAGTTTTGGTCTTGCTCATACTCTTTGCTTATTATGCATGATGATTTGCGTATAGGCATTGAATGGTTTGAATGAATTTTCTAATTGACCATCACTTATGATTTCCTTAAAATGTCAGGCCTCTTCGGCATAAACATACAAGTTGAAATTTTTTAATCTGTGAGGCTAATTTGATTCACATGTTCATGCATGATTGACATTAAGCCACACAGACCGTAAGGTTTTTCACTTTTTTCTCAACTTGTAACTTTTATGCATTATTGAATTTAATTTTGGATACTTCTTGATTGATTCTTTCTTTAATGATTTGACTTCACCAACACAAATTCATTTGACTCTAGTGATCATTGCATTGATTGATGGTTTGTTCCATATTAGTTGTTTTCTAGCTATACCATATTTCATCATCAATGACTTGATGCATTTCATGATTGTGAACGTGCTTATATTCTTATTTTGTGCATTCTCTTTTGAATTGAACTAGTAACCACCATATCACTGGTTTTAAACTGATTTCTAACTTTAATTATTTAACCAACTAACTTCTTTTATTTTCAACCTAACTCTTTTTATCATTATTTTGGATGTGGTGTTTCCTAAGCTTTATGAACAAGTAATGTGCAAAATATGGTTTGAATTCTTGGTTTGAAGTTTGGTTTGAATTCCGAATTATGTTTACTTGCATTCCAAGAAATCTCCTTTCTTTATTCACTTCATGAGTATGCTTTGCTTTGAGTGCTTTATATCTATTTGGCTATCTGCTTATATTGTATCATCTCTGTTTTTCAGGATGTCAGATAGAGGAAAAGCTATAGCTACTATTTCCAACAAGAGGAAGCGCTCTAAGACCTCTACCCCCTCACCATATGCTAACTATGCCAAGAATCCGCTAAATAAAGAAGACAAAGAAAATCAGCTACTCCCATCCACTGATTCAACCAAATTCCCCAACCTCTACTGCGAGCTACGCTTTTACAGTTATAAGAAGAAAAATATGAATATTGAGAAGAAGTTGAATCTTCCCAATGAAGTGAGGCGTGCCATAAACACCCGCATCTCGGATTTGGGATTGGATTTCGTTGATAGGGACTTAGGAAGGATTAACATCTCATGGGTTAAGGAGTTTTACTGTAACTTCTTCCGAGCGAACTTGGATTCAGTGCACTTAAGGGGTAGAGAGATTATGATCACTGAGGATGCTATAGGGGATGCACTGCTTTGCAGAGTTGGTACTCCTGACACTTGTGCTTACCAGCAGGCAGATGTAGCTCTCCTCTCCATGACCTTTGACTATGAGGTGCTTAAGCGCGTGATTGCTACACCAGACACTCCCTGGGTGATGGATTCGAACAACAAGAAGCCCAAGGGGATGCTATCCACATATCTGTCTAAGGAGGCTAGGACCTGGCAGCAGATATTTGCTCACTATGTCCTGCCTACCACTCACTTCTCAGAGATTCCGATGGATATGATAGTTCTGATCGAGTGTGTCATGGAAGGAAAAGAGGTGTATTTCCCCCGGATGATCAGGCATAGCATGTGGAGAGCTCATATTCGCAGCTTGCTACCATTTCCTACACTGGTTACTAGTTTAGCTGAGCTAGCTGATGTCCCGTGGGAGGACGATGACGTGACACCACCACCCTAGATGACGACGACAAATAAGTTACTATTTCATGGGGTGGATGGGTGTACGAGAAGCCCGCGACCAGACGTTATTCTCGGGCTAGAGTGGTAGTTGAGGCAGCCAGACCCTCACCCTCCACAGCAGTAGCAGAGCCTTCTTCCTCCACAGCAGTAGCAGCATCCTTACCACCACCAGCACCTGAGCCGACTTATTTGTTAGTGCAGCACCTTCTTCGCTTCATGGTGCGCTTCGAGCGTCGTGTCATGCGCCGTCTCGACCGCAGAGACCAGGTGTTCAAATCACAGGGCGTTGAGCTCCCTCCACTTCCAGACTCTCCCGCCTCTGATGAGCAGGACCAGGAGGAGGAGCATAGTGAGGAGCCGACACAGCAGGAGGCACCACCAGAGACGCAGGCCACCACTGAGGTCCAGCATGACATTCCATAGCCACAGCCAATACCTGAGCCATAGCCAGTACCACCTCCAGTCCTACAGCCTGAGCATGAGCCACAGCCTGGTGCGATTGTTGACCCCCATCCCAAGCTTCAGTAGTATCATCGAGGACGATGCTTGATTCTAAAGTGTGGGGAGGTCACTGTTCGTGACTGGTGTTTACATTTATGTGGTGAACCTTTAGACTTCTATTTCTATTCGCTACTACTTTATTTTGTTTTATTCCGCACTTTATGTTTTAGATCATTTTGGGATTACTGTACATATTTGCTATTGTAGATACTCTTGTTTTGGTTGTTGCACACTCTTAATAATATATATATATATGCTTTGCATCTTAGCTGTTGATTGTGATTAGAAAATTTCTGGATTGCTAAAAATCTAGTCAACCCTTTTTATATAAGAGATGTGTTTTGATTGAAAAAGGGGTAAACTAGGAGAATTTTTAAAAATTTTCTAAATCACAACATTGCATTAGAATAAGCTTAGTCAATATGACGAAAATTTCCAAGAAACTCATTTTTAGGGCACCACCCAATTGGTTGAAATTTTTTTTTTAGAACTTGCTTGAACTATATACTTGTGGATCATGTTTTGAGCAAAGAACACAAGCATGTGAGATTTGAGCCTAATTGTGTGGTTACATCATACATAACCACTTACTTCCATTCTTGTGTGCATTATTCTCTTCCTATGATTGTAATCCTTGATTTGTTTGATTCTTTATGTCCATTATTTTGTGTATACATGCATTTATATGATTGAGGCCATTGTTCAAATAGCTCACTTACACAAATAAGCTTACCTTTTATCATCCATTGTTAACCAATTTTGAGCTTATGCTTAACCCACTTATTCTTAATTGTAGCACATTACAAACCTAAGTGAAAAATAATAAATTTCCCTTATTTGGATCTTTGATTAGCTTAGGCTAGTGAGAGTGTTCATTATTTGATTTTGGGAAAGTTGGGAACATTGGGTAGAGATAAAAGTGTGCTTGTGTTTTTGTTGAAAAGAATCTTGGAAATTGGGTACATGCTCATGTATTAATCATGCGTAAACCGTATGCATTGATATTCTCGTATATATTTTGCTTTAAAAAAAGAGAGAGAGAGAAAGAAAGAAAAATAATTGCAATAAAAAGGGGACAAAATGCCCCAAAGTGAAGTTCAATAAGAGTCAATGCATATGTGTGGTGATAAAAAAGAGAATACATAAGTGTGTAAGAAAAGTGAAGAATGGGTAGTTAGGTTTGTTTAGAATTGTATAGGTTGTCATAGGTTAGGTGGGAAGTTTAAGTTAATCAAAGATTCGAATTTCTAGCTCACTTGACCATATGTATCCTACCTCGACCCTAGCCCCATTACAACCTATGGGAAGTTCTCTTGATATTTGTATGCATGCATAAAGTAATTGTTGATTGTTAGATGAAAAAAAAATCTTGGAAAGCATGATTAGGGGAAAATCGAGTGAATCAACCCCATACACTTAAGTGCCTAGAGCGGATACACATCCGGTGAGGGTTCGGTCGCTCAATTACATGTTTCCACCCATGATCATCTTTTCTTGCAAGTTTGTGAACTCTTTCAATGATTCAATCCAATTGTGGTTTGCTTGATTGCTAATACCTTGGCCCTCGTGCTTGTATGCGTATTCTTGGAGATTGATTTATTTTGACTAAGTCATTGCATCCGTGTAAATAGATTGCATATAGATGGATTGCATTTAGTAGTTGCATTGAATAAATGTTAATACCCTTTGCTTCTTCTTGATTTTAGCATGAGGACATGCTTAGTTTAAGTGTGGGGAGATTTGATAAACCCCGATTTTGTGATTTATCTTGTGCTTATTTTGGGGGATTTTGTCACCTTTTCTCACATTTATTCAATGAAATAGCATGGTTTTGTAATTCTCCCTTGAATTTTGCTTAAGTATAAAAACATGCTTTTTAGGCTATAAATTGATGATTTTAATTCACTTTAATTCCATTCGATGCCTTGATGTGTTCGATGAGTGATTTCAGGTTCATAAGGCAAGTATTGGATGGAAGAAATAAGGAGAAAAGCATACAAAAAGGGAGAATGCATGAAGAAACAAAGATTGGGAATGCACCAAAGGACGCACACGCGCACCAGGCGCGCACGCGCAAAAGTGGCTTCACCTATAGACGCGCACGCGTACATGCCGCGTCCGCACGGGTTGAGAATTTGCAAGTCGACGCGCACGCGCACATGACGTGCACGCGCCGATACTCTCACGTGGCCCACTTGAAGGCAAAATGGTGGGGGGCGATTTCTGAGTTGCCTAGGCCCAAATCCAACTTGTTTCTGAGTGTATTTCATGCAGAATTGAAGTCCAAGCAAAGGGAGAGCAATTAGGGAATCCAACATGAATCTTTAGTTAGTTTTCTAGAGAGAGAAGCTCTCTCTTCTCTCTAGAATTAGGGTAGGATTAGGTTAGATTATCTTAATTTCATGTTTAATTACATGATCTCATCTTGTTTCTTTTATAATTTCTCCTTTCTACATCTTGATTCTCTTATCTTTTTATGTTAATTTCCCATTTTGCTATCTTTTGTGATGATGACTCATGTTGGATTTGTTTACAATTAATGCAATTTTGATGTTGATGTTTCCTTAATTGATGAATTGAGTTGTGATCTCACTTTTCTTGCAATTAATAGTGGTAGATTTTAGTATTCTTGCAATTTATGATGTTGACTTTTATTGCATTCTAAGTGTTTGATGAAATGCTCTCCTTAGTTTTGGAGTAGTTTTGTCAACTCTTGGCCTAAGCCAAGGGACTTGAGTGATCTTGAGTTTTTGGACATAATAGATTTGGTGATTTGAGAACCCGTGGTGATCAATTTGAAGCCCATTGATGCTAACCCACTACTAAGTCGATTAGTAGGTAGGTTAGGACTTAAGGGTGGATGTGATCAAGCCTATTTGACATACTTCAAGTCTAGGAGTAAATGTTACGTACTTAAGACTTCGAGAAGTAGACTTAATGGGTTGGCCTCTCATAATTATCAATAATTGGTTTGTTGACTAGGATGGTTATCTCAAGTACCCAAGTCTTAGCCAAGAGTTCTTTATTTTGCTTTCTTTACTTACTCACTCAGTTTACTTTCTTGCCATCTTATAAACCAACCCCCCCTTTTACCCTATCATAGCCAATATGCATGCACTTCATTGTTTCCTAGGGAGACGACCCGGAGTCTAAATACTTCGGTTAATTTTCATTGGGGTTCGTTATTTGTGACACAAAACCCATATCTTAATTTGATGCTAGAATTGTTTGTTGGTTTGGGGCTATACTTGCAACGTAAATATTTTGTGAAATTCCTTACCGACAGGGATCTCACGCTTATCACATCTCAGCTCGGCGGGCTAGCTGAGTAATCAAGTAGGGAAAGGGAAGAGTACCTCTAACATGGACCCTGGCCATGTAATACCGGATAAAGCGAGGAAGATATAAGTCCTTCCCTCTATCACACACCAGATGAGGGTAATCATAGCAGCTGGTACGTCTGTCTTATGAGTGCTCGGCATCACGTAGTTACTCAGAATCTGCTGCCATAGCCGAGCCTCATCGTTCAGGTAGATAATCTTAATTCCTTTTGGGGCCACTGTGGACTTTTCCATGACCCATGGGACAGTAGGATCAAGAGCTATAGTCCTATTGAATGCGTCCCAGTCAAATCTCATGAATCTCATATCCTCCTCAGCCTTTTGGTAACCATCTGGCTGATCTGACTTAGGCTGAAGTTGAAGGATTTCTTCAATGGCTTCCTCAGTAATCAGAATTTGTCTCTCTCTGAGTTGGACTGCATCCAGGGTCGTTTTGAAGTAGTTGCAATAGAATTCTCTGACCCAGGATGAGTTGACTTCAGTCAAGTTCCTTTCCAAGAAAAACCAGCCTCTCTGTTTAATTTGTTCTGAAGTGTATTGTTTGAGTTCTTCTGGAATTTTGAGGGTCCTTTCCAGGTATAGGTTCCTGGAAGTGGCAAAAACTGGATACTTTAGCTCACAATATCTGTTGGCAAACTTGACAGGGTCTGTGGCAGTCACCAACTGATCGGCCTTTTCCTGGGAGGTAAAATTCTTTTCCCGCCAGGAATCGTCGTGGAGGATATCCAAAATAGAGGTAGAGGATTCTCCTATTTTCCTTTTGCTTGTGGTTGCCTTGCCTTTTCCTTTGCTTTTAGGGTCAGACATCCTGAAAACAGAAGTTCCAGGAAATAGTTTAAGAATTAAAGCAGGAAAATAGGTAAGCAAATAAAATTTTATCAAGATAAGCATAGAGTTACAAAAGATTCATAAAGTAGCAATAGAAACATGAATTGAGTTAAAAAGATGTAAAATTTTGAATTGTATTCAAGTGAAAAGTTTGAGAATGAAAATCACAATCCAAAATCTATTATATGTGAAATTCTTGTTAACAGGAAAAAATAGTAATCATGCCTTGAAGTGGTTTGAAAGTGGTTAATTGAAAGCTAATAGAAAACTTAGAAAGTTAAAGTAGTTAAGAGTTAAAAATGAAGTTAAAGTAAGTGGCATGGTGTTTTGGTTCCCAATTAACCAAAATTGCACAAATTTGAAAACAAGTAACTCAAATTCAAGTAAATATTGCAGATTATTGATGATTTAATTATAGAAAAGAAATGAAAAATTAAAGTGAAATCATCAATAATATTGTTTAATGAATAAGGGAATCAGTAAAATAAGAAAGCTAGCCTGTGCATTCATGAATTGTTTGGGTTGAAACCATTTGGTGCAAAATTTGAAATTTCCAAAACTAATTCATGAATGGTAGTTGAGTGAAACAATTTGCTTAAAAAAAATTGGGCAGCATTTCGTCTAAAAATTGGACATTCCCGGGTAATAAACAACAGCAAAAACAGTTCATATGATAATAAAATAGTGCAGAAAAGAGTAACAAATAGTAATTCACATGAATTCAAAATAAACAAAACTCAATCTGCATCAAAGAAAGGTAAAGAACAACATATGAACAGTATGATCATCACAGTAAATTGTGAAACAGGTAAAACAGGTAACAAGAATGGCGCAATTATCTGGCCTAAATCCACTAACCACATCCTAGCTACCTAACCACCTAAAATCCACTACGATCATGCATCTCTAACTATCCTAATTTGAACATAATTCGAAAAAACTAACTAACTAATCAACTGAAAAAAATTCAGTGTTTGGCGGAACCTGGTGGGCAGAGGGACAAAAATTTGGGCTCAGGGAGATGGTGCTGGTGTGGTAGTAGCGGCGGGGACGCGGCGGCGCTGGGAGGAAAAATGGCGGCAGTCTGAGGTGGAGGCAGGGCGACGGTTCTAAGTGGTTGGGGAGAAAGGGGGATATGGGGGGGAAAGAAGGGGGCAAGGAGGGTGAGGGTTATAGGGGGTGGTGGTCGGCCGGTGGGAGGTCCTGGGTGGTGGCGGCGGTACTGGGGCAGCTCGGGTATGGGGCTGGGGTCGTGGAGGGAGGAGGGGAGAGGGGAGGGAAGAGGGAAGAAGGAGGGGAGGGAGGAGGGGTGCTGTGAGGGCGGCGCGGTGGTAGGGGCACGGCGCGGCGGGGCTGGGTGGTGGTGGCTGGTCGGTGGTGGCAGAAGGGAAGAGGGAGAGTGCAGAGGAGTAGGGGTGGGTTTTGGGACGCGAAACGGGTAGGGTTTCGCGTGGGTTGGTGGTTAGTGTATTTGAATCCACGCGAACACGTGGGTTACGCGATCGCGTGGTTGAGATAGAAAGGCCATCACGCGAACGCATGGGGCACGCGTACGCGTCGCTCAGAATTGTGCTAAACACACAATTCCAGCGTCGTTTTGGCGCAACTCTCTGTTTCCAATCAGGGGGCAATGATTTCCACGTGTACGTCGCTCACGCCTTCGCGTGGTGTGTGTGAAGTGAAAGTGACGCGTTCACGTCACCGACGCGATCGCGTGGGAGAGGTATAATGAAAGTGACGCAATCGCGTCACCTATGCGATCGCGTGGCCCAAATTGTGCCTAACGCATACCAGCCGCATGATTTTAGCCCAACTTTCTGGACATTGGATTGTTACGTCGATTTGCAATCAACGCCCACGCGTGGCCTATGCGCACGCGTGGGGTGCTTTTTTTTATGCAGAATGCAAAATGCAATGCTTATATGGATGTTATGAATAATTCCAGGTTCAATAAAATAGAATAAGATAAAACTTAAAAATAAACGAAACGAAATAAAATAAAAGATGAAAAAGGAATGATCATACCATGGTGGGTTGTCTCCCACCTAGCACTTTTAGTTAAAGTCCTTAAGTTGGACATTTGCTGAGCTCCCTGTTATGGTGGCTTGTGCTTGAATTCATTCAAAAATCTCTATCACTATTTGGAATACCAACAGCCTCCGGGGTCCCAAACTAGGCATATAAAGCCTTTGACTAAATTCAAACAGGTGTTCAGGTTCCCGGGGTGTTGAATGTCAGAATAGATTCCAGGGTTCCAAACCTTACTTTTGTATCCGCCTTTGTCTTGATCTACATTTTTCCAGCCGGGCGGTTTGGAAGTTGTATTCTCACCAAGATGACCAAACGTCTTCCGAGACCCATTCAATTGAACTCAAAACCAATCCTTACACTTCAAAGTGAAGCGTGGAACCTCATTGAATCTTGCATACTAGCTCTGAGTGCGAACCATTTCTCTTTTACTCTTAAAGCCGCAAAGAGCTCTAAGCTGGCCATCTGTTTCAAGCAAACCATATTCAAGTAGAAAAGTAAAGATAAAGGCTAAGGATTTCACCCACTTGAAGTTTGTATTGGATGGTAATGGCCTTGGAAAAGGTGTTTCCAGGGGTTTCGCAAGCTCTGCTCCCTTGTATTCTTCAGTGAATTCCTCCACTTCTCTGCAAACTTCTTTGACTGCAACCACGTCTTGATCAAAGTCTTCGATATCCTCCTCATCACTCAAGTCATAATTTGGAAGTTGAGAGAAGACTACCTCTGCATCATCTTCGTATTCACTTGGGGAAGATTCTTCAGTCTCAAAGAATTCACTTGCGGATGTAAGTTCATTACTAGGAGAACTTGACTCGTGATTATCATTATCAAGGAAACTCGCTTCTTGAGTTGTTTCGTCCAGTTCTTCATAAGATACCTGCTTTGGGGGCTGTGAACTATCCTCCTTAGCATCAATTTCAAATTCCTTGACAGAATTCTCCACAATTCTGGATTCCCATGGAGGTTCAGCATCTCTTAAGTCTTCAACCAATTCTTCTTCTTCGATAATTTCAGCTTCTTCCACTTGTTCCAGTACAAAATCATGCTCCTTACTGTCTATTGGAGTTTCCAGTATCTTCTTCAAGCTACGTTCTTCATTAGATTGTCCACATGAAGCCATGGGGGTTCCTTGAGTGTCCGAACGTCGGGAAGGTAATCGATTGATTGCTTGCTCCAGTTGGTGAAGGGTTGCATGAAATTTTTTTACTATTTTCTTGAGTTGTTCCTTTGATTCTTGGGTCAATGGATATGGACATGGTGCATAGGAAAGTGGCGGTTCTTGGGAGTAATTGGATTGGAATTGGGATGAATATGGGTTGGGGTCATACGGGGGTAAGTGTTGGTAGGTGGCTTGTGAGTGTGGTGGTTCATAGCTATGTTGAAGAGGTGGTTTATAGGCGTATGGTGGGGATTGTTGGTAATCACAAGGGGGTCCACCATATATATCATCATGATACGCACCTCGGAATGGCTCTTGACTGTAGTATACTGGTGAGGGTTGGTTGTCACGAGAAGGGCCACCGTAACTATTTTCTGCGTGTGCATCGTAGAATGGTCATCGTCCATGGTACTTTCGAAGGTGTTGTTGCCTAAAGGGTTGATGATGAGCAGATAATTTATACGCTTTTTGGCATTGTTTTCACATAGTTTTCAGTATAATTTAGTTAGTCTTTAGTATATTTTTATTAGTTTTTAATTAAAAATCACATTTCTGGACTTTACTATGAGTTTGTGTGTTTTTCTGTGATTTCAGGTAATTTCTGGCTGAAATTGAGGGACTTGAGCAAAAATCTGATTCAGGCTGAAAAGGACTGCTGATGTTGTTAGATTCTGACCTCTCTGCACTCAAAGTGAATTTTCTGGAGCTACAGAACTCCAAATGATGCGCTCTCAATTGCGTTGGAAAGTAGACATCCAGGGCTTTCCAGCAATATATAATAGTCCATACTTTTCCTGAGTTTAGATGATGCAAACTGGAATTCAACGCCAGTTTCATGCTGCATTCTGGAGTTAAACGCCAGAAACAGGTTGCAAAGTGGAGTTCAACGCCAGAAATAGGCTACAAACTGGTGTTCAATTCCAAGAGAAGCCTCTACACGTGTAAAGCTTAATGCTCAACCCAAGCACACACCAAGTGGGCCCCGGAAGTGGATTTCTGCATCATTTACTTATCTCTGTAAACCCTAGTAACTAGTTTAGTATAAATAGGACTTTTTACTATTGTATTTACATCTTTAGTTTCATCTTTAGATCACGTTTGGGGGCTGGCCTCTCGGCCATGCCTGGACCTTCATCACTTGTGTATTTTCAACCGTAGAGTTTCTACACACCATAGATTAAGGTGTGGAGCTCTGCTGTTCCTCAAAGATTAATGCAAAGTACTACTGTTTTTCTATTCAATTCAAGCTTATTCCTTCTCTAAGATATCCATTCGCACCCAAGAACATGATGAATGTGATGATTATGTGACGCTTATCATCATTCTCACTTATGAACGCGTGCCTGACAAACACTTCCATTCTATATGCAAACAAGCTAGAATGAATATCTCTTAGATATCTAATACAGGGGACCGAGTCTGAGATATTAGAATCTTCGTGGTATAAGTTAGAACCCATGGATGGCCATTCTTGAGATCCGGAAAGTCTAAACCTTGTCTGTGGTATTCCGAGTAGGATCTGGGAAGGGATGGTTGTGACGAGCTTCAAACTCGCGAGTGCTGGACGTAGTGATAGACGCAAAAGGATAGTTAATCCTATTCCAGTATGATCGAGAACCGACAGATGATTAGCCATGCAGTGACAGCGCATTGGACCATTTTCACAGAGAGGATGGGATGTAGCCATTGACAACGGTGATGCCCTACATAAAGCTTGCCATGGAAAGGAGTAGGAATGATTGGATGAAGACAGCAGGAAAGCAGAGGTTCAGAGGGACAAAAGCATCTCTGCACACTTATCTGAAATTCTTACCAATGAATTACATAAGTATCTCTATCCTAGTTTATGTTTTATTTATCTTTTAATTATTAAAACTCTATATCCATTTGAATCTGCCTGACTGAGATTTACAAGGTGACCATAGCTTGCTTCAAGCCGACAATCTCCGTGGGATCGACCCTTACTCACGTAAGGTTTATTACTTGGACGACCCATTGCATTTGCTGGTTAGTTGTACGAAGTTGTGAAACAGAATTAAGAACATGAACGTGCGTATTGAGTTTTTAGCGCCGTTACCAAGGAAGGAATGATCACGATTTCGCACACCAAGTTTTTGGCGCCGTTGCCGAGGATTGTTCGAGTTTGGACAACTGACGGCTCATCTTGTTGCTCAAATTAGGTAATTTTATTTTATTTTTAAGATTTTTATTTCTTATTTTCGAAAAAAAATAATACAAAAAATTTTCTTCTTTTTCGTTTTTCCCAAAATAATTTTCGAAAAAACAAAAAAAAAATTAACAAAATCATAAAACCAAAAATATTTTGTGTTTCTTTTTTGAGTCTAGAGTCAAGTTTTAAGTTTGGTGTCAATTGCATCTTTTTAATTTTCTAAAAATTATTTTCGAAAATTTCATGCATTGCATTCTTCATGATCTTCAAGTTGTTCTTGGCCAGTCTTCTTGTTTGATCTTCATATTTTCTTGTTTTGTGTCTTTTCTTGTTTTTCATATGCATTTTTAATTTGTTAATATCTAAAGAATAAAAATTTTTAAGTTTGGTGTCTTGCATGTTTTCTTTTCTTGAAAATTTTTCAAAAATAAGTTCTTGATGTTCATCTTGATCTTCAAAGTGTTCTTGGTGTTCATCTTGACATTCATAGTGTTCTTGCATGCATCAATTGTTTTGATCCAAAATTTTCATGCATTGAGTCTTTTCTATGTTTTTCTCTTCCATCATTAAAATTCAAAATCAAAAAAATATCTTTCCCTTATTTCACTCATAAATTTTCGAAAAATTGAGTTGACTTTTTCAAAAATTTTTAAAATCTAGTTGTTTCTTATAAGTCAAATCAAATTTTCAATTTAAAAATTCTATCTTTTTCAAATCTTTTTCAAAAATCAAATCTTTTTCAAAATTTCTTTCTAATATTTTCGAAAATTTTTCAAATTGATTTTCAAAAATCTTTTTCTTATCTTATTTCATAATTTTCAAAATCTTTTTCTTATGTTTATGTCATATTTTTGAAAATATTACTAACAGTTAATGTGATTAATTCAAGAATATTAAGTTGTTACTTGCCTATTAAGAAAGGCTCAATCTTTAAATTTTAAAATCATATCTTTTTGTTTCTTGTTAGTCAAGTAATCAACTTTAGTTTTCAAAATTAAATCTTTTCAATTCCTTATCATATCTTTTTCAATTTCAATCATATCTTTTTCAAAATCAATTTCAAAATTCTTTCTAACTTCTCCCTTAACCTCTTATCTTTTTAAAATTGATTTTCAAATCTTTTTCAATCAATCTTATCTTTTTGTTTCAATCATATCTTTTTCAATTTCAATCATATCTTTTTCAAAAACACATTTCAAATCTCTTTTAATCAATCATATCTTTTTAATTCAATCATATCTTTTTCAAAACTACCTAACTAACTCTCTATCTCTAATTTTCAAAAATCCCTTCCCTTTTTTTCAAAATTTTGTTTTAATTAACTAATTATTTTAATTTTAATTTAATTTAATTTCAATTTTGATTTTCGAATTTTAGATTTAAATTTAAAGTATTTTTATTTTTAAATTTTCGAATTCTTCTCTCATCTCTAATCTCCTTCTATTTATTTATTCATCCATTAACACTTTTATCCTCACCCCTGTGTTTGGATTCTCATCTTTTCCTTCTTCTATTCTTACTTTCTTCTACTCACATAAAGGAATCTCTATACTATGACATAGAGGATTCCATATTTTCTTTTCTGTTTTCTTCTTTTTCATATGAGCAGGAACAAGGATAAGAACATTCTTGTTGAAGCTGATCCTGAACCTGAAGGGACTCTGAAGAGGAAGCTAAGGGAAGCTAAAGCACAACTCTCTGGAGAAAATCTGACAGAAATTTTCGAAAAAAAAAGGAGACATGGCCGAAAATAATAACAATACAAGGAAGATGCTTGGTGACTTTACTGCACCTAATTCCAATTTACATGGAAGAAGCATCTCAATCCCTGCCATTGGAGCAAACAATTTTGAGTTGAAACCTCAATTAGTTTCTCTGATGCAACAGAACTGCAAGTTTCATGACTTCCATCTGAAGATCCTTTTCAGTTCTTAATTGAGCTCTTGCAGATCTGTGATACTGTTAAGACCAATGGGGTTGATCCCGAGGTCTACAGGCTTATGCTTTTCCCGTTTGCTGTAAGAGACAAAGCTAGAGTATGGTTGGACTCTCAACCTAAAGATAGCCTGAACTCTTGGGATAAGCTAGTCACGACTTTCTTAGCCAAGTTCTTTCCTCTTCAAAAGCTTAGTAAGCTTAGAGTGGATGTTCAAACCTTCAGACAAAAAGAAGGTGAATCCCTCTATGAAGCTTGGGAGAGATATAAGCAACTGACCAAAAAGTGTCCATCTGACATGCTTTCAGAATGGACCATCTTGGATATATTCTATGATGGTCTGTCTGAATTATCAAAGATGTCATTGGACCATTCTGCAGATGGATCCATTCACCTAAAGAAAACGCCTGCAGAAGCTCAAGAACTCATTGACATGGTTGTTAATAACCAGTTCATGTACACTTCTGAGAGGAATCCTGTAAGTAATGGGACGCCTCAGAGGAAGGGAGTTCTTGAAATTGATACTCTGAATGCCATATTGGCTCAGAATAAAATATTGACTCAGCAAGTCAATATGATCTCTCAGAATCTGAATGGATTGAAGGAATCATCCAACAGTACTAAAGAGGCATCTTCTGAAAAAGAAGCTTATGATCCTGAGAACCCTGCAATAGCAGAGGTGAATTACATGGGTGAACCCTATGGAAACACCTATAATCCCTCATGGAGAAATCATTTAAATTTCTCATGGAAGGATCAACAAAAGCCTCAACAAGGCTTTAACAATGGTGGAAGAAACAGGTTTAGCAATAGCAAGCCTTTTCCATCATCCACTCAGCAAAAGACAGAGAGTTCTGAGCAAACCCCATCTAGCTTGGTAAACATAGTCTCTGATCTATCTAAGGCCACTCTAAGTTTCATGAATGAAACAAGGTCCTCCATTAAAAATTTGGAAGCACAAGTGGGCCAGCTGAGTAAAAGGATCACTGAAATCCCTCCTAGTACTCTCCCAAGCAATACAGAAGAAAACCCAAAAGGAGAGTGCAAGGCCATTGAATTGACCATCATGGCCGAACCTACAAGGGAGGGAGAGGATGTGAACCCCAGTGAGGAAGACCTCCTGAGACGTCCAGTGATCAACAAGGAGTTTCTCTCTGAGGAACCAAAGGAATCTGAGACTCATCTAGAGACCATAGAGATTCCATTAAACCTCCTTATGCCATTCATGAGCTCTGATGAATATTCTTCTTCTGAAGAGAATAAAGATGTTACTGAAGAGCAAGTTGCCAAGTACCTTGGTGCAATCATGAAGCTAAATGCCAAATTATTTGGTAATGAGACTTGGGAAGATGAACCTCCCTTGCTCATCCATGAACTGAGTGATCTAGATCAACTGACATTGCCTCAGAAGAAACAGGATCCTGGAAAGTTCTTAATACCTTGTACCATAGGCACCATGACCTTTGAGAAGGCTCTATGTGACCTTGGGTCAGGGATAAACCTCATGCCACTCTCTGTAATGGAGAAACTGGGAATCTTTGAGGTACAGGCTGCCAAATTCTCATTAGAGATGGCAGACAAATCCATGAAACAGGCTTATGGACTAGTAGAGGACGTGCTAGTAAAAGTTGAAGGCTTTTACATCCCTACTGATTTCATAATCCTAGACACTGGGAAGGATGAGGATGAATCTATCATCCTTGGAAGACCCTTCCTAGCCACAGCAAGAGCTGTGATTGATGTGGACAGAGGAGAGTTGGTCCTTCAACTGAATGAGGACAACCTTATGTTTAAAATTCAAGGATCTCATTCTGTAACCATGGAGAGGAAGCATGAAAAGCTTCTCTCACTGCAGAGTCAATCAAAGCCCCCACAGTCAAACTCTAAGTTTGGTGTTGGGAGGTTCCAACCTTGCTCTGATTACCTGTGAGGCTCCATGAGAGCTCACTGTCAAGCTATTGACATTAAAGAAGCGCTTGTTGGGAGGCAACCCAATGTTATCTAATTATATTTATTTATTTTCTATTGTTATTTTATGTTTTATTAGGTTGATGATCATGTGGAGTCACAAAAACTACTGAAAAATCGAAAACAGAATGAAAAATAGCATTGAAAACAGCACACCCTGGAGGAAGGGCTTACTGGCGTTTAAACACCAGTAAGGAGCATCTGGCTGGTGTTTAACGCCAGAACAGAGCATGAAACTGGCGTTAAATGCCAGAAACAAGCAGCAGTCTGGCATTTAAACGCCAGGATTGCACCCAGAGGAAAGCTGGCGTTAAACGCCAGAAACAAGCATCAGGCTGGCGTTTAACGCCAGAAACATGCACCATACTGGCGTTCAACGCCAGAAACATGCTATAGACTGGCGTTGAACGCCTAAAACAAGCAAGGAAGTGGCGTTTAATGCCAGAAACATGCTGCAGTCTGGCGTTAAATGCCAGGATTGCATATATAGGGCGTTTTACACGTCTAAAAGGTGCAGGGATGAGAAATCCTCAAACACCTCAGGATCTGTGGACCCCACAGGATCTCCACCTACTTCTTCTCTCCTCTTCACCAATCACATCCATCCTCTCTTCCCCAAAAACCTCACCTACCTTTAAATTCAAAATAATTTCCCTCCCAAACCCAACCTTAAATGGCCGAACCCTAAACCCCTCCCCACTCCTATATAAACCCCTTATTCCCTCTTCATTTTCACACAACAAAACCCTTTCTTCTTCCCCTTGGCCGAAACCATCTCTCTCTCCCTCTCCTTCATTTCTCTTCTTCTTCTACTTCTTTCTTTCTTTTTTTGCTCGGGGACGAGTAAACATTTTAAGTTTGGTGTGGTAAAAGCATTGCTTTTTATTTTTTCATAACCATTTATGGCACCTAAGGCCAGAGAAACCTCTAGAAAGAGGAAAGGGAGGCAATTGCTTCCACCTCTGAGTCATGGGAGATGGAGAGATTCATCTCAAAGGTCCATCAAGACCACTTCTATGAAGTTGTGGCAAAGAAGAAAGTGATCCCTGAGGTTCCTTTCAAGCTCAAGAAGAATGAATATCCAGAGATCCGACTTGAAATCCAAAGAAGAGGTTGGGAAGTTCTCACTAACCCCATTCAACAAGTCGGGATCCTAATGGTTCAAGAGTTCTATGCAAACACATGGATCACAAGGAACCATGATCAAAGTGTGAACCCAAATCCAAAGCATTGGCTTACTATGGTTCGGGGGAAATACTTAGATTTTAGTCTGGAAAATGTAAGGCTGGCATTCAACTTGCCAATGATGGAAGAGAACGCACGCCCCTACACAAGAAGGGTCAACTTTGATCAAAGGTTGGACCAAGTCCTCATAGACACATGTGAGGAAGGAGCTCAATGGAAAATTGACTCAAAAGGCAAGCCGGTTCAACTAAGAAGGCATGGCCTCAAACCAGTGGCTAGGGGATGGCTAGAGTTCATTCAACGCTCAATCATTCCTACTAGTAACCGGTCTGAAGTTACTATAGACCGGGCCATCATGATCCATAGTATCATGATTGGAGAGGAGGTGGAAGTTCATGAGATTATACCTCAAGAACTTTACAAGGTGGCTGACAAGTCCTCCACTTGGGCAAGGTTAGCCTTTTCTCACCTCATATGCCACCTCTGCAATTCGGCTGGAATTGACATAGAGGGAGACATCCTCATTGAAGAGGACAAGCCCATCATTAAGAAAAGGATGAAGCAAATAAGAGATCATGGACCTCAACATGAGCATGAGGAGATTCCTCACCATGAAATCCCTGAGATGCCTCAGGGGATGCACTTTCCTCCACAAAACTACTGGGAACAAATCAACACTTCCCTAGGTGAATTAAGTTCCAACATGGGACAACTAAGGATGGAGCACCAAGAGCATTCCATCATCCTCCATGAAATTAAGAAGATCAAAGAGCTATGAGGGAGGAACAACAAAGACAAGGAAGAGACATAGAGGAGCTCAAAAGCACCATTGGTTCTTCAAGAAGAGGAAGACGCCACCCTCACTAAGGTGGACTCATTCCTTAATCTCCTTGTTTATTTATTTTCCTGTTTTTCAGTTTTTGAGCCTTATGTTTTATTTATGTTTGTGTCTTTATTACATGATCATTAGTTTCTAAGTGTCTATGCCTTAAAGTTATGAATATGAATCCATCACCTCTCTTGAATGAAAAATGTTTTAATTACAAAAGAACAAGAAGTACATGATTTCGAATTCATCTTTGAAACTAGTTTAATTATTTTGATGTGGTGGCAACACTTTTTGTTTTCTGAATGAATGCTTGAACAGTGCATATGTCTTTTGAAGTTGTTGTTTATGAATGTTAAATATGTTGGCTCTTGAAAGAATGATGAAAAAGAGAAATGTTATCTGATAATCTAAAAAATCATAAAAATGATTCTTGAAGCAAGAAAAAGTAGTGAATACAAAAGCTTGCAGAAAAAAAAAAGAAAAAAATGGCAAAAAAAAATAGAAAGAAAAGCAAGCAGAAAAAGCCAAAATCTCTT
Organism: Arachis ipaensis; assembly: GCF_059453495.1. Taxonomy (NCBI): domain Eukaryota; kingdom Viridiplantae; phylum Streptophyta; class Magnoliopsida; order Fabales; family Fabaceae; genus Arachis; species Arachis ipaensis. The sequence continues at coordinate 51,830,406 of NC_142438.1, forward strand.
TAAACCAAAAGGCAAGAGCAAAAAGCCAATAGCCCTTAAAACCAAAAGGCAAGGGTAATAAAAAGGATCCAAGGCTTTGAGAATCAGTGGATAGGAGGGCCTAAAGGAATAAAATCCTGGCCTAAGCGGCTAAACCAAGTTGTCCCTAACCATGTGCTTGTGGCGTGAAGGTATCAAGTGAAAACTTGAGACTGAGCGGTTAAAGTCAAGGTCCAAAGCAAAAACAGAGTGTGCTTAAGAACCCTAGACACCTCTAATTGGGGACTTTAGCAAAGTTGAGTCACAATCTGAAAAGGTTCACCCAATTATGTGTCTGTGGCATTTATGTATCCGGTGGTAATACTGGAAAACAAAGTGCTTAGGGCCACGGCCAAGACTCATAAAGTAGCTGTGTTCAAGAATCAACATACTGAACTAGGAGAATCAATAACACTATCTGAATTCTAAGTTCCTATAGATGCCAATCATTCTGAACCTCAATGGATAAAGTGAGATGCCAAAACTATTCAAGAGGCAAAAAGCTACAAGTCCCGCTCATCTGATTGGAGCTAAGTTTCATTGATATTTTGGAATTTATAGTATATTCTCTTCTTTTTATCCTATTTAATTTTCAGTTGCTTGGGGACAAGCAACAATTTAAGTTTGGTGTTGTGATGAGCGGATAATTTATACGCTTTTTGGCATTGTTTTCACATAGTTTTCAGTATAATTTAGTTAGTTTTTAGTATATTTTTATTAGTTTTTAATTAAAAATCACATTTCTGGACTTTACTATGAGTTTGTGTATTTTTCTGTGATTTCAGGTAATTTCTGGCTGAAATTGAGGGACTTGAGCAAAAATCTGATTCAGGCTGAAAAAGGACTACTGATGCTATTGGATTCTTACCTCCCTGCACTCAAAGTGGATTTTCTGGAGCTACAGAACTCCAAATTGCGCGCTCTCAATTGCGTTGGAAATTAGACATCCAGGGCTTTCCAGAAATATATAATAGTCCATACTTTTTCCGAGTTTAGATGATGCAAACTGGCGTTCAACGCTAGTTCCATGCTGCATTCTGGAGTTAAACGCCAGAAACAGGCTACAAACTGGCGTTCAACTCCAAGAGAAGCCTCTACAGGTGTAAAGCTCAATGCTCAGCCCAAGCACACACCAAGTGGGCCCCAGAAGTGGATTTCTGCATCATTTACTTATCTCTGTAAACCCTAGTAACTACTTTAGTATAAATAGGACTTTTTACTATTGTATTTACATCTTTAGTTTCATCTTTAGATCACGTTTGGGGGCTGGCCTCTCGGCCATGCCTGGACCTTCATCACTTGTGTATTTTCAACGGTAGAGTTTCTACACACTATAGATTAAGGTGTGGAGCTCTACTGTTCCTCAAAGATTAATGCAAAGTACTACTGTTTTTCTATTCAATTCAAGCTTATTCCTTCTCTAAGATATCCATTCGCACCCAAGAACATGATGAATGTGATGATTATGTGACGCTCATCATCATTCTCACTTATGAACGCGCGCCTGACAAATACTTCCGTTCTACATGCAAACAAGCTAGAATGAATATCTCTTAGATATCTAATACAGGGGACCGAGTCCGAGATATTAGAATCTTCGTGGTATAAGTTAGAACCCATGGATGGCCATTCTTGAGATCCGGAAAGTCTAAACCTTGTCTGTGGTATTCCGAGTAGGATCTGGGAAGGGATGGCTGTGACGAGCTTCAAACTCGCGAGTGCTGGGCGTAGTGACAGACACAAAAGGATAGTAAATCCTATTCCAGTATGATCGAGGACCGACAGATGATTAGCCATGCAGTGACAGCGCATTGGACCATTTTCACAGAGAGGATGGGATGTAGCCATTGACAACGGTGATGCACTACATAAATCTTGCCATGGAAAGGAGTAGGAATGACTGGATGAAGATAGCAGGAAAGCAGAGGTTCAGAGGGACGAAAGCATCTCTGCACACTTATCTGAAATTCTCACCAATGAATTATATAAGTATCTCTATCCTAGTTTATGTTTTATTTATCTTTTAATTATTAAAACTCTATATCCATTTGAATCCGCCTAACTGAGATTTACAAGGTGACCATAGCTTGCTTCAAGCCGACAATCTCCGTGGGATCGACCCTTACTCACGTAAGGTTTATTACTTGGACGACCCAGTGCACTTGCTGGTTAGTTGTACAAAGTTGTGAAACAGAATTAAGAACATGAACGTGCGTATTGAGTTTTTAGCGCCGTTACCAAGGAAGGAATGATCACGATTTCGCACACCAGTTGATCAGATCCTCGTGGCTCCATCCATCTCTGATTGTTTTGACCTTGATTCATGGATATTTTGGACATGGAAAGAGTAGCTAAACGTGTAAGGACGTGTAACGTATTTGTGGTACACTTCTAGGGGTAATTTAGACGTGGATGCATGCAAAACACCAATGTGAGACATGGATATTCAATATGAGAGGTGGAGCTTTCCCGCTGAAATTTTGAGCTCAAAGATGAGGGTCGTTCGTAGCCCAAACTAAATGTTCTATATAGACTATTATATATCGTTGGAAAGATCTGGATGTTAGCTTTCTCATGCCACTAAAGCCGCTTTATTCAGACTTTTGTAGCTTATGTTATGCTTGCTTGAACATGAAGAGGTCAGGGTGACAACATCCACAAATTCACTTTGCACTTGTTTTCAATTTTTGGTTCCCTGGGAGGTTGCTTTCTTTTGCTTGGCACTTTCCTTGGTTCTCCTAGGGGATTCTTTGGTTGTCCTTCTCCTTCTTTATTCTTACCTAACATCTTTCAACAATTTTCCAAACATATCAAAGCACAAAGCAACTCTAAAAAACATTGATTAAAAGCATGAGAATCTTAATAAAAATAAGGAAATCACTAACTTAATTGAAAGAAATACTAAAGAAGATAACTAAAGATACTCATGCATTAGTGCCACGTGATGGGAAGGCATGCCACACCCTGATCATCAATAAGTGTGGCGTGCAACGCTCACTGCCTGGCGTTGCACGCCAAGGCCAAATTACTTAGCAAAATGCCACGCCAGAGAAGTCGTTATACACTAATTGAAGATTAAAGAAGATTTATATTTAATTAGATTTGAATTATGTTTTGAAGTTTGTTTTGATTCTGTTTTGAATTTTAAATTAGGAAACTATGTTAATTACTTCTGATTAAGATAAGATTAGGTTTTAGAATTTGAATTAGAAGCCTAGGTATAAATAAGTGAATTACAATTCACAGGAGGATAGGCTGGGGGGATCTTCGGATCCCTCACTTGTCTCTCTTCTTCTTGCTTTCTTTTGTTTTGTTTTTGAATTATCCATGAGTCACTAAACCTTTGTCAAAGGGTTAAGGGCTCTGTTTCTATTTTCCATGAATTATAATCTAAGTTTCCTTCTGTTTTAAAGCTTGCATTGATTTGTTTATGATTGAGTATTTTGTTCTTCATCCCTAAAGGATTAGTAGTGTCGACAGACGTACTAATCCCGTTTTGAATTCGTTTACTGACTCGACAAAGCTTATATTTAAATTATGCTTGAAAAATCTTTCACATAGCTTTATAAATTGACTAGACATAGCGTTTTTATAGTATGCGGCACAATACATAATTTTTTATTACCCTAGTTTTGAATATGTGACATATAATTCAGAATAGGACAATTCTTAAAAATTGTGTTTTCTCATAAGATTCAATTAGACAGGACTAGCTTGGATATGTGAGATATAATCCGACCTAAGGAGCAGTTTTGAATCTTATGAGAAACTGAATTGGTTTTTGCATTTAACCTTTTTAATTAATTGATTGACCAAGACATTGGTTGTTGGTTAATTGAAGAGAAACCAAGAAGCCAAGACAATGGAAGTCAATTAATTAAGATTCGTCGTGAAATTTAAGTATTTATTTTTGTTTTAAAATTTATAGTTTATATTCAATAACATTTCTTATTTATTAGTATATTATTAGTGTATGAACCCATGTGCAACACGGAAAAATTCATAAAAATAATTTTTTTTATATTTTTGAATATTTTAAGAAAAAATAAAAAATAATTATTATTTCAAAAAATTTATAAATTTATTATTAAAATCAAAGTTTAACTTGAAAATAGTGAGTAATCATTATTTTATATTTTTTTAAAGTGAAATAATTATTCATTGATTTCAATACAAAATTTAAAATAAAATTAAAATATTTACATTAGAATCTTATTTTTTCAAAGACTTTTCTATAAACAACATTGATGGTTGAATTTGTAGACATTCTTACATGATTCATAAGTAAAACTTTTAAACATCTCTTGCTCTTAACTCTTGAAAGTGCCACATATAGTTGGCCATGTGTAAAAACTGGTTTGGACAAGTGGAATCCAACATCAGATAAAGTTTGTCCCTGAGACTTATTAATTGTCATGGCAAAAGATACTATTATGAAGAACTGTCTTAATTGAAATCTAACTGGGAGGTTTCATTTTTTGGTACCATATTCATTCTTGGAATCAGAGCAATATGACCAACGTTGTTACCCGTTAAGACTTCGCATTCTATGACATAATTTCCAAGCTTCCTAACTTGTAGCCTTGTACCATTAAAAAGACCACTGGATTGGTCAATATTTCTCAGTAACATCATCGGAACACTAACCTTGAGTATTAATTTATGTAGAGGCAAATCAGAGCAATTTATGCTATTCAGTAATTTAGGACCATAGAGATCTAGTTGACTCTCTATGTTCCCTTCAACCAAACAAATTGAATCTGAACTAAGATATAATTTTTCTCCTCCAGGGATGATAGCCATTAGATAGTTGTTGACCTCTTCAACGATGTCCAGTGTGGGAGCCAGTATAGTTCTTACTTTGAAAAAATCCTTTGAAGACATGTTTTCCAAAATATTTGGATAAGAAAAATCAATCAACTCATCAAATGCCTAGTCCGAAGAAGGAATAACAATATCTTTGGGAAGACATATCTCAGATTTACCATCTATATTGTCACCTGTTAGACCATTACCAACTTTTAATAACCATTCACCAAATTACTTTGTCTCATCTTGATCTGAAGCAGTTGTCCCTACAGAGAGTCTCATATTTTTTGTTAGTTTGAGCACTTGATAAAAATTTCAAAGGTAAGACAAATTCATGGTTGAATGAACGATATCTTATCTCGATCTTCATGGAATGAAAGAAAGGATTTGTCTAAAGTCTCTACCTAGTACAATCACTTTTCATCCAAAGGGCAAATCTTTGTTATACATTGGAGAAAACCTCATGATATCACCCAAGCATTTATCAAGTGCTTCATAAATCATAGCAGTACCTACTAACCAGTGGAGCCTCATCCCAAATTATAAGTTTCACTTTTAACAGTAGCATTGCCTGAGGTAAACCAGGTTTGATGTTACATACAGAATTCTCAGTTATATTCAGCGGTATTTTGAACCTTGAGTGTGCCGTTTTTCTATTGGGAAGAAGTAAAGATGCAATACCACTTGAAGCAACGTTTAACACAATATCAGCACTTGAGAAAATTTCAGCGGACATAAGGTTCTAGACAAATGTTTTTCCAGTACCCCAATGACCATACACAAAGAAAAAATCCCCTTCATCACAATACACAGCTGTAACAATTTTATCGAATGCATGTTTCTACTCAGGTGTTGCGATGGATAAAATGTATGAGGCATTTTTCTTTAACTCATCCCTGTTAAAGTTTAGTTCTTCCCCGATAACCCTTTCGGTTAACAAAGAACTATCAACTTCAATTGCTAAAGGCATATGAGGATAGTCTTTCAAGATTTTACCATAGGAATGTAAGATATTGTCTATATCCACTAAGCACAACTGCTTAATTTCATCATCTAACATGGTTAACTCTGCATATTATACGATATTGTAAAAATTCAATCAAACTAAAAATGATCAATAATGAAGGGCTTTTATAAATGCAGTTAATAAAAACTCACCCCTCATGTTCATCATGGTTCTTTATCGATATAAAATATCATCTGAGATTTCATGCCAACATCTATCCCAGACATATTCTAGTCTTGAGATATTGTTAGATGTTAATAAAATGACAAACAACCTCCTGATGTATGATCCTGAGGCCCACGTGCTTGCTTCCTAAATTGCATCCATGAATTCTCTGTTATCTTGCAAGAGTCCAAGAGCGAAGCATGCATCTCTATAAGTAGCATGAATTGTTCCTCTTACTATTCTTATATCTCGAAAATTCATACATCATCTTTGAGTATTCAAGAGAAGTCATTGGTAATATTCTTCGGTATTTGCTGCAAAAAAGTTTGTATATGTGTTACCTGCAATATTTGTAACCTTCTTGTGCTTACCTTTATCTGTTTATTTGTCTGTGAAATACTGACGGAGATGGAGGTATGGAGGAATGGCAGTATGGGACTTAGATTTTAAAGTTAAGTTAAGTTAGGCTTAGATACTCTTAGAAAACCACCTTTTATGTCTTCTTTTTAATACTTTAAGCTCTATAATCTGAGTGTTGGCGTTCTAGGATTGCCTCTAGCGTTCCCAGGACCTTATATCTTATGTGTGTGGTACCTTTACCATACTGAAAACCTCTGGTTCTCACCCCCATACTATGTTGTTATTTTTCAGATGCAGGTCGAGAGGCACCTCGTTAGGCGTCTGGACTCCTGAAGCAAAGTGGTTACTGGTTATTTTGTTGTACAGTGATGTATATATATGTACTTAGCTTTCTCTCCACATAACTTGTTCTTTTTTATCCTATTAGAGGTTTATGGAGAGACAAAATTTTGTTTATGTATATTTGGGTTTTGGATATTTATATATATATGTATGAACATTCTCCGGCCAGCCTTGACTTTGCAAGCTGAGTTAGGAGCTTGTTATTTGTATCTTTGGCTCTCTATTCCTACTTTTATTATCTTATGTTTGATAGTTATAGTTTTCTTCACACGCAAGTTATTCCGTTTCCGGAGCGTTGCGCTTTATCATTTCGCGATTTTGTTTTACCCATTTTTCAAGGCTACTAGTTTATTATATTCTTTCTGCTATTATATGTATGTATTTTAATTTTAGAAGTCGTAGCACCTTGCCACCTCTGTTTTACATCCTAGGTGTAAAGCTCTGTGTGGCAGGGTGTTACATAGTGAACTTTTGTTATTCAATATATCATTTAATTTATTAAAAAATAAATTATTATTCCCTAGATTGGTAAAATATTTTTCTCCAATTTCTTACATCATATTATTTGATAATAATTATCTTTTAAAAAAATAAATAACTACATTATCCTATAATATAATATGCAATGTTAAAATTAATTCTGCTTAGTGAGATAAAATTTAAAATAATTCTTTTATTTTTTTTGCACATTTAAATTTAAATTCAAAATTGATTAATAACTCATCTTTTCTCAATTTCAATAACAAAATAAAATAGTTATGTACAAAATATTTGGTATTTAATAATTTCAATAATTTAAATTTCAATTACCCTAAATTAAGTTAGAAATTAATTATAAGATAATAATCGATAATATATATATATATATATATATATTAGTACGTAAATAATAATATCTAATGAATAAATTTTTTTTGACAGGGCT